>NW_027655946.1:0-328945 GCF_964235325.1 Thermobia domestica | reverse complement strand
AATTCAAGAAATGAATGTTGAAACTTTTCCCAGAGGCAACTTGAAGAAATAATCAGAGGATAGTCCGTTAGTCTAATTCAAGAAATGAAAGTTCAAACTTTGCCCAAAGCTAACCTAAAGATAGTCAGAGGATAGTCCGAAGTCTAATTCAAGAAATGAATGTTGAAACTTTTCCCAGAGGCAACTTGAAGAAATAATCAGAGGATAGTCCGTCAGTCTAATTCAAGAAATGAAAGTTCAAACTTTGCCCAAAGCTAACCTGAAGATAGTCAGAGGATAGTCCGAAGTCTAATTCAAGAAATGAATGTTGAAACTTTTCCCAGAGGCAACTTGAAGAAATAATCAGAGGATAGTCCGTCAGTCTAATTCAAGAAATGAAAATTCAAACTTTGCCCAAAGCTAACCTGAAGATAGTCAGAGGATAGTCCGAAGTCTAATTCAAGAAATGAATGTTGAAACTTTTCCCAGAGACAACCTGAAGAAATAATCAGAGGATAGTCCGTCAGTCTAATTCAAGAGATGAATTTTGAACCTTATCCCAAAGACAAACTGAAGAAATAGTCAGAGGATAGTCTGTCAGTCTAATTCAAGAGATGAATGTTGAAACTTTTCCCAGAGGCAACTTGAAGAAATAATCAGAGGATAGTCCGTCAGTCTAATTCAAGAAATGAAAGTTCAAACTTTGCCCAAAGCTAACCTGAAGATAGTCAGAGGATAGTCCGAAGTCTAATTCAAGAAATGAATGTTGAAACTTTTCCAGAGGCAACTTGAAGAAATAATCAGAGGATAGTCCGTCAGTCTAATTCAAGAAATGAAAGTTCAAACTTTGCCCAAAGCTAACCTGAAGATAGTCAGAGTATAGTCCGAAGTCTAATTCAAGAAATGAATGTTGAAACTTTTCCAGAGGCAACTTGAAGAAATAATCAGAGGATAGTCCGTCAGTCTAATTCAAGAAATGAAAGTTCAAACTTTGCCCAAAGCTAACCTGAAGATAGTCAGAGGATAGTCCGAAGTCTAATTCAAGAAATGAATGTTGAAACTTTTCCCAGAGGCAACTTGAAGAAATAATCAGAGGATAGTCCGTCAGTCTAATTCAAGAAATGAAAGTTCAAACTTTGCCCAAAGCTAACCTGAAGAGTAAGAGTATAGTCCGAAGTCTAATTCAAGAAATGAATGTTGAAACTTTTCCCAGAGGCAACTTGAAGAAATAATCAGAGGATAGTCCGTCAGTCTAATTCAAGAAATGAAAGTTCAAACTTTGCCCAAAGCTAACCTGAAGATAGTCAGAGGATAGTCCGAAGTCTAATTCAAGAAATGAATGTTGAAACTTTTCCCAGAGGCAACTTGAAGAAATAATCAGAGGATAGTCCGTCAGTCTAATTCAAGAAATGAAAGTTCAAACTTTGCCCAAATCTAACCTGAAGATAGTCAGAGTATAGTCCGAAGTCTAATTCAAGAAATGAATGTTGAAACTTTTCCCAGAGGCAACCTGAAGAAATAATCAGAGGATAGTCCGTTAGTCTAATTCAAGAGATGAATTTTGAACCTTATCCCAAAGACAAACTGAAGAAATAGTCAGAGGATAGTCTGTCAGTCTAATTCAAGAGATGAATGTTGAAACTTTTCCCAGAGGCAACTTGAAGAAATAATCAGAGGATAGTCCGTCAGTCTAATTCAAGAAATGAAAGTTCAAACTTTGCCCAAAGCTAACCTGAAGATAGTCAGAGAATAGTCCGAAGTCTAATTCAAGAAATGAATGTTGAAACTTTTCCCAGAGGCAACTTGAAGAAATAATCAGAGGATAGTCCGTCAGTCTAATTCAAGAAATGAAAGTTCAAACTTTGCCCAAAGCTAACCTGAAGATAGTCAGAGTATAGTCCGAAGTCTAATTCAAGAAATGAATGTTGAAACTTTTCCCAGAGGCAACTTGAAGAAATAATCAGAGGATAGTCCGTCAGTCTAATTCAAGAAATGAAAGTTCAAACTTTGCCCAAAGCTAACCTGAAGATAGTCAGAGGATAGTCCGAAGTCTAATTCAAGAAATGAATGTTGAAACTTTTCCCAGAGGCAACTTGAAGAAATAATCAGAGGATAGTCCGTCAGTCTAATTCAAGAAATGAAAGTTCAAACTTTGCCCAAAGCTAACCTGAAGATAGTCAAAGGATAGTCTGTAGTCTGATTCAAGAAATCAATGTTGAAACTTTTCCTAGAGGCAACTTGAAGAAATAATCAGAGGATAGTCTGTCAGTCTAATTCAAGAAATGAAAGTTCAAACTTTGCCCAATACTAACCTGAAGATAGTCAGAGTATAGTCCGAAGTCTAATTCAAGAAATGAATGTTGAAACTTTTCCCAGAGGCAACTTGAAGAAATAATCAGAGGATAGTCCGTCAGTCTAATTCAAGAAATGAAAGTTCAAACTTTGCCCAAAGCTAACCTGAAGATAGTCAGAGGATAGTCCGAAGTCTAATTCAAGAAATGAATGTTGAAACTTTTCCCAGAGGCAACTTGAAGAAATAATCAGAGGATAGTCCGTCAGTCTAATTCAAGAAATGAAAGTTCAAACTTTGCCCAAAGCTAACCTGAAGATAGTCAGAGTATAGTCCGAAGTCTAATTCAAGAAATGAATGTTGAAACTTTTCCCAGAGGCAACTTGAAGAAATAATCAGAGGATAGTCCGTCAGTCTAATTCAAGAAATGAAAGTTCAAACTTTGCCCAAAGCTAACCTGAAGATAGTCAGAGGATAGTACGAAGTCTAATTCAAGAAATGAATGTTGAAACTTTTCCCAGAGGCAACTTGAAGAAATAATCAGAGGATAGTCCGTCAGTCTAATTCAAGAAATGAAAGTTCAAACTTTGCCCAAAGCTAACCTGAAGATAGAGTATAGTCCGAAGTCTAATTCAAGAAATGAATGTTGAAACTTTTCCCAGAGGCAACTTGAAGAAATAATCAGAGGATAGTCCGTCAGTCTAATTCAAGAAATGAAAGTTCAAACTTTGCCCAAAGCTAACCTAAAGATAGTCAGAGGATAGTCCGAAGTCTAATTCAAGAAATGAATGTTGAAACTTTTCCCAGAGGCAACTTGAAGAAATAATCAGAGGATAGTCCGTCAGTCTAATTCAAGAAATGAAAGTTCAAACTTTGCCCAAAGCTAACCTGAAGATAGTCAGAGGATAGTCCGAAGTCTAATTCAAGAAATGAATGTTGAAACTTTTCCCAGAGGCAACTTGAAGAAATAATCAGAGGATAGTCCGTCAGTCTAATTCAAGAAATGAAAATTCAAACTTTGCCCAAAGCTAACCTGAAGATAGTCAGAGGATAGTCCGAAGTCTAATTCAAGAAATGAATGTTGAAACTTTTCCCAGAGACAACCTGAAGAAATAATCAGAGGATAGTCCGTCAGTCTAATTCAAGAGATGAATTTTGAACCTTATCCCAAAGACAAACTGAAGAAATAGTCAGAGGATAGTCTGTCAGTCTAATTCAAGAGATGAATGTTGAAACTTTTCCCAGAGGCAACTTGAAGAAATAATCAGAGGATAGTCCGTCAGTCTAATTCAAGAAATGAAAGTTCAAACTTTGCCCAAAGCTAACCTGAAGATAGTCAGAGGATAGTCCGAAGTCTAATTCAAGAAATGAATGTTGAAACTTTTCCCAGAGGCAACTTGAAGAAATAATCAGAGGATAGTCCGTCAGTCTAATTCAAGAAATGAAAGTTCAAACTTTGCCCAAAGCTAACCTGAAGATAGTCAGAGTATAGTCCGAAGTCTAATTCAAGAAATGAATGTTGAAACTTTTCCCAGAGGCAACTTCAAGAAATAATCAGAGGATAGTCCGTCAGTCTAATTCAAGAAATGAAAGTTCAAACTTTGCCCAAAGCTAACCTGAAGATAGTCAGAGGATAGTCCGAAGTCTAATTCAAGAAATGAATGTTGAAACTTTTCCCAGAGGCAACTTGAAGAAATAATCAGAGGATAGTCCGTCACTCTAATTCAAGAAATGAAAGTTCAAACTTTGCCCAAAGCTAGCCTGAAGATAGTCAAAGGATAGTCTGTAGTCTGATTCAAGAAATCAATGTTGAAACTTTTCCTAGAGGCAACTTGAAGAAATAATCAGAGGATAGTCCGTCAGTCTAATTCAAGAAATGAAAGTTCAAACTTTGCCCAAAGCTAACCTGAAGATAGTCAGAGTATAGTCCGAAGTCTAATTCAAGAAATGAATGTTGAAACTTTTCCCAGAGGCAACTTGAAGAAATAATCAGAGGATAGTCCGTCAGTCTAATTCAAGAAATGAAAGTTCAAACTTTGCCCAAAGCTAACCTGAAGATAGTCAGAGTATAGTCCGAAGTCTAATTCAAGAAATGAATGTTGAAACTTTTCCCAGAGGCAACTTGAAGAAATAATCAGAGGATAGTCCGTCAGTCTAATTCAAGAAATGAAAGTTCAAACTTTGCCCAAAGCTAACCTGAAGATAGTCAGAGTATAGTCCGAAGTCTAATTCAAGAAATGAATGTTGAAACTTTTCCCAGAGGCAACTTGAAGAAATAATCAGAGGATAGTCCGTCAGTCTAATTCAAGAAATGAAAGTTCAAACTTTGCCCAAAGCTAACCTGAAGATAGTCAGAGGATAGTCCGAAGTCTAATTCAAGAAATGAATGTTGAAACTTTTCCCAGAGGCAACTTGAAGAAATAATCAGAGGATAGTCCGTCAGTCTAATTCAAGAAATGAAAGTTCAAACTTTGCCCAAAGCTAACCTGAAGATAGTCAGAGGATAGTCCGAAGTCTAATTCAAGAAATGAATGTTGAAACTTTTCCCAGACGCAACTTGAAGAAATAATCAGAGGATAGTCCGTCAGTCTAATTCAAGAAATGAAAGTTCAAACTTTGCCCAAAGCTAACCTGAAGATAGTCAGAGGATAGTCCGAAGTCTAATTCAAGAAATGAATGTTGAAACTTTTCCCAGAGGCAACTTGAAGAAATAATCAGAGGATAGTCCGTCAGTCTAATTCAAGAAATGAAAGTTCAAACTTTGCCCAAAGCTAACCTGAAGATAGTCAGAGGATAGTCCGAAGTCTAATTCAAGAAATGAATGTTGAAACTTTTCCCAGAGGCAACTTGAAGAAATAATCAGAGGATAGTCCGTCAGTCTAATTCAAGAAATGAAAGTAAAAACTTTGCCCAAAGCTAACGTGAAGATAGTCAGAGGATAGTCCGAAGTCTAATTCAAGAAATGAATGTTGAAACTTTTCCCAGAGGCAACTTGAAGAAATAATCAGAGGATAGTCCGTCAGTCTAATTCAAGAAATGAAAGTTCAAACTTTGCCCAAAACTAACGTGAAGATAGTCAGAGGATAGTCCGAAGTCTAATTCAAGAAATGAATGTTGAAACTTTTCCCAGAGGCAACTTGAAGAATTAATCAGAGGATAGTCCGTCAGTCTAATTCAAGAAATGAAAGTTCAAACTTTGCCCAAAGCTAACCTCAAGATAGTCAGAGGATAGTCCGAAGTCTAATTCAAGAAATGAATGTTGAAACTTTTCCCAGAGACAACCTGAAGAAATAATCAGAGGATAGTCCGTCAGTCTAATTCAAGAGATGAATTTTGAACCTTATCCCAAAGACAAACTGAAGAAACAGTCAGAGGATAGTCTGTCAGTCTAATTCAAGAGATGAATGTTGAAACTTTTCCCAGACGCAACTTGAAGAAATAATCAGAGGATAGTCCGTCAGTCTAATTCAAGAAATGAAAGTTCAAACTTTGCCCAAAGCTAACCTGAAGATAGTCAGAGTATAGTCCGAAGTCTAATTCAAGAGATGAATGTTGAAACTTTTCCCAGAGGCAACTTGAAGAAATAATCAGAGGATAGTCCGTCAGTCTAATTCAAGAAATGAAAGTTCAAACTTTGCCCAAAGCTAACCTGAAGATAGTCAGAGTATAGTCCGAAGTCTAATTCAAGAAATGAATGTTGAAACTTTTCCCAGAGGCAACTTGAAGAAATAATCAGAGGATAGTTCGTCAGTCTAATTCAAGAAATGAAAGTTCAAACTTTGCCCAAAGCTAACCTGAAGATAGTCAGAGCATAGTCTGTAGTCTGATTCAAGAAATCAATGTTGAAACTTTTCCTAGTGGCAACTTGAAGAAATAATCAGAGGATAGTCCGTCAGTCTAATTCAAGAGATGAAAGTTCAAACTTTGCCCAAAGCTAACCTAAAGATAGTCAGAGGATAGTCCGAAGTCTAATTCAAGAAATGAATGTTGAAACTTTTCCCAGAGGCAACTTGAAGAAATAATCAGAGGATAGTCCGTCAGTCTAATTCAAGAAATGAAAGTTCAAACTTTGCCCAAAGCTAACCTGAAGATAGTCAAAGGATAGTCTGTAGTCTAATTCAAGAAATGAATGTTGAAACTTTTCCCAGAGGCAAATTGAAGAAATAATCAGAGGATAGTCCTTCAGTCAAATTCAAGAAATGAAAGTTCAAACTTTGCCCAAAGCTAACCTGAAGATAGTCAAAGGATAGTCTGCAGTCTGATTCAAGAAATCAATGTTGAAACTTTTCCTAGAGGCAACTTGAAGAAATAATCAGAGGATAGTCCGTCAGTCTAATTCAAGAAATGAAAGTTCAAACTTTGCCCAAAGCTAACCTGAAGATAGTCAGAGGATAGTCCGAAGTCTAATTCAAGAAATGAATGTTGAAACTTTTCCCAGAGGCAACTTGAAGAAATAATCAGAGGATAGTCCGTCAGTCTAATTCAAGAAATGAAAGTTCAAACTTTGCCCAAAGCTAACCTGAAGATAGTCAGAGGATAGTCCGAAGTCTAATTCAAGAAATGAATGTTGAAACTTTTCCCAGAGGCTACTTGAAGAAATAATCAGAGGATAGTCCGTCAGTCTAATTCAAGAAATGAAAGTTCAAACTTTGCCCAAAGCTAACCTGAAGATAGTCAGAGGATAGTCCGAAGTCTAATTCAAGAAATGAATGTTGAAACTTTTCCCAGAGGCAACTTGAAGAAATAATCAGAGGATAGTCCGTCAGTCTAATTCAAGAAATGAAAGTTCAAACTTTGCCCAAAGCTAACCTGAAGATAGTCAGAGTATAGTCCGAAGTCTAATTCAAGAAATGAATGTTGAAACTTTTCCCAGAGGCAACTTGAAGAAATAATCAGAGGATAGTCCGTCAGTCTAATTCAAGAAATGAAAGTTCAAACTTTGCCCAAAGCTAACCTGAAGATAGTTAGAGGATAGTCCGAAGTCTAATTCAAGAAATGAATGTTGAAACTTTTCCCAGAGGCAACTTGAAGAAATAATCAGAGGATAGTCCGTCAGTCTAATTCAAGAAATGAAAGTTCAAACTTTGCCCAAAGCTAACCTGAAGATAATCAGAGGATAGTCCGAAGTCTAATTCAAGAAATGAATGTTGAAACTTTTCCCAGAGGCAACTTGAAGAAATAATCAGAGGATAGTCCGTCAGTCTAATTCAAGAAATGAAAGTTCAAACTTTGCCCAAAACTAACGTGAAGATAGTCAGAGGATAGTCCGAAGTCTAATTCAAGAAATGAATGTTGAAACTTTTCCCAGAGGCAACTTGAAGAATTAATCAGAGGATAGTCCGTCAGTCTAATTCAAGAAATGAAGGTTCAAACTTTGCCCAAAGCTAACCTGAAGATAGTCAGAGGATAGTCCGAAGTCTAATTCAAGAAATGAATGTTGAAACTTTTCCCAGACGCAACTTGAAGAAATAATCAGAGGATAGTCCTTCAGTCTAATTCAAGAAATGAAAGTTCAAACTTTGCCCAAAGCTAACCTGAAGATAGTCAGAGGATAGTCCGAAGTCTAATTCAAGAAATAAATGTTGAAACTTTTCCCAGAGACAACCTGAAGAAATAATCAGAGGATAGTCCGTCTGTCTAATTCAAGAGATGAATTTTGAACCTTATCCCAAAGACAAACTGAAGAAATAGTCAGAGGATAGTCTGTCAGTCTAATTCAAGAGATGAATGTTGAAACTTTTCCCAGAGGCAACTTGAAGAAATAATCAGAGGATAGTCCGTCAGTCTAATTCAAGAAATGAAAGTTCAAACTTTGCCCAAAGCTACCCTGAAGATAGTCAGAGGATAGTCCGAAGTCTAATTCAAGAAATGAATGTGGAAACTTTTCCCAGAGGCAACTTGAAGAAATAATCAGAGGATAGTCCGTCAGTCTAATTCAAGAAATGAAAGTTCAAACTTTGCCCAAAGCTAACCTGAAGATAGTCAGAGTATAGTCCGAAGTCTAATTCAAGAAATGAATGTTGAAACTTTTCCCAGAGGCAACTTGAAGAAATAATCAGAGGATAGTCCGTCAGTCTAATTCAAGAAATGAAAGTTCAAACTTTGCCCAAAGCTAACCTAAAGATAGTCAGAGGATAGTCCGAAGTCTAATTCAAGAAATGAATGTTGAAACTTTTCCCAGAGGCAACTTGAAGAAATAATCAGAGGATAGTCCGTCAGTCTAATTCAAGAAATGAAAGTTCAAACTTTGCCCAAAGCTAACCTGAAGATAGTCAGAGGATAGTCCGAAGTCTAATTCAAGAAATGAATGTTGAAACTTTTCCCAGAGGCAACTTGAAGAAATAATCAGAGGATAGTCCGTCAGTCTAATTCAAGAAATGAAAGTTCAAACTTTGCCCAAAGCTAACCTGAAGATAGTCAGAGGATAGTCCGAAGTCTAATTCAAGAAATGAATGTTGAAACTTTTCCCAGAGGCAACTTGAAGAAATAATCAGAGGATAGTCCGTCAGTCTAATTCAAGAAATGAAAGTTCAAACTTTGCCCAAAACTAACGTGAAGATAGTCAGAGGATAGTCCGAAGTCTAATTCAAGAAATGAATGTTGAAACTTTTCCCAGAGGCAACTTGAAGAATTAATCAGAGGATAGTCCGTCAGTCTAATTCAAGAAATGAAAGTTCAAACTTTGCCCAAAGCTAACCTAAAGATAGTCAGAGGATAGTCCGAAGTCTAATTCAAGAAATGAATGTTGAAACTTTTCCCAGAGGCAACTTGAAGAATTAATCAGAGGATAGTCCGTCAGTCTAATTCAAGAAATGAAAGTTCAAACTTTGCCCAAAGCTAACCTGAAGATAGTCAGAGGATAGTCCGAAGTCTAATTCAAGAAATGAATGTTGAAACTTTTCCCAGACGCAACTTGAAGAAATAATCAGAGGATAGTCCGTCAGTCTAATTCAAGAAATGAAAGTTCAAACTTTGCCCAAAGCTAACCTGAAGATAGTCAGAGGATAGTCCGAAGTCTAATTCAAGAAATGAATGTTGAAACTTTTCCCAGAGGCAACTTGAAGAAATAATCAGAGGATAGTCCGTCAGTCTAATTCAAGAAATGAAAGTTCAAACTTTGCCCAAAGCTAACCTGAAGATAGTCAGAGGATAGTCCGAAGTCTAATTCAAGAAATGAATGTTGAAACTTTTCCCAGAGGCAACTTGAAGAAATAATCAGAGGATAGTCCGTCAGTCTAATTCAAGAAATGAAAGTTCAAACTTTGCCCAAAGCTAACGTGAAGATAGTCAGAGGATAGTCCGAAGTCTAATTCAAGAAATGAATGTTGAAACTTTTCCCAGAGGCAACTTGAAGAAATAATCAGAGGATAGTCCGTCAGTCTAATTCAAGAAATGAAAGTTCAAACTTTGCCCAAAACTAACGTGAAGATAGTCAGAGGATAGTCCGAAGTCTAATTCAAGAAATGAATGTTGAAACTTTTCCCAGAGGCAACTTGAAGAATTAATCAGAGGATAGTCCGTCAGTCTAATTCAAGAAATGAAAGTTCAAACTTTGCCCAAAGCTAACCTGAAGATAGTCAGAGGATAGTCCGAAGTCTAATTCAAGAAATGAATGTTGAAACTTTTCCCAGAGACAACCTGAAGAAATAATCAGAGGATAGTCCGTCAGTCTAATTCAAGAGATGAATTTTGAACCTTATCCCAAAGACAAACTGAAGAAATAGTCAGAGGATAGTCTGTCAGTCTAATTCAAGAGATGAATGTGGAAACTTTTCCCAGAGGCAACTTGAAGAAATAATCAGAGGATAGTCCGTCAGTCTAATTCAAGAAATGAAAGTTCAAACTTTGCCCAAAGCTAACCTGAAGATAGTCAGAGTATAGTCCGAAGTCTAATTCAAGAGATGAATGTTGAAACTTTTCCCAGAGGCAACTTGAAGAAATAATCAGAGGATAGTCCGTCAGTCTAATTCAAGAAATGAAAGTTCAAACTTTGCCCAAAGCTAACCTGAAGATAGTCAGAGGATAGTCCGAAGTCTAATTCAAGAAATGAATGTTGAAACTTTTCCTAGAGGCAACTTGAAGAAATAATCAGAGGATAGTCCGTCAGTCTAATTCAAGAAATGAAAGTTCAAACTTTGCCCAAAGCTAACCTGAAGATAGTCAGAGGATAGTCCGAAGTCTAATTCAAGAAATAAATGTTTAAACTTTTCCCAGAGGCAACTTGAAGAAATAATCAGAGGATAGTCCGTCAGTCTAATTCAAGAAATGAAAGTTCAAACTTTGCCCAAAGCTAACCTGAAGATAGTCAGAGGATAGTCCGAAGTCTAATTCAAGAAATAAATGTTGAAACTTTTCCCAGAGACAACCTGAAGAAATAATCAGAGGATAGTCCGTCAGTCTAATTCAAGAGATGAATTTTGAACCTTATCCCAAAGACAAACTGAAGAAATAGTCAGAGGATAGTCTGTCAGTCTAATTCAAGAGATGAATGTTGAAACTTTTCCCAGAGGCAACTTGAAGAAATAATCAGAGGATAGTCCGTCAGTCTAATTCAAGAAATGAAAGTTCAAACTTTGCCCAAAGCTACCCTGAAGATAGTCAGAGGATAGTCCGAAGTCTAATTCAAGAAATGAATGTGGAAACTTTTCCCAGAGGCAACTTGAAGAAATAATCAGAGGATAGTCCGTCAGTCTAATTCAAGAAATGAAGGTTCAAACTTTGCCCAAAGCTAACCTGAACATAGTCAGAGGATAGTCCGAAGTCTAATTCAAGAAATGAATGTTGAAACTTTTCCCAGAGGCAACTTGAAGAAATAATCAGAGGATAGTCCGTCAGTCTAATTCAAGAAATGAAAGTTCAAACTTTGCCCAAAGCTAACCTGAAGATAGTCAGAGAATAGTCCGAAGTCTAATTCAAGAAATGAATGTTGAAACTTTTCCCAGAGGCAACTTGAAGAAATAATCAGAGGATAGTCCGTCAGTCTAATTCAAGAAATGAAAGTTCAAACTTTGCCCAAAGCTAACCTGAAGATAGTAAGAGGATAGTCCGAAGTCTAATTCAAGAAATGAATGTTGAAACTTTTCCCAGAGGCAACTTGAAGAAATAATCAGAGGATAGTCCGTCAGTCTAATTCAAGAAATGAAAGTTCAAACTTTGCCCAAAGCTAACCTAAAGATAGTCAGAGGATAGTCCGAAGTCTAATTCAAGAAATGAATGTTGAAACTTTTCCCAGAGGCAACTTGAAGAAATAATCAGAGGATAGTCCGTCAGTCTAATTCAAGAAATGAAAGTTCAAACTTTGCCCAAAGCTAACCTGAAGATAGTCAGAGGATAGTCCGAAGTCTAATTCAAGAAATGAATGTTGAAACTTTTCCCAGAGGCAACTTGAAGAAATAATCAGAGGATAGTCCGTCAGTCTAATTCAAGAAATGAAAATTCAAACTTTGCCCAAAGCTAACCTGAAGATAGTCAGAGGATAGTCCGAAGTCTAATTCAAGAAATGAATGTTGAAACTTTTCCCAGAGACAACCTGAAGAAATAATCAGAGGATAGTCCGTCAGTCTAATTCAAGAGATGAATTTTGAACCTTATCCCAAAGACAAACTGAAGAAATAGTCAGAGGATAGTCTGTCAGTCTAATTCAAGAGATGAATGTTGAAACTTTTCCCAGAGGCAACTTGAAGAAATAATCAGAGGATAGTCCGTCAGTCTAATTCAAGAAATGAAAGTTCAAACTTTGCCCAAAGCTAACCTGAAGATAGTCAGAGGATAGTCCGAAGTCTAATTCAAGAAATGAATGTTGAAACTTTTCCCAGAGGCAACTTGAAGAAATAATCAGAGGATAGTCCGTCAGTCTAATTCAAGAAATGAAAGTTCAAACTTTGCCCAAAGCTAACCTGAAGATAGTCAGAGTATAGTCCGAAGTCTAATTCAAGAAATGAATGTTGAAACTTTTCCCAGAGGCAACTTGAAGAAATAATCAGAGGATAGTCCGTCAGTCTAATTCAAGAAATGAAAGTTCAAACTTTGCCCAAAGCTAACCTGAAGATAGTCAGAGGATAGTCCGAAGTCTAATTCAAGAAATGAATGTTGAAACTTTTCCCAGAGGCAACTTGAAGAAATAATCAGAGGATAGTCCGTCAGTCTAATTCAAGAAATGAAAGTTCAAACTTTGCCCAAAGCTAACCTGAAGATAGTCAAAGGATAGTCTGTAGTCTGATTCAAGAAATCAATGTTGAAACTTTTCCTAGAGGCAACTTGAAGAAATAATCAGAGGATAGTCCGTCAGTCTAATTCAAGAAATGAAAGTTCAAACTTTGCCCAAAGCTAACCTGAAGATAGTCAGAGTATAGTCCGAAGTCTAATTCAAGAAATGAATGTTGAAACTTTTCCCAGAGGCAACTTGAAGAAATAATCAGAGGATAGTCCGTCAGTCTAATTCAAGAAATGAAAGTTCAAACTTTGCCCAAAGCTAACCTGAAGATAGTCAGAGGATAGTCCGAAGTCTAATTCAAGAAATGAATGTTGAAACTTTTCCCAGAGGCAACTTGAAGAAATAATCAGAGGATAGTCCGTCAGTCTAATTCAAGAAATGAAAGTTCAAACTTTGCCCAAAGCTAACCTGAAGATAGTCAGAGTATAGTCCGAAGTCTAATTCAAGAAATGAATGTTGAAACTTTTCCCAGAGGCAACTTGAAGAAATAATCAGAGGATAGTCCGTCAGTCTAATTCAAGAAATGAAAGTTCAAACTTTGCCCAAAGCTAACCTGAAGATAGTCAGAGGATAGTCCGAAGTCTAATTCAAGAAATGAATGTTGAAACTTTTCCCAGAGGCAACTTGAAGAAATAATCAGAGGATAGTCCGTCAGTCTAATTCAAGAAATGAAAGTTCAAACTTTGCCCAAAGCTAACCTGAAGATAGTCAGAGGATAGTCCGAAGTCTAATTCAAGAAATGAATGTTGAAACTTTTCCCAGAGGCAACTTGAAGAAATAATCAGAGGATAGTCCGTCAGTCTAATTCAAGAGATGAATTTTGAACCTTATCCCAAAGACAAACTGAAGAAATAGTCAGAGGATAGTCTGTCAGTCTAATTCAAGAGATGAATGTTGAAACTTTGCCCAAAGACAACCTGAAGAAATAATCAGAGGATAATCCGTCAGTTTAGTTCAAGAGATGAATGTTAAAACTTTTAACAAAGACACTCTGAAGGAATTATCAGAGAATAGTCTGCCAGTCTTATTCAAGAAATTAATTTTGAAACTTTGCCCAAAGACAACCTGAATAAAGAATACAGGAATGCTTAATATTGTAATGTGGGTAGAGACAATGACAGTCCGGGATTCTAGCTCTTCACCTAATTTATTTCATAAAAATATTACAAAATAGTCTTTGTGTCTACAAAGTGAATATTTTAAAATCTTCCCTATAACCAGTGAGGTGAAGAAAGAAACTGGTTTATACGGGAACTCTTTAGCTCATAGAAGCCTTCAGGGCGTCCTGGAGCGACTTCAGGGTACGGTACTTTTGATAACCTCCTTAGTTCATGATAGCCTTCAGGGGTTCGGGTTGTGGTTAGTAATCCCCTTAACTCCTGTCAGCCTCCATGGATTTTAGGCAATGTAATACTACTTTGTCCAGCGTGATCTCTGGAGCAGGTTTAGCAGTGTTCGACTTGTAAGGGGGATGCCTGGGATGTCCCCCCTCTGGAAAAATCATCCCGGCTTCTGGTTTAGCTAAAGTCGTCCTAACCAGGGATAGTGGTTTTCCCCTCTCTGTACATAGTTCCTTTATCATGGGAAATATTTAAAATCACACTCTTAGAGTATTCTGTTTTCTAAGTATGGATGACGCTTCTTTTGTCTCACTTCCCTTTTCTTCTTTCCCGTACATGAGGCTGTATTTGTTTGTGCTAGCTACTCGCATAAAAATACCGTTTTGGGGAATCTTGCAAGAAAACAAAACCAAAGATGCGTGTTGTTTCAAGGTCTGTCGTATATTTGCAAGGTTCCCTTCCTCTTTGTCAGCAAAGATGTAGGAGAAGATTTGATTTTTAAGCTTACCATTGAAACTCGGAGTACCGGACATCAATATACCAATAATGCGTTTCTTCTTCCGCCGAAAAGAAAAAAAGCAATTGAGGAACTAGCAAAACCACAAGTGGACCAGAGTTTTCCCTCTTTCCCCATGCATCATATTACAGAAGGAAGAAATATTTATTGCTCTTGCGGTCAACATATGTTTGAAATTTTGGATCCTACAGCCTTCCCAACCAAAGGCAAGAATGAATACAAGTCTCTGTTGTCATCTACAGTAGTCTCTTTTTTAATAGCTAATAAAGGAATAGAACTGGAAAATTTGATCTCACGACAACACTGGAAACCTACACTATTACTAGAATAGACTGGTGTTGAAAAGGAATAAAGGCAATGGGGAAAATAACCACAAGTATAGAGGAAATTCAAGTTACTATACATTCGCGCTTGCGGGGTCAATGCCATATTTGTTTTTCTTCTGCGGCTGTCACCCTGACAGATCCGTTTGGGACATCGAGTTTTATTGCTCGTTGGGCATAGGAAAACATAGATGCTTTCTACATAGGGGCCGGCGTTAAATTGACAACAGTACACCACTTCGGCTAATTTGGATTTTCAAACAATCGAAGAGTTATATAGGTTCCATTTGGCTTTAAAGAAAAAGAAAAGAAATAGGCAGGGCCAGGACTTTAGAGTTGTTCGCAGCAAGTTAGATGTGGATGAGCCCTCTTGTGTTCTCTCGTGTTGAGTTGATGGTAGCTGTGCGTTCGTTCTTGCGCGGTGTGCATTTTACACCGCTGTAAACCGAATACTTACTTATATCGATCAATATTCTGGTAGTTTCTTATATATATATTTTTTTTTTATGAAATCATAAATTTATGCGTGTGTATTATTTTTGAACATTTGTGTTCGTGTAACTAATCTTAAACATTAAAGTGCGTGTCTGTAGTACCATTTACGTACAGCCGTCATAATGGAGAAAAAACGAACTATATTGTCATTTTATGCTCCCAGTACGAAACAACAGGAACAGAGACCGCCAAATACAACAGCAAATAAAGGGTAAGGTAAAACTTTCTGATGAAGTGACTACCGATATAGAAGCCCCACCACCAGAAAAATGTGCTAAATGTGATGTTAATAATATCGTTTTCACCGAGTCGGGAAACGAGAGTAGTGCAAATGTTGTTGTTGAATTATCTCATTTTAATAACTGGAAGAAGAGCAGACCGTGGTTGGCAATAAACAAAATGAAATCAGTTATTTGTTCCGTGTGCAGTGAAATTCGATCTTTTAACGTAGATAGTATGGAACGCGTACGTTTCGACAATGCGTTTAAAGACGGTGTTTCTGCAACTAATCCCAAGAAACTTAATGACAAAATTGGTGATCATGTAAGATGGAAGTCCCACCTCAAGTGCATGGAAATAATGGATAACCGGAATAAACAGCACATTGAGGAATCCATACAAAAAAGCACGAGTGTAAGGCAACTCCAAAATGAAGAAAAAATTAGAACAACAGGAGCACTCATGCGTACTGTATATGTAATTGCTAAAGAAAATCTGTCTTTCTTAACATTCTTCTTTGGTTGAACTTAAGAGATTAAATAGGGTTTCCGTGGGAAATATGTTAAACTCCGATCATGCGTGCAAAAACATGATAATGTTTATTACCGAGGAGATTAAAAAAAGTCTTGCTATGTTTACTGTGGAGTCAGGAGAAAATTTTAGTATTTTAATTGATGAGAGCACGACATCTAATAAATCTTGTATGATAATTTATTTTCCTGTAGTTTTTGAAGATGTTGCGTGTAACTATTTTTTTGAAATTGTCGAACTTGACAACACTACAGCAGAAGCTATATCAGGAAGCTTGTTAGAGACTTTATCTAACCATGGCATAACGGAAAACGTTCTGAAGAATCACCTTGTTGGCTTAGCAATACATGGCGCGGAGGTGATGCAGGGTTGTTACAATGGAGTTGCAACAAGATTACGCAAACTGTTGAACAACGACTTAATTGTGGTTCACTGTATAAATCATAAACTTGAGCTTAGAGTTCAAGATGTGATTAAATCTGTCTGTGATGTATATCATATGCAAGCATTTGTTACGAAACAGATTTTGGGGCCCTATGCCTTTAGAATTCGCCCCTGTCTAGACCTTACACAACCGGGCACCAAACACACATACCACAGATAAGTGAAGTTGAGAGAGGCTTAAATGATGAACATTAACATAAACTGTTGAAGGAAATCGTAGTCGAGTTTAGCACCGGAAGCGTAGAGAAATAAGAATCTCACTTCTTTTTAAGTTTAAACAGTGCTTGTAGGAAAAGAGATAATAATTAGAAATAAAATTTAAAACATAATAATGAGTCAATAATGTTGATAGATTTTATGTTCAGCGACACCATGAAAGAAAAACAGCGTTTTCACCTGGGTTGGAGCAAGAATCACAGGTGTTCGGGTTCAACTCCCAGTCGAGTTCGGTACACACCGAAAAAGTTATTTAATAAAACTGTAGAAAGCTGAAGGATGATGTAGACTGAGTTGTACTTGGTTGGCGAACGCAACAGAAACCTTGGCCAACTGTGTACATGATCATATCCAATGTGTGGGAGTTCTATCCTAGGTTCAACGTAAGTCACTGCCGTAAAAAGCCGTAAGCTTACTTTGGACCGTCGGGAACTGGATTCCTGAATTTTGCGTCGGAGTGTAATGAATGTAATAGAGGAGATAAAAAGAGGATGTGTCAGGTTAAAAGAGGTTGGTATGTGAGTGATGGTAACCAGAACTAACGGCGATCTCTGATATTTAACAGAGATAGGGAGGAAAAACGCTGTTGTGAACGACAATTACGCGACATGGAGAATATTCCCTCTCATTAAATTTACTTTAATACATTCAGCTAAATTGTTGTTCTCTTCAACAAATTAGTTTTGTTTTCTCATATAGAACTTTGTATTGACGTAAAATTGGGATGTTGAAGGAATTCATAAACAGATGCGATTTCCGGCATTCAGACAAATACGGAAATAACATTTGCTCTCTATGGTTGTGTTTTCTTTCCTTTTCCCTCTAAGGAGGCGTATCAAAGGTTAATCTCCCCCTGTTAGAGGAGGTCTCAAGGTTACAGGTACCTTACTTCCAGGGTATATAAACGCGAATTTGTAGCCCCGTGGGGGCCCGACAGTGTCTGTTGCAGTGTCTGTTGTTCGCATACGCATTGTTCGAATTGTTAGGAGAATATTCTGTGATAGAATCCACAAGGTGAGTCGAACACTAGCATAAATGTAAGGAAAATAGTTAGCGCGCGGATGTTAAAGACAGTAAGGTAGTCGACATACAACCATGTCCGCCAGCTTAGGAACAAGATCGAGAGTAAGCAACCTCCTCCTCTGTCCTAGAAACGGGAGTTCTAAGGTAACTTTTGTCCAAGTTAGAAATTTTTAACAGTTAAACGATTTTAAAAGCGAACTTAGTCTCTGTTTGCCCATGGCAGACCAAAGAAATCTAAAGTTTTTCCCTATTATTTTGGCCGCGTTGGTCGATTGTGTCAGCAAGCATAAACTGAACCCTGCCGTTGCTGGGCATGGTATAAAAGTCTATGTACTATAGACTCAAACTGTGTTAGGCAGAAATAGTCTGACTTAAGGCTGTAATGTGATTTTTATTAGATTTCACGAAACCTCGAAAATTTAAGAATAATTTTAACAACTTTATTATTTTCATTACGTTTTGGTGAGATAGTCTCGGAACGAGTTGAAACGTACTCGTCCCTTGTTGACAGCTTGAATTAGAACTAATAGCACCAATGTTAATAATGCCCGACGAGAGTGTAATTTTCCCGTTTGTTCTGAGCAAATTTGGTTCATTTGGAGATTTACTTCAATTTTTCCAGTTTTCTTACAAACTCAGGTTTTGCGCGACTAGCAAGCCTTCCCAAGAAGAATTACACTGGATCGTGATCGATTGATCTCAATTTAAGGTAATTCTCATCAATCGTAGACTATTGGGGACATAAACAACCCACAATGATTGTGAACATCTCTCTAAAAATTTTCTCAATGCTTTGTGAACCGTTGCCAGACATCAATGGAAAGGCTAAACAGCTTGTTCTGTAATTATTTCTAGTGTTCCAGGGAAACTCATGACCAACACGAAGGTTAGATAGATAGATAGATACAGTAGATACAGTATGTGATGAAAAGTATCCGGACACCTAGCTGAAAATGACTTACAAGCTTGTGGCGCCCTCCATCGGTACTGCTGGAATTCAATATGGTTGTTGGCCCACCCTTAGCCTTGATGACAGCTTCCACTCTCGCAGGCATACTTTCAATCAGGTGCTGCAGGGTTTCTTGGGGAATGGCAGCCCATTCTTCATGGAGTGCTGAACTGAGGAAAGGTATCAATGTAGGTCGGTGAGGCCTGGCACGAAGTCAGCGTTCCAAAACATCCCAAAGGATTCAAGTCAGGACTCTGATCAGGCCAGTCCATTACAGGGATGTTATGGTCGTGTAACCACTCCGCCACAGGCCGTGCAGTATGAACAGGTGCTCGATCGTGTTGAAAGATGCAATCGCCATCCCCGAATTGTTCTTCAACAGTGAGAAGCAAGAAGGTGCTTAAGATATCAATGTAGGCCTGCGCTGTGAGAGTGCTACGTAAAACAACAAGGGGTGCAAGCCTCCTCCAAGAAAAACACGACCACACCATAACACCACCACCTCCGAATTTTACTGTTGACATTACACACGCTGACAGATGACGTTCACCGGGTATTCGCCTTACCCGCACCCTGCCGTCGGATCGCCACATTGTGTACCGGAGTTCGTCACTCCACACAACGCTTTTCCACTGTTCAATCGTCCAATGTTTACGCTTCTTACACTAAGCGAGGCGTCGTTTGACATTTACCTGCGTGATGTGTGTCTTATGAGCAGCCACTCGACCATGAAATCCAAGTTTTTCCACCTCACGCCTAACTGTCATAGTACTTGGAGTGGATCCTGATGCAGTTTGGAATTCCTGAGTGGTGGTCTGGATAGATGTCTGCCTATTACACTTTATGACCCTTTTCAACTGTCGGCGTCTCTGTCAGTTAGTGTTCTCAACGGGTCGGGTCGGGTCGGGTTGAAGACCGACCCGACCCGAGCTGACCCGATTGACTCAACCCGACAACCCGACCCGAGCTGACCCGACTGACCCAATCCGACAACCCGACCCGAGTTGACCCGACCCGACCTGACCCGTTTGAGAGCACTATGGTCACGACACTGGGTGAACGCCAAAATGCACTCCCATTAGGAATTAAACCCGGACCACGTGTACCGAAGTCTTACACGTTAACCACTAGCTAGATCAAGCGGGGGATGTATTTTACAGTATATATAGTGGCAAGTAAAAAGATACGTAATATGAATTTTGTAATTTAAAATTTAAAAATACAGTATGATAATTAATTATAAAGTACTAATTTTATTTCATCACTTTCAGCCCAACAAATGAAATTCAAACAATTCGCACCCTGGGTCTTGGTTATCAATACTGCGTCTTATTCTTTGTCTTGCACAGTCAAGTCTTGGTCCTGCATTTCGTAGTCTTGGTGGTCTTTCATGCTATACAAGAGCCAAGAATGCTCGCCTCATCGGTACAAATGAAGACCAAGTTGATTTTGATTATGGTCTTTAATACTATACGGAAAGCAAGAAAATGTGCTCATCGTTACTTGGTGATCACCAAAACAAGGCCAAGAGCAAGACTACTATGCACTTGGTCTTGCATATTCAATCTTTATCTTGTTCTTGTATCGATGTTTTTGGGCTTGGTGAAATAAAATGAAATATTCAGTTTAAGGTCCCTCGATTCTGCACCGAGGCTAAGGGAGATGGTGACCATGAGAAATGAATGAAATGGTGGAATGAAGAAAGTGGGAGGAAACAGGAAAACCCCGGAAAAACCCACTACAAAGCGTTTCTCCACCACAAAGCCCACTTAGCACAAGCTGGAATCGAACCATGGGCACCATGCACCAGAGATGAATTCTCTAGCACTGAGCCACTGACCCGACTGATCCGACCCGACTGATCCGACCCGAGCTGACCCGACAACCCGACCCGAGTAGCCTGATCCGACAACCCGACCCGAGCTGACCCGACTCGTTTGAGAGTACTAGTCAGTCAACAGACGAGGTCGGCCTCTGCGCTTTTGTGCTGTACGTTCCCTTCACGTTTCCACTTCACTATCAAATCAGATACAGTGGACCTAGGGATGTTTAGGAGTGTGGAAATCTCGCGTACAGACTTCTGACAAGTGACATCCAATCACCTGACCACGTTCGAAGTCCGTGAGTTCCGCGGAGCGCCCAATTCTGCTTTCTCACAATGTCTAATGACTCCTGAGGTCGCTGATAATGAGTACGTGGCAGTAGGTGGCAACACAATGCACCTAATATGAAAAACGTATGTTTTGGGGAGTGTCGGGATACTTTTGATGACATAGTGTATGTTTACTTACAATATATTTTATGCGAGTAAATATGTAGGAAGAACATTTGGTATAAAAAGTGCATATACCTTTACACCGCTAAACAGCTTAAATGACTCTGCTACTAATATTATAATCATATTAAGTTTTTAAATGTTATAAACAAATTAGATTGCTAACTGCCAGATACCATACGTAGTCTCGAAAAGTTCGTAAGGTTGCCAGTGTATGGGATGGCATATATAAAGAATGTTGATTTGAGGTACACTGTGCTTTGTTACTGAGTACCATTAAATCTTTAATTTAAGAAAATAGGGTATTTCGAACAATATACACGGTACATGAATACACACGTTAAAAGAATCAAACAAATCTTAATTAACACAGGTCCGTAAACACCGGTACTAATGAAACATCCTGAGAATCAACCCTAATTGTGATATGTAAACATTACATTTTAAAAGTGTATGTATTTACGACTACAGAGATTTTTTATTCAATATCTGATTCTTTGTCAGAGAGCGAAACTCGAATCAGAGACAGCAAACAGACCACATCTATTACTGACGGTGGTTCGAAGTGTATTGATAGTACTTCACCTCTGTCTCTACAGAATTCCTAGATTACTTTACAAACTGGTTCCTCTTGATCATTTATAAATTAGTACTTTGCTAGTAAGGATAAAATTTAATTAGTACTACTAGTAAGTATAAATTAGTACTACATTTATAAATTAGTACTACTAGTAAGTAGTACTAGTAAGGATAAACATTTAAAAATGATCGAAAATAACTAATATTAGTGTCGAATCCATAGTTTTCAGGATCACTCAGATGAACAGTGACATTTCCTATCCCGTTTAAATCCAAATTCAAGCCCACAACTTGGGGGAGGGAGAGGAAGAGATATTTAAAAAATAATCAAAAATGACCAATATTACAGAGGTTGTTCAGCCTACGTTTGGTCGATTCCCCCTCCCGTGCAGAATGGACTCACCCGACCTGGCTCGTGGCGTCCTGCAGTGTTATGCAGTTTCTTCCTGGGAACGGAGTTGTTTTCCCGCGCGGACGACAATAGCACGCAAAACAGGACCATTGTTGTGAGTGTTGTGTTAAATTTGTTTCCAAGTGTGTGGGTTTCCGCTCTGTGACCAAAATGCCTCCCAAACTAAGCCGGTTTTGAGAAGGCTATGAAGCGGCTCTTTATGACGCCCACTTTAGTGTTTCTGTCGTTAGAAAACAGTGCAAGAAGGATGGATGCAACATCAGTTTAAGTGGAATAAAAAATGTCATTAAAAAGTACAAGGCAATGAAGCTCTACCATTTGGATCACCAACGAAGTTGCGTAGGAAGCGGGAATGCACCAAGGCCACCTCCACCATGCAGAGGAAACTTCGCAAAATGGCAATGCAAGAAAATCCGCCAACACAAAGGTGTATGGCTAATCGTCTTGACGTGTCTTTGGGGACTGTAAGCCGGACGTTACATCATCAACTCAAGCTGGAAAAAGTCATGAAAGCTTGCGGCCATCTTCTCACGGATGTCCACCAAAAGGAACGAAAGTATAACGCCCGGAAGCTGTACGAACGGCATCTGGGAAAACAAAGGTGGATGTACGTCGTAATGCTCGATGAAGCATGGATTTGCCTTTCCGACTGCGGCAAACCGAGAGCCATCATGTACCGAGAAAAAGGCGCCAAGAACTTCAGAAGGTGGGTCCGTGTCTGTAAAGAATCCTTCCCAAAAGGGTTCATGGTTGTTACTGGCTACTGTTACTTAGGTAAACTGAAGATTCGTAGGGTGGCGAAGAACTGCAAAATAAATTCGCAGTATTTTCAGGAGCAGATCATGCGGGCGATCTACGAGCATGAGATTCCAACAATGTACGGAAATTACACCAATCTGTCCGCATTCACATGGACAAGGCCTCATCACATACCTCACGATCGTCTCTCGCATTCTACAGGGAGATGGAGAAGGCAAGTGGTATACAGGTGATACATTTCAATGAGGTACCTGTTAAATCTCCAGATGCAAGTCCTATGGACTATTGTGGATTTGGATTGCTGAAGCGGGCTTTGGGAAAACGGCGTGTGAGAAGTGTGGAAGGACTTTGGAAAGCTGTGCAAAGGGAATGGGACAAGATTCCCTTCCCAGTTCTTCAGAGAAGCCTATTACAGTGGAAATTACACTGTCGGGCTATTGTTAGGAACCAAGGGAAACACATCGAGCACTTACGGACCTGGCGCCATGGATTCTTCTAGATTTTTAGGTAAGTCGAAATTGGCCAAATGTAGACTGAACAATCCAAATTTTTGGGGGTCGCTGAGATAAACGGTGACACTTTCGATGCCATGGCCGATGCCATATATATTTTCAAAAATGACCGATATTAGTGTTGAATCTATAGTTCTTGCGGTCCCCGAGATGAACAGTGACAATTCTGATGCTGTTTTAATCCATTTTCAGCGCGACACTTGGGGGATGAGGAGAGATGACATACATTATAATAATCGAAAATCAGCAATATCAGTGTGCATTTAAATTATTTATTTCAGCCCAGCGAAGAGGGTCATTTATGCTAGTTAGTTATATAAAGCACAGACAATGAATTTCAATTTTTTAACCTCCAAATTAGTTAAAACCTAGAAGTAGATGATAATAAATGAGAATAAAGTAATTAGTGATATGGTTATTATAATTTGGAAGATAAGTAAAGAAATGGAAATAAATTCCTTCCCGGGAATTTATATGCCAGGGGAAAAACCCTGGAATATTCCCATTTTTTATTTTTCTTCCCACCGGAAATATTTCCACTGCCCATCACTAGTCGGGGACGCGGCTGAAGTCCTAAATGGCAGAAGTCCTAAACGGCATTAGACCTAAAATGCACAAGTCCTAAAAATTATTTCGCGGCACAAGTCTTAAATGGCAGAAGTCCTAAAGTGCAGAAGTCCTAAAATGCAGAAGTCCTAAAGTGCAGAAGTCCTAAAATGCAGAAGTCCTAAAATGCAGAAGTCCTAAAAGGCAGAAGTCCTAAAATGCAGAAGTCCTAAAATGCAGAAGTCCTAAAATGCAGAAGTCCTAAAGTGCAGAAGTCCTAAAGTGCAGAAGTCCTAAAAATCTCTTGTAGCGCTACCATCGCGTCCGTAAGAAGAATACTGTCAATCTGTTAGTCAAGTTTTAGATATACTGTTTCATATTACAGAGCCTTAGTTCTTACAAGTTATTTGTATAAATACATATTCTATCGTTCTGAAATAATAAATAAATGAATGAAGCCTATTGTCCTTTCTTACTCTTTCCCTTTAAAAACTACCCTTTAAAAAAATCTTGCCCCACCCGTTTTACGATACTTATTTCCAAAAATTCTTTCTTATGTCCTGCTTTCATAAGAAAATTATATTTTATAATTAAAATTTAACGACTCTACTTGTAGTAGTATGCCCAAAAAATCACTCATCTTTACTCTTTTATATAAGAGTACAGAAGATAAATACAGTCAAACAAATGGATTTCCATGAACAGTTTCCGATTTCTTATAACTACCTGATTCGTACATTTCCCACAAGCTGTGATTTTAAATTTACGCTCTGTCAAGGTCCAGGTTTCAAAAAGGAACTAACTGGAAATATAATGATATGTATTTGTGTACATGTGTAATATGTATAAATTTATTGTCTTATTGAAGCTTTCGTAATCTGGAAATAAACTTTTGATTTGCTTTTAATATATAAAAATCATGCTCCCCTAGAAAAATTTGCAGGCTACACCCCTAAATGACTATGTAGTAATTTCTGCAAAAATGGCACAGGACCTAAAATTTAGGTCTAATGCCTATATTTTTAGGACTTGTGCCATTTAAGACTTATTAATGTCGCCCACGTGTTGCATAGTAAATGTTCTTTGCACAATTTTAAATTTACTGCGTTCTTTATGTATACAATTGGTATTTAATGTTCACTCGTGAAATGTCTAGTGAGCTTTTGTCCTAATTAAGTAAACTTTGGTGGATTTTTGTCCTACTCTTAATAAAATACGCTCCGCACAGTATATAAAGCAATTCTGAATGTTTGCTTGGTTTCAGAAGTCTGGTAAAATATGCTTTTTAAACATTTTTTTATTATTTATTTATTTATTTATTTTTGTTTTAGGAATTTGTCTTGGGATTCTCGTATCTCCATTCGAAAGAAACAAATTTCTTAACAAATTATGTAATTAATTCTTAGAATGAAATAGGTTGTATTATGTAATTTGTGTATAAGTGCAGAACAGATAGTGATAATAACGATTTTAGTAGTACAAATATAGCTGTTACTGTTGGAATTAGATACGTTCGTAACATTATTGCCAACTAGTTGCTGCATCGTCCCAATTTCGTGTGGTGGTGGCGAATTTCAGAACTAAAGCAAGTGAATGATAAAGGCACAATTCCTAAATGGCAGAAGTCCTAAAAGGCACAAGTCCTAAAAATCATATCGCGGCAGAAGTCCTAAAGTGCAGAAGTCCTAAAATGCAGAAGTCCTAAAATGCAGAAGTCCTAAAGTGCAGAAGTCCTAAAATTTAGGTCTAGTGCCCATATTTTTAGGACTTCTGCCTTTTAGGACTTCTGCACTTTAGGACTTCTGGATGTCACCCCACTAGTCACGCCCCCAGTGCACACACCAAGAAATCTTCGGTTGCGTCTGGAGAGACTACAATGGTAATGCAAGTGGAGGGCGTTGCTACATTGCAACGGAAGTCATCTTGGACACAGTGATATCTGCACAGTGCACGTAGACGTACAAGTGAATGGAATAAGTCATTTTAGGTTCGCATTTGCCATACAGGACGAACGCGCGTCTGCATAACACCAGGAGAATCCAACGCACTTTACTCACTATTTAGTATGTGTTTTCAACCTTCCCAGACTAAGTTCTTTCGAGCATCTGTAGAACATGGTAGGAGAGCGCCTGACCAGGGTTTCCGTGACAACTAATGTCCACCTGCGCCAGGATCTACACAGACCATTCATATAACATCCATATAAACATTTCCTACCTGAAAAGCTGCTTTGGTGCCCGTTCGAGGTTCTTAGACGTTCTGCTGAAGTGAATACTTTGCGTTTCTGAACAGTCTTTGTAATAAGTCTGAGATATCTCACAGGCGCCATTTTGGGATTACTACTGCCTACCTGCATCTTCTTGTAACCTACTGACTTTGGTCCAGATCTATGAATTCTTCCGGAAGTTCTTAAATATGATATCTTCCATCAAAGCATTTTGAGAATAACTACGTACGTATTTATTCTTTAGTGTTGATATTATCTTTTCATTTTTGTGGTCTACTACTAGATATTGTGATCCAAAAAAAATAATATTTCACTCTTTATTTATTTAATTTTTAAACATTAGAACTAATAAATCAGATTTTAAAAAGCAAATTGATTTTTTCAGGAGCGGGAGAAGCTGGGAAGACCACAATATTGAAGCAAATGAAGATACTACATATCCAGGGCTTTAGTGAAAGGTGAGAGCTTTATCTTGACTTGTGCCACAAGCATTACTATGGTTCCTTTATTAAGGACAGAGAAATTTGGGAGGGTTAAATCCAAAGCAAGATATACATCACAGTTGCATAAAGAACTAAATACGGGTTAGGAATGACAGTAAAATTAAATTTAATGATCTCGATAAAATACGCTTGAATCAAATTTCCACAGACAGTTTGTATCAGTGTGGGGAGAATGAAATTATGATTGTTGAGAACAGTATCCGCAGGTGAAGACCACCCATATTACTCAAAAATGCTTATTCTACGCAATGTATCATTTGCGTAGGTATTATATAAAAGTAATTGGTTCCCATGTCTGACTTTCCCAGTTTTACTTCACAAAACTTGATTCCAGCCCTCTGCTATATTCTAAAAGCACGATTGCTGTGCAGCTTGTACCACTGGTAAACTCCACTTCATGCTCTGCTGGTCGGCTAAGTTGAAACTTGTTCAAGTTACCTTGTAAACATGTGTGCTCGCGTCCATATTGTCATTCCTGTGATAAGCTTCTCCCTCTGCTTGCAAAACAAACAAACAAACAAACAAATCAGGAACTTTATTGCCACACTGTGTATACTTAGCAGAAGCGTTTGCACAATCCCCTCACGTGTAAAATTCAAGATCCTTCCTCCACAGAATTTGCGAAACAAGTGTCAAAAAAGTCAATCTTAGATAAGGACAATATAGCAGTTTATAGTATATAAAGTATTGGATTGGCCCATAAGTTCAGGCACTTTTTCAACTTTTCCCATCGCGTGACGGTGACGCTCTACGGTACTGTGGGAGCATTCCATTATCTATGCCAATCCGGTGCGATGCATGTCTTTGAGGTCGAAGTTGCCGTCTTTGAATTGCTTAAACCAATTTTGAGATGTCCTAAGAGGCATCGCTTCTTCGCCATACACTTCAGAAATCTCTCGAGCTGCTTCTGTGGCTTTGGTACCTTGATTAAACGCAAAAAGCAGAAGGTGTCGAAAATTATCTATTTTGTTGAGTTGACACTCATTTTAATGACCTGAAAAGAAAAAAAGTATTTCAACATTAAAAAAAAAAACTAAACACACTGTTTTGTAGAGCACATAATTCTCTACCGGATAACATAAAATGCGTTGCAAAACATTTTGTTTTTCACCCAAAAATTTCACTAAATAAATCGCTAGGACTTATGGGCAAACGCAATACTATGAAACCAAAGCGGTAAAAGTTTGGGTCACGGTATTTTGAGCTGAGAATAACATGATAAGTTTTCCAACATTCCACATACATCAATGTGTAGTTCATATAAAGATATACGTCGTCCACCAGGCTCCCTACCAGGCCCGTGCTGGCCCACCGGGACACCGGGACGTGTCCCGGTGCGCCCTCCGAAATATCATAGTATAAATAAAGGTACAAGTTTTTAGTAATAAATTCTTACAGTTTTATTGGTAAAGAACCCGTGAAAGGTCTAGTGCGCCCTTTGCATTAGGCGCCCTTCCGAGACCACATCGAAGATGAACGATGTTATTTACTCTTCTGTATAGCACAGTTACTGTTGGCGAAGAACCCGTGAAAGGCACAGTGCGCCCTTTACATAAGGCGCCCTACGAGACATCACATTATAGATAAGTAGTTTTAGTTATCCTGTATACCAGTTTTGTTTAATAAATTCAAATACTGACTGGTAGTACAGAACCTGTGAAGAATACAAGGCGCCCTTTACACAAGATGCCCTGCGAAGTATCACATTATTTTTTTTATTTTATTCTTCTGTATTTCAGTTTTGTATTATAAATTCATACAGTTGCTATTGGCAGAGAACAGGTAAAAAGTATAATCTAACTAACTAACTAACTCTATGGCCTATGGAACCCGGAGGTTCAGTGCCGCGTTCACAAAAGCTTTCCACTGACTTCTATTCTTAGCTAACTGCATCCAGTTTCTATTTGTATTCCAATCTC
Organism: Thermobia domestica; assembly: GCF_964235325.1. NCBI lineage: Eukaryota > Metazoa > Arthropoda > Insecta > Zygentoma > Lepismatidae > Thermobia > Thermobia domestica. The sequence continues at coordinate 300,674 of NW_027655946.1, read as the reverse complement.
TGCGAGATCCATCTTAGTATTGTCCTCACATCTGCGCCTAGGTCTTCCTAATGGTCGTTTTCCGATTGGTCTTCAAGTCAAGACTTTGAAAGCGTTTCTACTTTCTTCTATTCTAGCTACATGACCTGCCCATCTAAGCCTCCTAGACTTGACGACCCTAACAATATTGGGTAAACCGTATAAATCATATAGTTCCTCGTTATGAAGTTTCCGCCATTCCCCATTCCCGTTCCTCTTGGGTCCGAATATTCTTCTCAGGATCTTGTTCTCAAATACTTTCAGAAAGTTATATACCTATAAAACGAAACAAAGTGATACATCAAGAATAGTTTGGATAGTCAAATGTACGATGCATTTATGTAATACTACACTGACACTAGTCTCTAATTTACAATTTTTACGGCATCGAAGCTTTCACAGTCTTAATATGCATCCATATATCCGAGCATATTGATTGATCTTGTGTGTTTTTAAGCAGTGTTCGGATAATCAGTACCTGTTGTATTTCTGAAATAAAGCTGTATTATTTTCCGTAAAATTTGGTCTTCCTGTCACCACGGCACGGCGCGTCCTCAGGTTGGGGATCGAGGAGAAGGCCTCTGGGATATAGAGGTTAGCTGTGAATATACTGACTAAGCAGTCGCATACAGACAAGGGGTGATAATCCAGCTTGAGAATTTGGTGTGAGGCTAACAACCTCATCCATTAAAAAAAAAGGATTTTCAGATAAGTTCGCAGAATCCTCGGATCAGAACTGATAACTTGGCATGAACTGCGCAAACTAAAATCGACATGAGATTTGGAACATAAAATATAAGAAGTCTCTATAGGACATGCGCGTTAAAATTTGTAAAAAAATGAGTTTAGAAATAGAGGTTGTGTAACGAAAAACACCCTTAATCCCCCTTCTCTTTCAGAATGACCACCCCGGGCCAAAATCCATACTTGAATAGAATGAAAAAGAATAACACACATCTAAACATTCAAATACAGACCCGCCCACCGGGGAAATAATCCTGAAAAAAAGCGAGGAGAGCTTTCGCCGGTACTGTATTAAAAGGCCGCGTAGCGCACCCAGAATATGTATAGGTATAACTCTCACCTTTAATTTACGAAAAATGCAAGCAAAAATTCTCAGTTGTTTTAAGGAAGTTAATTAGCAATGACAAAACCTACTATTTCAATTTTAACAAGGATAAACAATTTATTATAACAAAAAGAAAAAAAAGTAATAATAATAAAAAATAAAAAAACAAATAGTACACAAAATATTAACAGTTCGATATTAATAGTAATAAGAAGAATAAACAATCTTACTGTTTCTGATGGAAAAACAGCCTAGCACACATAAAAAAAAAAGTCGCCATTCCAACATGGCTTACACCAACCACTATGTTTCGTCTTTTCAGTAATCTAACTTTTCAATCAGCAATATTTTACACTTGCTCGAGACTAAATATGTCAATTCAGAAGTATTTATCATTTTTCAAATACCTTTATGAGTATACTCACGAAATTTCTGATGATACATTTACACCAATTTTCACAAAAAAACAAATAATATAATTTAACAGATTTGAAAAAGAAACACTACGTACCTCGAAGAGTGACCAACTGACGATCTACGTCAGTTGATCCATGGCTTCCATTCCGGGTTCAAAACCAACCAATCACAATCCGGATTTTACATCACGAGGACCTCGTCATATTACCTTACCAGCTGGTACCAGATCTTCATATATATTTTCTTACTACAACACAAACCTGATTTTGAGACCAAAAAGGTAGGATGGAAAAGGGCGAAGGGAGAATAAGGTCGTATGTCTCCATATTAATAAAAGATGGCGCCATCTATTTCTAAATAAATCCATAATAACAAGTGACCCACATATTCGTGACGATCCACGTCGTCACACATCCCCCTCCGTAGATGAAAAATTTTACCCAAAGAAATTTTTCATTACTGACCAATTTTCAATAAAATGAACAAATTAAATCATCTTAACCAAATTTGAGGATTACCTTAGACATTTTTCAATGAAGATGAAATGATGGAAAAAAGTGTTAGTAGATGATTGATTGATTATGAAAGTGAACAATAACAACAAAATATACACACAAAACCGGTACCCTCAATTCTCATTATCCCTTTCAATTATCACTGATGTTATTAACATTTCTATGTTCTCTATATAATTTTGCTAAACTTGTATGGGTAACAACCGTCTTACCATCTTCAGTCTTACATTGAAGTGTGTTGGCAGTAGGTTTAGATACGACTGTCATTGGCCCCCACCACTGTGGCATCAATGACTTTGTTACGTTATCTTTCAAGGAAGATTTTAACTGAGACTTCACCAACACCCTGTCTCCGACAGCAAACGTGACTGGAAGCATCCGCTTATTATACAACCGACGCCTTGCTTCCCATGCTTTATCCTTATTAACGAAAGCTTGCTCCCATATTTGGGCATTATTAGGACCCTCCAAATCCTCAGGTGTAATACTCCACTTTACCATCAACGTATCCACCGGTTCTCTCCCAAAAAACAGACAAAATGGACTAAACTTAAGCTCCGCATGTTCCGCAGCATTAAGACAAAATTGGAGCTCATTCAGGAAACGCACCCATTTCTCCTGCTTACCATCCAGATATGCCCGAAGGCTCGTTTTAACCAATCTCACATATTTTTCAACTGCGTTCCCTCCTGGAAAATACGGAGAACAGCGTATGTGCTTTATCCCATTACCAAACAAAAATTGTTTGAAGTAGGCCGATGAAAAACAAGGGCCCCGGTCCGTGGAAATAGCTCTAATAAATCCATATTTACAGAAAATATCATATAGCGCCTTAACTACTAACTTACTAGTAGCATTGCGTAAGGGAACTAAATGTAGATAACGACTCGCATTATCTAAGCACAGAAGGACATATTGATACCCGAAACTAGACGGCAACGGCCCCGCTAAATCTGCGTAATAGTGGGCGTTAACTTCCTTACAATATTCCGAAATTAGTTGTCCTTGCGGAAGAGTATTCCGTGCCTTTACTAATTGACACTCATGGCACGAGCGAACGAAGTCCCGCACTTCGTTGAATATATTTGGCCAAGAAAAATATCTACAAATCTTTTTGTATACCTTCAACAAACCTAAGTGCCCGCCATTGGGCAATAAAGTATGATAATAGCTTAGTAGTAGAGGTCTCAAGATACGTGGGACGAGTATTTTATAAGGCGACACCTTGGCCTTGGTTTTCATGTATAAAGTATCTCTCATTAACTTATATTGTTCATTCTCTCCGCCATGGCTCTTTACCATCTCATAAATATCCTTAGTATCTGCCTCTGATTGCTGATACTGTTTAATGTCCTCATGTGCTAGCGGTAAATTCCACAGACTATACATATATCCCTCTGAGTCATTAAAAGGACAAGGATCAACATCAATATCATTCGGATTTATCTCATAAATCCTTGAAAGAAAATCTACCTGATAGTTCTTATAAGACGAGACATGCACTATTTTAAATCTGAACTCAAATAAGTTCTGTACAATATTGGCATATCTTCCTAAGTTCTTAGGGTTTCGCAGCATATTAACCAAGGCACTATTATCCTTGAAAATAGTAAACTCCGAACATAAAAACGGGCGAAATCTCATTACCGCATTATATATAGCAAGAAGTTCAAGTTGAAAAATAGTGCGATTAAAATCGGCTGGTTTCAAAGTTTTACTGTAGAACCATACAGGACGCAATAAACCTTGCTCATCCTTTTGTGACAAAATAGCCGCTTGGCAACGTAAAGTTGCATCGGTATGTAAGTAAAAGCGCTTACTCATGTCTGGAATTCGCAAAATAATTTTTTCAGAAAAAGCCTCTTTTATTTGTGCAAGACTCTCATCCTGTAACGGACCCCACTCAAACTTCACCTTCGGAGATCTTAATCGATTCATCGGTTCTACGATACCTGCATAATTATCGCAGAATTTAGCGTAAAAATTTAAAAATCCTAACATTTTACACAACCCCCGGCGATTTACAGGCGGACGGAGATCCTGTATAGCTTGCAACCTATCTGGCAACATAGATATCTCACCATCTTTAATAAGAAACCCCAAAAATTCTATACTACTTCTCAAAAGTAAGCATTTATCTGGTGAGATGGTTAAGCCCCTTTTCGCAAAACGCGATAAGACTTCTTCTAATAACCGATTATGTTCTTGGATTGTAGAACCAAAGATCACAATGTCATCTGCATAGTATTCTACCCCGCGCCCACGTAGGTCTCCCAGGATATCATCCAAGGCCCTCATAAGTGCTTGTACTCCGACACAAATACCCATGGGGATTCGCAAATATTCATATAATTTATCCTGTACGGCGAATGCTGTGAGCTTACGGCTATCGGGAGTCAACTGTAACTGGAAAAAAGCTTTTTTTCCATCTATCTTGCTTACATATTTAGCTTTAGCGAGCGAACTAATACATTCCTCTATATTAGGACATGGCAAGCCGTCCCCACAAATGAGCCGATTCAGTTTAGAGTAGTTGACTACTAATCGAGGTGACCCATCTTTATTACGCACCAGGAAGCACGGAGATCTATATTCAGATTTAGAAGGTTGTATCACACCATTTTCTAATAATTGTTCAATTAAGTTCGATAACTCTTGTTGCTGACTTTTCGAAAAAGGATATTGGCGCTCCCGAACTACTTCATCGGACTTTAATTGAATAGTGTATTCAAAGTCACTGATAGTACCAATTCGGTGGGTAATGACATTCGCATATTTATCTAATAAATATTCTACATACTGAACCAAAGTAGGATCTTGTTTCACCATATCCTCATCAATACCGTTCAAAATCTTAACCTTTTCATCTGTACTAATTTCCCACTTATCGTTTTTACATTTGTTAAATGCTAATAGTAACGGATCCCCTTCCTGACCCAAAACATCAGAAGAATTATAATCTTCTTTACTATAACAAGACGTTACATCATCATTAACACACTGTTTTTCTCCCTCTATTGACATAGAACTAACAGAGCCACCTATATCCGCGACACTTTTTCGATTAGAATTAAAGCTGGAATTCTCTTTTATTTTCTCAACCGAATGTTTATTGTTTCTCCTACCATTTACTTTTTTATGTTGTTTCTTCTGGAATGAATGCTTTTTGTCAAACCTGTTCTTTTCCTCTCCATTACCAAACATCCTTGGACCACCAGACGAAGTTCCAGTGTCGCTCTCCCTATCAGCAGTAGTTTCAGGAAAACTCGAGCGAGCGAAGATCAATTGCCTATTTACTCCACGTTTATTCTTTCTTTTGCTCCAGGGCGTACCATCGGGACTAGAGAGATCTCCCAAAAATAGCCTAGCGGATGACCCTCCGTCGCCAGGACCCCTGGAATGACAAGAAGCCGCAGAAGAATTCGTTTGGAAAGATGAGGGGGAGGGGAAGTCAACAAGAGGGGTTGTAACATTTCCTTTGCTAAAAACAACCTTAGATTCATTGAAATCCACTAAAACTCCTTCCTGACGAAAACAGTCTAGTCCCATCAAAATGGGAAATTCCAATTCTTTAAACAAAAACAGTTTGCATTTAAAGGTGTAATCATTCACCGTAAATGGAATCAAAACTGAAGGTCTCAACACCATAGATTCGTTATTTATAGTCTTTCCTTTAAAACACTCTTTATAATTTACTTGCACATCACTAGAGTTTTTAATTTTATTGAAAAGCTCCAAATTCAAAAGATTAGTCACACACCCACTATCTAAACAACTATTCACTGCAGTTCCACATACTTTAACTTCAATACAGGCTGCATCATCTTTTTTATTTAAACGATTTAAGTTCCTATTAATCTTATTTGAAAAAGAAAATGTTTTCGAACTTTTGTTTTCTGGGCATAGTCTCACTGGATGTGGACCCTGACACTTGTAACAGCTTATAGTTCTACGAGAATTCTTAAAGTCACTCCTTACCGGAGCATCCGGCAACCCTGTTTGGGACGTCGTTTTATAACTAAACTGCTTCATATAAAGTTCATGATATCTGTATTCACTAACTAGTTTATTAAGTTCATCTATTGTCTGGGGTTTTCTTTGGTAAAACAACCGCTCCCTTATGTTCGGAAGAACGCCACTGGTAATAAAACTAATCAGCTTTTCGTCCCCACAACGCAACTTCAAAAGTTTATCAACAGTGGTTACACGCTTTACAAAAGCTTTTAAATCCTCGTTATTTTCTTGATGGCGATACATATATTCTACTATTATTCTCTGAATAGCACATTCTGATAATAAATTATGAAAAACAAAGTCACGTGCAAGATCCCAGCTTTTACATGTATGTGGCAGCTCGTTCAGAATTTCCTGCAGTGGACCCGTAACTTTCCCACGCAATGAATACAAAACCGCAGAAAAAGGAAAACGCTCAATATTACAAAACTCATCAATCTTTTGAATAAATTGATACAATTTTAAGGGATCCGTACCACCACAATTCTCTAATGATTCCATGAATGAACGTAAAACCAAAAATGCTGATGATTGTTCCATCTTATTAAAACAACTATTTTGTGTCAATCCAGATAGAGTTTCAGTTCTAGCTTTATCGTTCACCGAGCTAAAAGGTAAATGACCTGGCTGACTGCCAGCTGTTTGCACACACACACTACCATCCGGCTGTGTGGTTGTGTTATCAGTGCCTCTACCTTGACCTACTACAACACCCGAACCAACAGGTGCAGACTTGCTGTTAGCAGTTGTTATGGACAACAGCAGTTTCTTAGCATCACTTTCATTCATAGAAAATATTTTCGATTGCTTTTCTTCTATAGTCATATTCAAAAATGCATTAACATCCACAGGAATTTCGTCTATAAACTCTTCATCAAGAAAGAAACTAGAATCACCACCTACACCCATTGTTTTTATTTTTGGATACGATTCTATACATATATACCGGATAGTATGGGTTCGATCCCCGGAACCAATTCCTTGAACTGCCGTACAAAGACTTCCTACAAGGTACCCAATTAATATATACGAGCAAGTAATTACATACACAGCCCTGACTTTATATGCCATTAACATGAAAGTAAACAACTGAATTTAAATTTAAATTTAATAAGTGAGAGTATTTTAACCGAGTTGGTCACTCTTCTGTAACGAAAAACACCCTTAATCCCCCTTCTCTTTCAGAATGACCACCCCGGGCCAAAATCCATACTTGAATAGAATGAAAAAGAATAACACACATCTAAACATTCAAATACAGACCCGCCCACCGGGGAAATAATCCTGAAAAAAAGCGAGGAGAGCTTTCGCCGGTACTGTATTAAAAGGCCGCGTAGCGCACCCAGAATATGTATAGGTATAACTCTCACCTTTAATTTACGAAAAATGCAAGCAAAAATTCTCAGTTGTTTTAAGGAAGTTAATTAGCAATGACAAAACCTACTATTTCAATTTTAACAAGGATAAACAATTTATTATAACAAAAAGAAAAAAAAGTAATAATAATAAAAAATAAAAAAACAAATAGTACACAAAATATTAACAGTTCGATATTAATAGTAATAAGAAGAATAAACAATCTTACTGTTTCTGATGGAAAAACAGCCTAGCACACATAAAAAAAAAAGTCGCCATTCCAACATGGCTTACACCAACCACTATGTTTCGTCTTTTCAGTAATCTAACTTTTCAATCAGCAATATTTTACACTTGCTCGAGACTAAATATGTCAATTCAGAAGTATTTATCATTTTTCAAATACCTTTATGAGTATACTCACGAAATTTCTGATGATACATTTACACCAATTTTCACAAAAAAACAAATAATATAATTTAACAGATTTGAAAAAGAAACACTACGTACCTCGAAGAGTGACCAACTGACGATCTACGTCAGTTGATCCATGGCTTCCATTCCGGGTTCAAAACCAACCAATCACAATCCGGATTTTACATCACGAGGACCTCGTCATATTACCTTACCAGCTGGTACCAGATCTTCATATATATTTTCTTACTACAACACAAACCTGATTTTGAGACCAAAAAGGTAGGATGGAAAAGGGCGAAGGGAGAATAAGGTCGTATGTCTCCATATTAATAAAAGATGGCGCCATCTATTTCTAAATAAATCCATAATAACAAGTGACCCACATATTCGTGACGATCCACGTCGTCACAGTTGGACCTAGTGGGATATCAGGAAGTTAGATGAGAAGGAAATGGAGGAGTCAAGTCGGGAAATTTTACGTTCTTTTACCTTTTACGGGGAACAAATTAAAAATTACCAACTAGAAACAGAGCTTTCCGTTCACAAACGAATACGTAATATCAGCTATTACATAGGTTGAATTTGTTAATTATAGATTTTCTTTTACTTCTCTTAAGGGTCGGTGGTGTAATATTATTTTAAATGCACATACTCCAACAGAAAATAAGGATGGCGATTTAAAAAATACAGTTTTTACGAAAGAATAGAACGGGTATTTGATCATCTCCTGCAATACCATATGAAAATTCTGTTAGGCGGTTTCAATGCGAAGGTAGGACAGAGGGTATTTTCAAACCGATTATAGGGAATAAATGTTTGCATAAGGAAGGTTGTGACAACGGCGTTAGACTCGTGAAAATTGCAACACCCAGAAACCTTATCGTGAAGATTACAAAATTCCAACAACGCGACATTCATAAATATCCTTGGACCTCATAAGATGGAAAAACACATATTCAAACTGATCATGTTTTAGTAGATAGAAAAGAACAGTTTAGCTCAACTGATGTTCGGTCGTTCAGAGGAGTTGATTGTGATAGTAAGAGACTATCGTTGAATAAAGGAAATATTCAATATCTGAAAACGGAGCGGTACTTTTTAAAATAGAGGAGAGTCAGGTGAGAGGGGAGACAGATTGAAGTGCCGAATAGATTCTCAGTTTTAGAAGGTTCGGAGTACATTAGTATTCAAGATACTTGGTTGAAATTAAAGATAACATTAAAATTTCAGCAAAAGAAATACTGGAGCACGCAGAAATATGTAGGAACAAACCATGGTTCAACCAGAAATGTACTAAAGTAGCAGAGAAGAGAAAACAGAAGAAACTGCGTTGGCTACAAAATCCAAACGAAATAACTGCATAAAATTTCATTGTCATCTGGCAGAAAACTTCTAAAACTTTTAGAACAAAGAAACGCGACTTTTGAAAGTTAATTAACTTAAAGATAATAGTGAAAACAAAAACAATTCGGGACATGTATAAATGCATTAGCGAACTTAAGAAGGGCTATCAACTTCGTGCTTATATATTAAAGAAACCTAAATGAACAGTTCTCACTGATACAGATAGCATCTTAAATAGATGGAAAAATTGCAATGACGATTTGCTTAACACATAGCCAAAAACTAATGCGCGTGGAGAAAGTGAAATGCATGCAGCAGAACCATATATTCCAGAACCTAACCAGACAGAAATAGAAATCGGTATTTAAAAAAATAAATAAACACACATTTCCGGGTGTAGACGAAATTCTGGTTGTCTTAATTTTAGCTGGAGGGGAAAAATTGTAGAGCAAGATACACAAATTCATTCTCATTATCTGGAACAAGGAGGAATTACCACAAAAATGAAGAGACTCAATCATTGTTCCAGTTCAGAAGAAAAGCAACAAAACAGATTTAATAATTATCGAGACATTTCTCTTCTGGCAACATCCAATAAATCCTCTTAAACATTGTATTAGCAAGATTGACTCCATACGCAGATGAAATTATTGGAGATTATCAGAGCGGATTTAGGTAAAATCGATCAACTATCGACCACATATTTACCATTCGACTAATACTTGAAAAGAAATGAGAGAATACAACATCCTGGCACCTCAATTATTGACTTTAGACTTTGGAGAGAGAGAAACATTGTACAACATGCTTACAGAATTTGCAATACAGAAAAAGGTAGATTAATTAAGATATGTTTAAATGTATCCCGAAGTAAGGTTCGAGTAGAAAAATTCTTGTTCACGAGTTTTCACGTTGAGAATGACCTGAAATGACCTGACGTTATATAATTATGATGCGTTGTCGTCATAATTATATAACTTTGTTCTGGAGAACATTTTAAGGAAAATCAAAGACAGCAATCAGGTACTAGAGCTGAATTTTATTTGCCAGGTTATGGCGTATGCTGATGATGTAAATTTAATAGGGAATGATAGAACAATAGAAAGGAATGCAGAAACCTTAATTAACGCTTGCAGGGATATATGCTTAAAAGTAAATGCAGAGAAAACTAAATAAATGGAAGTTTGTCGGGATCGTAATACTGCATTTTATGGATGCGTTAAAATACCAAATAATATTTTCTTTCGACAAAGTGGATACTTTCAAATATCTAGGATCATTATTAACACACCAAAACCATAATCACTAAAAAAATTAATGTCAACTGAAAGCAGGGATTTCGTGCTATTATTCAGTTAAAATTCTTTTGTTGTCGCTAATTCTGTTGAGGAATTTGTAGCTCAAAATATAAAAGGATAATCATGTCTGTTGTGCTGTATGGTTGCGAAACATGGTCACTGACTCTGAGGGAAAATCGCAGACTGAAAGTATTTGAAAACAAGATTCTTAAACCAATATTCAACTTCATAACGAGGAACTGCATAATTTTATATCGTTTACCAAACATTGTTAGGGTCATCAAGTCTAGGAGGCTCAAATGGTCAGGTTATGTAGCCAGAATGGAAGAAATTATAAACGCTTTCGAAGTTGTAACTGGAAATCCAAATAGGAAAATGACCGTTAGGAAGACCGAGGCTCAGATAGGAAGACAATATTAAAATGGTTCTTGCAGAGATTGAAATATAAAGTAGAAACTGGGTTCAGTTTTCTAAGGACAGAAATCAATGGAGAGCTTTTGTAAACGCGGCAATGAGCCTCCTGCGTCCATAGGCGTGCTATATTAAGTTGTTGATACATTTAGCTTCTTTTTATTTGACAGAAATGTTGTTACAGGAACTAAAAAGTTTTTCTGTAGTAAACAGGATTTCGATTCGAGGTTAGCTATTTACGTTAATACTAAAACAAATTTGGTGGTGATTTTGATATAAAATGGCACCCATACTTTCTTTCAAACTCTCTCTCTCTCTCTCTCTCTCTCTCTCTATATATATATATATATATATATATATATATATATATATATATATATATATATATATATATATATATATGTATATTCCCGTTTGTATGGGCGCCCTTTTAGTAGACTTGTCCACCGCCCTCATTAGTATCCCAGCACGGCCCTGCTCCCTACTGAATTCAATAGACATCCAGCTATCATAGAGACACCTCTGACAATTTTCCGATCCACATTTTGTCGACTCACATTTGATCATCCATTTCGACCCAAGTTGTAACCGCTTCCAACCTCTTGGAACTTACTCGTTTATCTCATTATACAAGATTTGGAGGATGAAGCTTACACATATTCCTACCGGAATTCTAATTGAACAGTAATGTGTTTCTTAATCTCGGTGTAGCACCACGCACAACAAGGTTTTTTTTTTTTTTTTTTTTTTTGCCTGATAATGCTGTCGTTGTCATTAACGTCAAATCTAAACAGAAAAGAACTGTTAACACAACATTGAAGTGTCGGAGCTCCGATTGAAATGGTAATGAGACTACATAATTTCATGAATGTATTTGTACTATGTAGTTGCTGTGAAATAAAATACAATGACGTCAACATATTACGTGCCACACTGATGCTGTTGTGATTGGGAAGTGGCAAGGACTTAGACAGAGACATTTTCTTTTCTCCTAGAATGTCAATTTGCCCGAGTAAATTATTTTATATATTAAGATTCCTGAACATACTTATTTAAAATATTGCGTTACATTGTATTGTAGTAAAAAGAATATCGAAAATTAAGAAGGGAGTGTGATCTGATTGGGCTTCGAAGGCACCAGCAATGATCCGATTGTTTCTTTGTAATATTTAACATATGAACAGTCGTTAACCCTCACACTACCTAGGTATCTTTTCGTAACGCAGACTATCACGGGAGGTCATATTGTGCTCACCTATTAAGACTAAATTAGTGGTGGGCACAAAAATTTTCAAAATACCGGTTTCGGTTTTCTTCAAAACTGGTTCGGTTTTCTCCGAAACCGGCTATCGGTTTTCTCCAAAACCGGTTTGGTTTTTCACCTGATCCGGTTTCGGTTTTCTTCAAAACCGATTCCGTTTTTTTTTTCAAAATTTGTTCTATTTCTGACCAGAATGGTGTTTCGTTGTTCTCCGGAAACCGAATCCATTTCCACAGAAATATATAGTTTTATGTGTTTTCGAAAAGTTTTCACTGAAACCAGTTTCGGTAAAAACCGAACCGGTTTTTAGAGAAAACCGAAATGTCGGTTTTTCGGTTTTTATAAGAAGCGGTTTTGCCCATCCCTAGACTAAATATATCTCGCAAAATAAACAAATCAGAAACTCTCACAAAAATCTACAGTGACTGAAATGGAGGTGGTGGGCACAAAGTAACCTCCCGTTGGTAGTCCAAGGGTTAAGCCTTTATCATCTAACGTCCTAATTTCTTGCTCATGACTAGTGATGGGCAGTGGGAATATTCCCGGTGGGAAGGAATTTAAAAATGGGAATATTCCCGGGTTTTTTCCCTGGCCTATAAATTCCCGGGAAGGAATTTATTTCAATTTCTTTACTTTGTCTTCCAAATTATAAAAACCGTATGACTAATTACTTTATTTTAATATATTATGATTTACTTCTAGGTTTTAAAGAATTTAGAGGTTAAAAAATTTTAAATTATTTGACGGTACTTTATATAACTAATAATATGATTTTTTAATTTCCATTTCCATTTGCACTAAAAAGTAAGGTAATTGTTTAGAATTGGGGGGCAAAACTAGCAAAAAGTAGGATGATATACGGAAGAAATGAATTGATAGTGATGTTCAAGTAGTCAAGAAATTATCGAACATTTTTTTAGATCAGTAGGTGATTTATACAAAACGGAAATGTAAGTGGAAGTGATTTATGTGAGAAAAGAAAGTAAATTGTTGGTAACGAAGATAGAAAACAACGTTCCATGCGGGGCTCTAACCCGCCTTCATTCGCTAACGCTCGCTCTGCAACGCTGTCTGAATTTAATATTGGTAACGTAATTTAACATATGAAACCATAAAACAACCGCATCGGAATAGAATATCGCAAAAAAGTAGGTGCAAATGCTGGCCCCCAATGTTAAAGAACAGCCAAAATTAGCAAAGTACTAATTTACAAATGATGAAAAGGAACCATTTTGTAAAGTAATTTAGAATTATGTAGAAATAGAGATGAAGTACTATTAATAAACCCTGAACCACCATTAGTAATAGACGTCGGTCTATCTCCTCTCTCTGACTCGAATTTCTGAAGAAGTACTCGGACTTTTTTTACATGTGAATTAACGTATGGAATTTCGAGAAATAGGTAGAATGAAAGGTCGTGTATAGCAATGTTAATGTGCTAAAATATAAAGGTAAGTAAGTATCTTGCAAATTTTGTGAACATAAATATGTATGCGCAAATGTTGACAAATTGGGGAAACATGTATCTTCTAGCATTTATCCAATCTAATTGGTTTATAACATTTATAAATTTAATGTGTTTATAATATCAGTAATAGAGTCAACTTGAGCAAATCCACTTACATATAAATTTAAACTGTTACTATATAATTTACTATATATTTTTTCATACATATTTAATTGATAGAACCTATTGTAAATAAATATACATTTATGCGTACTCTCTAAATATAATAAAGTGGTAATAAAGTAACCTAGTCCGTTCAGAATATACATTTTAAAGAATCCTCTGTGGACAACAGTAATCATTTGCTGTGATATAAAAATTAATTCAACTTTGAAATCATAATATAGTAATAGAATGCAATTTTCTTTCTGATTGAACATAAATTCCCGGATAAATTCCCATTTTGGGAATCTTCCCGGAAATATTCCCAGGGAATATTCCCGAAAAATATCTTCCCGGGAATTTACCCATCACTACTCATGACAAGGTATAATTGTCTTACGCTGTTGTAATCACTGTCTCTCTATATGTGTATTTCTTTTCAGAGAAAGAATAGAGAAGATTCCTGACATAAGGCAAAATGTACACGAAGCTATTTACAGTATTATTAACAACATGAGAAAATTTAATCCACCGATTGAGTTAGAGAAAGCGGAAAATGAGAAGAGTGTAGATTTCATATTGTCGCTGCCGCCACCTGTACAAATTCTATCCCTCGATACATTCCAACAAAGAGGCTCTCACGTAATAGAAACGCCCAGACACTATTCGCAGGTAATGCCTTCATAAGTAGCACTCTTCTTAAATATTTTAGCATAAAAATATCTCTGTAACTAAAATTTTGAAAGTTTCTCACAATGAATTTAGTGTATATTTTCTGTAATTGTTTTCTTGATCTGCAAGAAATTACCTGAAAAGTTTTGTCTTCATTTAGCGCGGCCATTCTTTTAAAATATTCAATTAGAGCTGAACAATCTACCGAAAATTTGAAATCGACCAGCGAAAACCACACGTTTCGATCATTTCTGCTGTTCGACATTTCATTGTCGAAATTATTGTCCACAAACGTGAAAACTTTCCGTGGCAATAAACACATAAACCTAGCATTTTAATATATAGATTCGAGATACATCGTATGATCAAAGTATTCGACACGAAGGTTCCTGCAGCCGCGGTGGCTCAGTGGTACAGCATTCACCTCTGGTGTATGAAATCCTTGGTTCGATCCCAGCTCGCGCGAAGTGAGCTTTGTGGTTGGCAAACACCATATGTGTGGCTTTTCTCGAGGTTCTCACATTTCCTCCCGGTTTTTCATTCCACCATTTCATTCATTTTTCATCACCCTCTCCATTAGCCTGGGACATAAACTTAAATATTTCATTTCATTTCATTTTTTACGAAGGTTCCTTGCATGGGTGTTGACTAGTCAATTTCACTTCCTTTATTAGGATTACGTAGTGAGACTTATTGTGTTTTTAATACGTCCGACCATCTTTCCGTTCGTCCATCTATTGCTCAAGAGACTATCTCACCCGAGCTCGTTAATGGAACAAATCCGTTAAAGGATTAACGTATAACGGCAACTTTAACAATGGCTTTATATAGTCCATATACAATTATTGTAACGGATTTTTTAAATTCTATTTTCTGCAATAGATAGCTAGAGCAATTATCTCGTCCAAGTTCGTTAATGGAATTAATCCTTTAACGTATTAACGGATATCGCTGACTGTAACGGTGGGTATCTCTATCGCATATTCCGTACATGCAAGCGAATTTTTGAATTATGTTTCTTCCATCAGATAACTAGAACGATTATCTAGGCCGAGTTCGGTAATGAAGTAAATCTAACTTCTTAACGGATAACGGTGACTAACGGTGTCTATCCGTATCTCATATATGCAAATATTCCACGTGGACTTCGCTATGGTCGTTACAGGAATTTATTACTATTGTAGATGCCTCCAGAATAGCGTAGAATAAAGTCATATGCCTCCAGAATAGAGTAGGATAATGTTGTAGGCCTCCAGAATAGCATAGGATAATGTCGTAGGTCTCCAGAATATCGTAAAATAATGTCCTAGGCCCCCAGAATAGCGTGGGATAATGTTGTAGGTCTCCAGAATAGCGTAGGATAATCTCGTAGGCCCCCAAAATAGCGTAGGATAATGTCGTAGGTCCCCAAAATAGTGCAGAGTAATAACGTAGGTCTTCAGAATAGCATAGGATAATGTCGTAGGTCTCCAGAATAGTGTAGGCTAATGTCGTAGGCTCCTAGACTAGCATAGGATAATGTTGTAGGCCTCCAGAATAGCGTAGGATAATGTTGTAAGCCTCCAGAATAATGTAGAATAATGTCGTAGGCTCCCAGACGTAGGCCTCCAGAATAGCGTAGGATAATGTTGTAAGCCTTCAGAATAGCATAGTATAATGTCGTGAGTCCCCAAAATAGCGTGGGATAATAAAGTCCTCCAAAATAGCGTAGAATAATGTCGTAGACCTCCAGAATAGCGTAGAAAAGTGCTGTTTGCCTCCAGAGTCGCGTAGGATAATGTTGTAGGTCTCCAGAATGGCGTAGTATAATGTCGTAGGCCCTCCAAAATAGAATAATACAGGGTGTCTACTGGTCATGAAAGTCATGAAAGTCATGAAAAAGTCATATATTTTGCTTAGTGGCCATGAAAGCCATGAAAAAGTCCTTTATTTACCCAACTGGTCATGAAAATCTGAAATCTCAGAGTATATTTTTATACTTCATACTTTTATACCTCATACTGCATGTACTGAAACAGTTGTATCAGGTCAGTAATTGGGAGAATTTCCCCCACCAGTTAGTGCTGGCTAACTGGTACTTTACTGTCTTCCTAGCTGCTCCTCATTTTATCTTCTAGTCTCTGTAATATAGTAACAACTTTTTACTGTCCAACTTTCTGATCTGCTATTTCTTTTCTTCTAAGAAATGTAAATTGTGTATTTTTGGGCCTTTAGACTTATGCAAATAATATTATTCGTTTGAGTTTGCAGATTTTAAATTTGATGATCTATTTTTTTAGAACGAATTTCTTTTATAATTTGTTTGTCTTTGGGCAGTTCTCTGAGTGCTTAATTTCAGACAAATTTCTGCTAGATGGATAATTATACTCAGAATTAAAACTTCAAATACAGTATAGAGTGATTAACTGGTAAGAGCAGGCCCGTATTTAGGTAAGTGCTATTCTGTGCTCGAGCACAAGGCGGCAGAATTTTAGATTCTTTCTTTAAGATTCACAATAAGTGATATTTAAGACTAGCAACCCGCATAGTTCCGATGCACCACTGATGGTAGGGGTTTATTATTACTAATGGTAAATTTTTATCGCCATGGTCATGAAAATTTGAACAAAAAGGTCATGAAAAGTCATGAAAAAGTCATGAATTTACTTTCTGGTATTCCAGTAGACACCCTGTAATAAATTTAGTAATGTAAATTTTCGTTTAGCATATAGATTTTGAAATATATACTAGTCTGAAACAGTGAAATAAAAACTTACATGTTGTGTTGGCAACAGTGTTAATGTGGTGGTACTGCAGAATATGTCAAACGATTTCTCCTTTATTAATATTTGCTTCGTAGAGAGTTTCATAGTTGTTTTATATACATATACACTATATACTTTTTATGACATGACACTAAACAGATATAATTCTTGAGATAAAAAATACGTAGGCTACTTTATTACTAGACAGGAAGCTGTTTTAATTTTATTTTATTTAAATATAAATTGTTTCAGGAGTTCTACGTGCACGCCAAACAATTATGGGCTGACGAAGGTGTTCGAAATTGTTTTAAAAAGTCGAATGAGTTTCAACTGATTGACAGTGCAAAATAGTAAGTATTTGTTGGCCTTCCTTTAATAATTTGCTATCTACATAACAATTACGTAATCATAATTTCAAATGTACCAACATTATGTGCACTTCATATATTATAGTATACAGTATGAATACTTAAAAAAATGCAAATTTATTTTCCTTTGTCTTGTAACGTGTCTGTACTTTGTTCGCTAACAGATAAGAATTATGCAACATATGGATGGGGATTTCTGTTTACTTATTTTTACGAATACGCAAGTAGGACAATTAATATTGTAATGTTAGTACTACTCCACACTATTTGCTTTTCATTTTATCTATTTTATTTATTATTTTTTGCAGTAGATAACTAGATTTACTATATTGGCAGTCCTTAACAGAACCCACACAACACACGATGTTTCTGGGATGTCCCATTTTGATCCCAATTATCCCATATAGTTCCCGGGATTATCAAGAAAATGAGTAGACATCCAATGGACGTCCTGCATGGAACGTCCTAAAGGATTCCTACGTAGGACGTCCATGGGACGTTCCGGGTGAACAGGAGATCCCAGGGAAATCTCACGCTGAACATACCTAAGATCACATTATCCCACGATTTACCAGTGGACATCCCTTTGAGGTCCCGTTGAATATCCCGTTTTCCGGAATATTAGCGAACATCTGGATATTCCGCGGAGGTCCTATGGATGTCCCGGGGCAAATTCGGATTATCCCGGGATGTCCCGCTGTCCATTCCGGATCAGTTTCGGACGTCCCGTGGATGTTCGTGTGCTATGTGTGAATTAATCCCTTAACCGTTTAATGGGTAACATTGATTTAAACCCGTCCGTTTACTCCACACAATAACTCTTGAACCAAAGTGAACTTTCAAATTATATTTTTTCTGCAGTAGATAGCAAAAGTGATTATCTCGGCTGAGTTTGTTAATGGAGTCTATTCATTAACATTTTAAAACCTAACGGGTGATTCTAATGATGCCCGTTACTCTATACACTAAGTATTGAACTAGCAGGCCAGTTGGAAATGTCCTGTTCTCTGGCACCTGTAACATTGTACGATGTCTACGCCCTTACATGGTTCGATCTCGACCTTGAAGTGCAGCAGAAGACGAAGATTGTAAATCTGCTAGTTTGAAAGGGTGACCTAGAAGACAGGGGAAGTCTAGTCTTGTTCCCTTTCCGTCTGGACGACCTTTGAGCTGTGATTACGCTGATTGAGTGTGTCTCAGCTTTTCCAGCGCTTTGTGGATATATTTTGCTACTGTAACACTTAGTAAATTTTTACTCACCACTTTTAAGGGTCGGGCTTAATTGGGGAGATCCAATTAATACGAAGCTTGGGTTTGAATGCAGTAAGCTTCAATTCTCTGGTGTCCTGCACATACGCGCCGACTACGTGAGTGCTCCGGGGCTCCAGCACCCACACAAATAATCTTGTGAGTGCGCTGCACCCACAAGACTTTTAATTTGGAGTCGGGTTTGAAACCGTTTCTTTTGAGTTTAACTCAGCCGTGTTACCGACTAGGCTAGGGCAGCCCTAACTTATCCTTATAGTAACGGTATATTTTACTTTATCACAGCACAGCCTTTATGACAGTGTTCATAAAAGATTTTTAACTAAAAATAAATCAATCAAATATCGAGACTTCCCTGAAAACATATAGGCTAACACGTCCCGTCATTGATATGTACCCACATAAATTTTGGAAAGTCGGCGCCGTTGGTCCTGCATATTGGCCCAATGAATTTTGACTAGCTCGTGGTTGAGAAACATATCAGGAAGTTTGGTATAGGTGGCTACCAACGTTTGTACATGTGTGTTCTTAATACCAGATATGAAGATAGGCGGGACCTTCTTAGCTGCTAGATCCGAGAGGGCGATTTCTCCTGAAGTGTCTTCCTTCTCCTTGGTGAGTTTCATCTTCTCTGGTTATTGTCCTGCTGTTACTATTTCATCATCGTCTTCCCCTTCCGCTATGGACTCTCCTTCCAGTTTCTATTGTCGGATCACAGCATACTGATTACAAAATTGACGTTATGGTGGCACAGCATACAGATTACAAAATTGACGTCGGATCACAGCATACTGACGTTATTGTGGCAAAATGGCGTGTTTTATATTTATGGTTTTCTTTAGCATGACTCATCGTTGCGGGGGTTCGCCTTACCCATCGCAGGGGGTGGATGCATTAGCTGCTACTGAAAGGACATTTTTGTGCCAGCGTACGCTGGCCCTCTCAAGGGTTACATCTTCGACTCGGTAAGAGATGTACAGGATAATGGAATACAATGGGAATAAACGCTCTTTATTATCCATCTTTTTTAAAATTCTGTTCGAGAGAGAATTTTATGATCTTTGATCATGAACATGAGGCTAGATTGGAGTGATATTTGGAGAAGTATTGATTTTGTGAAACACAAGTCATAAACATATGTTAGATAAACAAATGAGATTATCTCCCCGTCCCGGATTTGCAGATAATAATATTCTGCGAACGCCATTGTATTTCCAGGGGCGCCTTTATTAATAAAACAATAAAGAAAGAAAGACAAAGGGAGAAAAGCTAAAACAGAAGAAAGCTAAATAATTAGGTAGATCACTGTTATTATGCTGCTAACATACACCACTCTTTCAACCTTCAATCAGTAAGTTAATCTTTTCAATAGGGCCCTTTTGTTACTGGATTTGTGGCTAGGTCCATCTTTCACTATGGTCTTTTATTATTAGAAACTGTGATTTAGTTTGTGCCTGGGGCCTTGGGCCCTTCATTTAATATATTGGTCAGTTGGGGCCCTTATTTCACAACACTGAGCAGTTGGAGCCCTGGGCCCTTTTCATCATGTTGGGCAGTTGGGATCTGGGCCCTTTTATCATTATGTTGGACAGTTTTTCATTACGTTGGGCAGTCTTTCATTATGTTGGGCAGTTGGGACCCTTTTATCATTGAAGACTGGGGCCTGGTTTGTAGCTGGGCCCATATTTAACCACAGGCTGATTGGTCATTTATGGATGTTAATTCAGGTTGTAAGTCTATATTTGATAGCTCAAAAATGAAAAAACAGCGCATTTTAAAAAAAAAAATATTTTCTATCAAAAACGTTTATAAAATTGTAGAAGAAAATAATGGAAGCCGTCAAAAAAGCCGGCATTTTCAACGTAATGGTTTATTCTACCAATACGTTTCAGTGCTCAATCAGCTGGCTATAGTAATTCGCTACGTTATAAATGGTCAAGTATTTGAGAGGCTGTTAGCAGTTGTTGTAAACAGTGACATTAGAGAACAAGGAACTGATAATGAAATCAAAAGAGTACTTTGTGCCAACAATGTTTTGATGTTTGATATTGTAAGCTGCCCTTTTGATGGAACTGCTAACTTGAGTGATGATACAAAGGAGTTAAAGCATTACTGGAGAAGGATAATCCTGAAATCAGTTACACCCAATGCATGGCTCATGCTCTTAATTTGGTTATGATAAATTTGACTGAGCATATCCCTAAAGCTGCAAAGTTATTTAGTGTGGTTCAAACCAGTGCTGTGTTCTGTCTGAATCCTGCAAAAGAAAAGATATTTTGAAGAAAATGATAGATGCAAGGCACGAGGGACATGATAGACTGAAAAATTCAACAAGTTGGTGCAGCACGATGGTGAAGCAAAAACAAGGCACTGAATGCAGTAATCGACACTGAGTTTCGCTACGAAACAGGAAGCCAAGACGAGAACGACTGTCCATCATCATCAAGATTTTTTTCATTTTTATTGTTCCTCAATGATGTTGTACAGGACAGGTATTATAATGGAGAAATCAGAATTTCAGGCAGAGAATTTGCTGAATAAATGGACAGAATTTAACACTGTAGTGAGGACTTCTATGTTTCCGGACTTGTTTACAGAAACGGAACCTGTTTCAAAATACCTGCAGTCTCACGGATTGGACTATCTTACAACCTGGAGACTTGTAGATAATTTGCAGCACCAGCTTCAGAAGAAAATAAAGGCAAAAGATGAATGTTTAATACTTTATGAAAATACAAAAACATTTTGTGAAAAAAATCAACAGCTTGCGTAATCTGGTGTAGAGAAGATAGAAATGAAAAAAAAAAGACTTTCAACCCAGAAGAATCTTAAAGAAGAAAATGTCAGGAGAGTTTGCCGCAAGAAGTGAAATGCTAATGAAAATGATTTATTCAGAATAAAAAACTTCAACGAAATTCTGAATACAGCTGCTACATGTTTCAGTGATAGATTTCAGCAGCCAAAAGAACTTCAAATGCTGGATCCCAAGCACTTTTCGGAAATCAAGAAGAATGGTGTGTCTGCAGGATCTCTCAGAGTTCTTGCGAAAAAGCTAAATATAAAACAGGAGGAAATATGCCAAGAGCTCTAGCAGTTCTCTGTTGTGAATGACACTTGTGAACATCACATGAACAGTGTCTTAAGATGATTTACATATTTAATTTTTGCGTGAAATTATGAATATTATTACAATTTAATTAGGGATTTGCATATAAAGTTTATTGATATTTACATACGTATCAGCGGTAGTATATAACTTTTATTAGTATTTTTATGTATATATATGGTTTATTTTGTTACGTAACTGAATATTAACAAACAACAGGACGGGACTTCAGAGTGAAGCAATGATATTTTGATATTAATTAATATTAACTTCGAAGAAGAGAGTAAATTCTATATTTTAGATACGCTAGTTTGCTAACAGAAAGGCAGAGAAAGCCTCACAGAAAAAAAACTTAAAGAAAGCATGTGTTCCTAACGGAGCGTTGGACTCCCACGTCGTGGAAGATTTTGGAATCAATGTAACCATCTTCATAAGGATAGAATACCTATGAGTTTCAGGTTTTACATAGATGGATAGCTAGTCTCATTTCTTAGTGTTGTTATAGGTAGGAGCATACACTATCACTATAGCGACACAGTTCCTACAAATACAATGCTTTAAAAGTCATAAAATTTTTAGCGTATCGATGAGAGAATGCAGGATACAAAGAGGTGTTATTTTTTTAAGACACACCCCTTTTTAGCATGTTAGACTCTTGAAGCGTCCCTTGGTCAACGGAACACTCTCAGAGAAAGGGAAGTTGACAATTTCAAAATTATGGACGAGTCCACTTGAGTTATAGTGGTAGTCGTCTAGAACGCTGTTTGTAATTGTTCCGTGACATCCGCTAGATGTCTCTGTCAAAAGATAGTTGTCATCTGCTCCGCTGATATATGCTTTGTATAATAATATGTGTTATGTTATGTAAATAAACTTTCTGGGTGTTTCCGTAGTTTTAGATATATTTAGCTCGATATATATTTTGTTTATTACAAATGGCTTGTACTAATGGCAGTTTTAGGCCTAGTTGATGGTTGTGGAAGGTATTCAGAGAGACTAAAACACAAACCTCAATTTTTTTTTTAAACTAGCCGAGATGCAATACTGTTGCAAGAGAGAAGCGAACTCCCAAACAGTTCTATAATGATTATTATGATGTGTCAGGCTACTTCAGCCTTGTTTAGAGTCCTTTTAATTTGTTTGCATTTTGTTTGGCTTATTTAAATTGTTTAAGTAACATAAGTAATCAACTAATAAGCTCAGTCCTTCAATGCATCAGCTTCAGTAATTTACAATATTCAATGTCACTTGTACAAACAGTTCCTGGTGTCGCCGATAGGTGGCTCAACCTGTCAAGGTGTGTAGGTAAACATGTCAAGTGACGAAGTTTGAATAATTTTGGTGTTTATTTTAATATTTCTTGTAAATACAGCACAGTGTGAGTGAGTGTAATATACTAAACTGAAGCTTGATTATTAAGCTATCTAACACACATAGTGACTATCCCCGATGCTATTGGAGTGAACTACAAAGTGCAAAAGAAGATGAAAAGTGTGGTATATCGAGTTATTTAGGTCACTGGAAGCTTACAGGTGAGAGTTGCACCTTTCACCCCTATTCCAGGGAAGCGGGCTATAGTGGAATGGCCCAACCCAAAAGTTGGAAGAAACAATGAACCTTGAAGGAATATAACATTACAGGGGACAACCAGAAATGACAGTTCTTCCTGAATCGCGATATAGTGAACATCGAACACTGAAATTCGGAGTCTTGTTTAACCGTCAGTTCCTTGAAACGTTGTAACATTCAGCTATGTGTTACCAAGAACAGTGCGTTAGTTACAAACCTATACTTAGTGCTTGTGTGCTTGGAAATGAGCATTAATAGCTAATTTACCTCCGGTAATTCTTCGTCTACGCCGAACTAATATTCTCTTGGTGGAATGAGTGCGTAGGAGGTAACGCTAACATTTACATAAGTGCGTTTTACGAAAAATCTACGAGGTGATATCAGACAAAGTGCAACATGTATTAATAGTTACTAGTGGGAAGAGACAATGCTTTACCATATATTTTGTGAAGTGCTTCGCACAAGTAGTCACTTTTGTCATTTTACGTCGCACGCCGTATCATCTGTTAACTTTACATACAGTGAAAACTAAAGTTAGTAACCGCATTTATGAACACAAACTCAATGCCTGATTTTGTAGGCAACGTCCGATGCTATCTTATAGCATAGCTGATTTAAATACCGTGTAATACAAGAACTGAGCCTTTTTGCTTGTATTAAGTAGGCGGGTTTAGTGCAAGATAACGTCAGTGTGTTATATGATGATACTTCAGTGAGAACTTTATTCACATATAAACCTATTTGTTAGTTTTATCGCACAAACGACTACCCCGTTGAACCGCCACTGGTGTAGCAGAAATCCAATGTCAGAGGAAAGATGACGGTTGAAAGAGCCTAGCAGCACGATAGGAGGGAAAGGAGCATGGTCCCCAACATCGGAAGAAACCCTACCCGGAAGTGGATACAATAGTGAAAGCAGAGACACTACAAGTATGAAGAGCGCGGCGCAATAAACATAAACGTGCACGAACGATAAAAAAATTGAGAGCTCGAAAGTGTGATAAAGAAATTTTTTAAAAGAAAATTTTTTTTTTCTTTTTCTCAGGTCTCATAGCGAGACCGCGCGCGCGAGTGCTCTTGTAATAGAAAAATATTTGTGCATCTGGAATTATTGAAGTGGTGCATTAAACAGGATTACCATTGGAAATTTTGACTTCTATTCTTGTTTGCAGTATGGCCGCAAGGTAATGTGTTACCCTTTTGTCTATCTTGTTTCCTTTTCAGGCCAGAAGCTGGGTCTATCAATGGATCGTAAATACGATGAACGTATTTTGGGTATCTTTCGCATACAGGATGGGTGTTAAAACCATAGTAACCTGTAAATTAGAGTTTCATGCTTAACAGGAATTTTATTTTACTTTTCAAAATTTTAATTTTATTCAACTTAAGACTCTACCGACTGAACTAAATTTAGTAAATTAACTTTGTGGCTGGAGGTTGCATTAATTTAAAGTAATTGTCAGTATTCAGATAGAGATTCCTCCCTCAATTGCATTTTTGCATATTAATTATTTGGTAATTTATTCATATCATGCAATCTCACTTCCTCCCGCTCACAAAGAACTTGGCTGCCGTGCGCGTGGGGCTCGGCACACACACCATCCTGGATGTATGTTTGATAGAAATGTCCCTTGCTAAATTTTGTTTTTAATATTAAATGTTGTGGCAAGAGAATTAAATTAAAGTCTTGTTTTCCTTTTCATTTTTCTGTTCAGTAAAGTATGTTGCCACAAGAAATGAAAGATACCCAACGTTTTTACGATAATTTAGTACAAGCCAGACGCGGTTGTCAGTAGATGTGTTTTTTTTCTTTCAGGTTGTCGCGCTGCCATCCAGAAAGTTTACCATTTATGTGTGTATTATTTTTGTGTCATATGCATTTATTCTGTTGAATTGTGTTGCAAAATTTTGAACCTTTTGGAGGGGAATTGTATTTAGTGAATTCAGATCAGGCATATTAGAGCACATAGTTGTTTATTTAGAGTTCATAATCACTTTGATGGTAATAACGCGTAGACAAGCTAAGGCGATGGAAGGCTTTGTAGGCGACAATATCAGTGACGAACAATTTGCGCAAGTAATGGAATTTCCATCGGAGTCTCAGGACACCGTGAGCGATTCTGTAGGCAATGTAAACGCCTCTCTCCAGGAAGTAGTTCCGCCTGGAGAAGGCACCGTTAATAGTGAAAGGGCTAATGAATCGGAGCAGGTTAGGGAACCGGTTCCTAGCACCTCAGTGCAAGTCACATCTATAACTGACCCGTGTCTCGCGTCATTGGTTAACATGATAAGGGAAATGGCCGAAAAACAAGAGAAGACATTACTAGAGCTTTCAGAGAAACAAGAGAAGTCGTTAACCGAGATTTCAGGAAAGTTGGAAAAACAAGAAAAGAAGCAGGACAAATCACTTTTAGAGATTGCGAATAAACTTGAAAACCAGGAAAAGATTCACGAAAGATCGTTGTTAGAAATTTCAAATAAATTAGAAACGCAAGAAAAGACACATGAGAGAACATTATCGGAATTAGCAAGTAGGCAGGAGAACGCTAGCAGAGCGATGCTAGATAGGTTAGAGGCTGTTGAAAAGCAGATCACTGCCAGTTTCCGGCATGAGATGCTTCAGAATGTGACAGAGCTAGAGGCAAGGATCGATTCCTCAGCGGAAGCTCTGGAATCCAAGATCGCAGCATCCTGCCAAGAATTAAAGTCATCAGTTGAGGCAACCGAAAACAGGATCAGTGAATTGGAGGTACACACTGAAAATAAGATAGGCGAGATTTCTGAGGTCCTTGGTTCAGACCTCGCTCAGGTCTCTCGGGATGTCAGCCATTTACGTGGTGACATGGAGAGAGTGGGGGAAAATGTAGCCGCCGTTTCTACTGAAATAGACAGAGTGAAGGCAACAGTGGATAGTTCAGTGGGTCACTTGCAATCCAAATTACGTAGAGCAGAACTGAGATGGGAGGAACAGCTGGAACTGTTGAAGGAGTCGGTGAGAGAAAACGGTTCCAGCTGTCAAAACACAGCCTCTGTCTCGCATGAGAGAGTCGACACACCGGTCGCTGGACCGAGACATGCGGGACAGTTCCCTGAGCTTCCCAGGCGTGAGAACTCAGACGAGCAGGCTGCCCCCCCCCTCAAAACATCAACAACAACAACAGCAGTAATGGTAGTGTAGCTACTTGCCAGGTTGCGTCAGCCTTAGGGCTACTACACCGAGATCTGTCTCTTCCTGTTTTTACAGGCGGCGAATCGGAAGTACAGGCCCACAATTTTCTAGTAGAGCTAGAAAATTATTTTGATTTAACGGGTGTACCAGAGGAGAGACGGTTAGCATTTGCCTCCCACTGCTTCCGTGGCATCTCACGTCAGTGGGTGCAGGTGACTTTAAAGAAATGCAACACGTACCAAGATCTCGTTAGGCATTTCAAGAACGGCTATCTCAGCGAAGAGAAACTTGCTAATCTCCGCGCCTCCATTTTGACGTCACGTTTTGAGACACGGGGAAACAAGAAACCGACTGAATACTTGTTGGAGTTACTACACACCAACAGTATTCTCGACCCCCCTTTACCCCCACAAGTACTGTTGAGAGTTCTTCCACGACAATTGCCATTCTCCATCTATAGATGTATCGTTTCATCGAAGCCTCGATCTCTAGAGGAGCTTTTAAGTATTGTTGGTGAGCTGCAGTCCACGTACCAGCCACCAAGTAACAATAATAGGAGGGGAATAAATACACTCACCGTAGAGGAAGAAGAAGAAGATACAGGACGATCTTCCCCCCCCCCCACGAAACAGTAGGCCGAGTAACCCCACTAGAGACAGAAGGTTCCACAGGGACAATGGGCCTTATCACAATAGGGGTACAAGAAGAGGTAATGGCAATAGAAATAACAATAATAATGGCAATTGGAGTCCGAGAAATTCCAGTGGTCAGTCTCGTGACACTGGAGATTCTCGAACGAGAAATCAAAACAATCGTGGGCAAAGACGTGGAAGGAATAGGGGTCGTGGTAACACGCAACCACGCAATAACAATCGTAACAGTGACTATGCGGCGGAGGTTAATGAGCTCCGAGTTCATAACGAAAGGACTGAACAGTCCTCGAGACAAGTCTCGTCTCGAGGGAACTCACGTGCGAACAGCCCTGGAACTAGTCAACGCCACTGAGAACTGTCCGCATGTTCTCAGAGCGGTGACTTGAATACTTGCGTACTGGATATGCAGGTTCAACCGGCGAAATCTATGTCTGAGAATATGCGTAATTGTGTTATTGATTATAACAATGTTTTAGAAGAAGAAAAAGAAGAAAATAGTGAGACACTTGTAAAGACTGTAGAGACACTTGAGAATGGGGATTGTGAAACTTGTAGACGTATAATTAGCACCACACATTTCGATCGTGAAGGAAATAACGACATTCGTCACCCTGAAATTATGTTATTACAGAGAAATGGGGACAAAATTAAAATAAACAGAAAGTTGTTTGACGAGACGAATGCGATCTTTAGAGACTTGTTGGAAAGTTCAACCGAAAAGCTACCCAATAATAATTTAGTAACACTTCCCGAGGTAGAAGTAGGTCTATTTAATAGTAAAATTTTGGCTTTATTGGATAGTGGAGCTAGCATATCCGCGATCTCACTGCAATGTTGGGAAGAAATACGTAAGCGAGACCCCCCACCAGCGTTCATTAAGTCAGCGAACATTAGAGTCAGTTCAGCGTTCGGTCGCGCCGTGGCGTCGATCATCGGCCAAGTATTGTTAGAACTCATTATTGCAGACAAGGAGTACTATACTTCGGCAATAATAGTGAAAGGGCTGAACCGTGAACTCATTTTGGGTTCACAGTTCTTTGTAGAAAGTAGGGCGATTTTAGACTATGAGAGAAACGTCCTTTTGCTTAATCACCCCCACCATATAGAAGTTTCTTTTCGAGACATTGAAGTAGAGGAAGAAGACCTTTTCATAAGAAAATTATCCTGGGAGTTCGAAGAGGATGTGGTTGATTGTGAGAATCCCACAGTTAGTAGTATGTGCGTGTCGAGGAGAGGACCGCTGACTACAGAGCAGTTCGAGCGAGCGTCAGCAGGTGGAGGCCACCAGGGAGAGTTGGCTACCCTGCGCAGCCAGTTGGACGATGGGAAGTTCCCAACTGCAGCCGAACTTGCAAATGTTGTTTACTCGCCACAGGAATGGGCGAAGGTTCGAACCCAGGCTACACCCGACGATATCAGAGATCATGTCGAAAAGTATACGGATTTGAGTGGGGATGAAAAGCAAAAGTTGTACGACGTGCTCTACATACATCAACGCATATTTGATGAGAAGCCCGGTACCATTAGGGACTACCAGCATTCCATACAAGTGACCGATGACCGACCCATGAAGACTAGGATGTATCCTTACCCTCTGCGACATAGATCTACTGTTAATAATACTTTTAGTCGATGGATGACGTGGGGATTTGTAGAGAAGAATACCACTTCGTTTAAGAGTCCGCTTGTTGAGTGCAAAAGAAGAATGGATCATTGCACAATTTTAATAGAAGCAATTAGCCAGTAACAATTCAGTTTCCTATACGGTAGTATAACATAGAAAGTGAAGAAATCGTTTAAGAGCTTGAAGCCGTGGTGTGCTTCGCTAGTGTGTGTGCCTCTCAACCATCATGGTTGATGAGTAAAGAAAGTGTCAATAAAATATGTTGTGAAAGTAAGTCACAGTAGTCTCTCACGAATGAATATCAATAACGAATTTTCGTCGGTTATGAGTAACGTTCAGTACGCAGTATTCGAGATAGCACAGCCAGAAAATAAATAGCGATCCTGAGACTAGAGAAGAGTTAATGAAGAGAAACGTGTTTCACCTGAAGAAATACGTGCAGCGTGAAGCCACGCCTCCTCAGGACACAGCTGACCTGATGACGTAGGAGAAGCAGGAAGTAAACACAGCACGTCATGCAGGATGGAGAGCTGAAGAAGTATACACTCCCAGACGCACCTCCTTACGTCTGGCGTTCAAGAGAGTTGTTGCGCGGAGTGTAATACTACAGATGAATAACTATATAATGTAGAGAGATGAATTACGTATAAAATGATAAGTGATGAAGTGATTATGACATGTTAGGGATTATTTTTATTTGGTATTAGTGCTTAGTTTACTATTTTAATAGTGTCAGAATATATTGATGTAATTAGGGAAATTTTGTGTAAAGTTTAGTATATACGGAATATGTATGTGATTTACGTAAAGTATATTGGCACCTCTTCTGAGAAAATGCAACGATTAAGCGATTAACGGTTGCATTTCCTTAGGAGGGGAATAATGTGAACATCACATGAACAGTGTCTTAAGATGATTTACATATTTAATTTTTGCGTGAAATTATGAATATTATTACAATTTAATTAGGGATTTGCATATAAAGTTTATTGATATTTACATACGTATCAGCGGTAGTATATAACTTTTATTAGTATTTTTATGTATATATATGGTTTATTTTGTTACGTAACTGAATATTAACAAACAACAGGACGGGACTTCAGAGTGAAGCAATGATATTTTGATATTAATTAATATTAACTTCGAAGAAGAGAGTAAATTCTATATTTTAGATACGCTAGTTTGCTAACAGAAAGGCAGAGAAAGCCTCACAGAAAAAAAACTTAAAGAAAGCATGTGTTCCTAACGGAGCGTTGGACTCCCACGTCGTGGAAGATTTTGGAATCAATGTAACCATCTTCATAAGGATAGAATACCTATGAGTTTCAGGTTTTACATAGATGGATAGCTAGTCTCATTTCTTAGTGTTGTTATAGGTAGGAGCATACACTATCACTATAGCGACACAGTTCCTACAAATACAATGCTTTAAAAGTCATAAAATTTTTAGCGTATCGATGAGAGAATGCAGGATACAAAGAGGTGTTATTTTTTTAAGACACACCCCTTTTTAGCATGTTAGACTCTTGAAGCGTCCCTTGGTCAACGGAACACTCTCAGAGAAAGGGAAGTTGACAATTTCAAAATTATGGACGAGTCCACTTGAGTTATAGTGGTAGTCGTCTAGAACGCTGTTTGTAATTGTTCCGTGACATCCGCTAGATGTCTCTGTCAAAAGATAGTTGTCATCTGCTCCGCTGATATATGCTTTGTATAATAATATGTGTTATGTTATGTAAATAAACTTTCTGGGTGTTTCCGTAGTTTTAGATATATTTAGCTCGATATATATTTTGTTTATTACAAATGGCTTGTACTAATGGCAGTTTTAGGCCTAGTTGATGGTTGTGGAAGGTATTCAGAGAGACTAAAACACAAACCTCAATTTTTTTTTTAAACTAGCCGAGATGCAATACTGTTGCAAGAGAGAAGCGAACTCCCAAACAGTTCTATAATGATTATTATGATGTGTCAGGCTACTTCAGCCTTGTTTAGAGTCCTTTTAATTTGTTTTCATTTTGTTTGGCTTATTTAAATTGTTTAAGTAACATAAGTAATCAACTAATAAGCTCAGTCCTTCAATGCATCAGCTTCAGTAATTTACAATATTCAATGTCACTTGTACAAACAGTTCCTGGTGTCGCCGATAGGTGGCTCAACCTGTCAAGGTGTGTAGGTAAACATGTCAAGTGACGAAGTTTGAATAATTTTGGTGTTTATTTTAATATTTCTTGTAAATACAGCACAGTGTGAGTGAGTGTAATATACTAAACTGAAGCTTGATTATTAAGCTATCTAACACACATAGTGACTATCCCCGATGCTATTGGAGTGAACTACAAAGTGCAAAAGAAGATGAAAAGTGTGGTATATCGAGTTATTTAGGTCACTGGAAGCTTACAGGTGAGGGTTGCACCTTTCACCCCTATTCCAGGGAAGCGGGCTATAGTGGAATGGCCCAACCCAAAAGTTGGAAGAAACAATGAACCTTGAAGGAATATAACATTACAGGGGACAACCAGAAATGACAGTTCTTCCTGAATCGCGATATAGTGAACATCGAACACTGAAATTCGGAGTCTTGTTTAACCGTCAGTTCCTTGAAACGTTGTAACATTCAGCTATGTGTTACCAAGAACAGTGCGTTAGTTACAAACCTATACTTAGTGCTTGTGTGCTTGGAAATGAGCATTAATAGCTAATTTACCTCCGGTAATTCTTCGTCTACGCCGAACTAATATTCTCTTGGTGGAATGAGTGCGTAGGAGGTAACGCTAACATTTACATAAGTGCGTTTTACGAAAAATCTACGAGGTGATATCAGACAAAGTGCAACATGTATTAATAGTTACTAGTGGGAAGAGACAATGCTTTACCATATATTTTGTGAAGTGCTTCGCACAAGTAGTCACTTTTGTCATTTTACGTCGCACGCCGTATCATCTGTTAACTTTACATACAGTGAAAACTAAAGTTAGTAACCGCATTTATGAACACAAACTCAATGCCTGATTTTGTAGGCAACGTCCGATGCTATCTTATAGCATAGCTGATTTAAATACCGTGTAATACAAGAACTGAGCCTTTTTGCTTGTATTAAGTAGGCGGGTTTAGTGCAAGATAACGTCAGTGTGTTATATGATGATACTTCAGTGAGAACTTTATTCACATATAAACCTATTTGTTAGTTTTATCGCACAAACGACTACCCCGTTGAACCGCCACTGGTGTAGCAGAAATCCAATGTCAGAGGAAAGATGACGGTTGAAAGAGCCTAGCAGCACGATAGGAGGGAAAGGAGCATGGTCCCCAACATCGGAAGAAACCCTACCCGGAAGTGGATACAATAGTGAAAGCAGAGACACTACAAGTATGAAGAGCGCGGCGCAATAAACATAAACGTGCACGAACGATAAAAAAAATTGAGAGCTCGAAAGTGTGATAAAGAAATTTTTTAAAAGAATTTTTTTTCTTTTTCTCAGGTCTCATAGCGAGACCGCGCGCGCGAGTGCTCTTGTAATAGAAAAATATTTGTGCATCTGGAATTATTGAAGTGGTGCATTAAACAGGATTACCATTGGAAATTTTGACTTCTATTCTTGTTTGCAGTATGGCCGCAAGGTAATGTGTTACCCTTTTGTCTATCTTGTTTCCTTTTCAGGCCAGAAGCTGGGTCTATCAATGGATCGTAAATACGATGAACGTATTTTGGGTATCTTTCGCATACAGGATGGGTGTTAAAACCATAGTAACCTGTAAATTAGAGTTTCATGCTTAACAGGAATTTTATTTTACTTTTCAAAATTTTAATTTTATTCAACTTAAGACTCTACCGACTGAACTAAATTTAGTAAATTAACTTTGTGGCTGGAGGTTGTATTAATTAAAGTAATTGTCAGTATTCAGATAGAGATTCCTCCCTCATTTGCATTTTTGCATATTAATTATTTGGTAATTTATTCATATCATGCAATCTCACTTCCTCCCGCTCACACACTCTGTCACAAAACGTTATGCTTTTTGATGATCCTGAAGGGAATGATGCCCCTGAATCCGTAGAAGATGCATCTGAGCATGCTATGCTGGATGGAACATCTTTGGACGGGATTCACAGCAAGAGTGATAATGATACTGCGAACACCTTGTGTAAAAATTGTTTGTCATGTGCAGGGAAAATTTTGTACCAATTTCTGTCAGTCTAGTTGTTTTAATAATTTATACATTGTATACAAACATGCGTTGTCTCTACCATGCACACAAGTAACATGTGGAAGGTGCTTCTCAAAGTTAAAGTTAGAGAGTAAACAAATCTCAGAGCTAGTTAGTGTGAAGACATTTTGGACACATTTTTACCAATGAGTATGGAAAGAGACATGTTATATTTAATGTCCGTGGACAAAGTTATTCAGGAACTCTGCAATTCATCATCTGAAGTGCAAAAAATCTTAACTTTTTAAAAATATTATTAGTTGTTTAGTGTTTCAGCAGTGTTATCCATTTTTTTGTAAAATTGTCGTGTTCATTCCAGTCAAAAGTTATTATTAGTTGGTTAGTGTTTCCATTTTCAGTAAGCTGTCCTGTTCATTCCATAGTAAAAAGTTATTGGCTATTATTTGTTTAGTGTTTCAGCTACTATACGGAACGTCTCAAAAGTTCCATGACATAGGGTAACTCTCTTATTATCAGAGTTACAACAAAACGTAAGAAGGGAAACCGTCTCCAAATATGATGTTTTCAATCTAAAGTGGAAGAATTTTTCAAGTCGGACAAGTCGTTTGGGCTGTACACTCTTTATGCGCCCAATGTTACATGAAAATGCAACAGCGCCATTTACCTGGACCCACAGCATAAATGATTGAAGTTACTCTTTGAAATGGGGGCTGGCCATCGACATGTTACCATAAAAGACAGTAACTTCATTCACTTACGCTCTGGCTCTAGGTAAATGGCAACATTGCATTTTCGTGTAACATTGGGTACATAAAGAGTGTACAGGCCAAATGGCTGGCCTAATTTTAAAAAATCCCTCATTAAAAAAACATATTCGGAGACGGTCTCTTCTCTTACATTTTGTTGTAATTCTGATGTTAGGGAACTTTTGAATCACCTCGTATGGGAGTACAATAATAACGTAAACTACTAGAGTTTGTTTCTGGAAATCCTGTGATTTGCCGTTTGATTAAAACTTGCTGTGACATCAAATTTCCAATGACCAATGATAACTCATAGCTTGCAAAAACATCAAGTAACAACGAATTTACAACTGCATAACGCGATGGCTCGTCGCAGATGTTCATTGTACGCAGTGGCGTAACCAGGATTTTATTTCGGGAGGGGACAAGAATACCTAGTACAGTAGTCTGCAAACGACGTGCTGCACCATCTATTATGAACAAAATTGAAAGTTTGAATTTTCCTCATCGCAAGCAATTTAGTTATCCTTATTATTAACATCTTAAAAGACCTTAAAATGAAAATTCAAATTGACAAATTCTCAATTATTAACGGTTACAAGTTTTAAAACTTGCACTATAATTATTATTTTGTACATCTTTATTTTTTGCATAAAATGGCGTACTCTTTACTAACATTTATTACTCTAAGATATTAATGTAGAGTTTCCACTGACTATTTCTCCTTTTGTACAGTGCTTTGACTTAATTCAATATTCATTTATGTATTCATCTGTTTTCAGGGGTGTAGCCAAGGGGGGCCCATCGGGGCCAGGCCCCCCAAATGGTTTCCTGGCCCCCCAAATAACCAGCTTTTAAAACATCACAGTAAAATTATCTCGCTTCATTCATTTAAAAGTAACAAAGTTTATTGACAATTAATAATTTATGGTAAAATAGTATGGAGAAATATTGCTTTTTCCATACCCATCGAAAAATAGTATAGTATTTCTTCCTTATACCGATCGAAAAATAGGATACTTTTTTGTGACAGCAGATTACACAATTTACTGCGATTTATATTTGACAGTTTGAAGACAAACATTTTAACAAGGTACTACAAATACAACCATAAAACAAAGGTACTATTTTTATATGCTTTAACAAGTGTTTTAAAAGACATAAAGGATGGAAAATTTGGTGAGAAAGAATGATTTTATTCAATTTGAATTTCATTCGCTCTCTCTTTTATTTCTACTCAGTGTAATAAAATAATTATGTTTTTCTTCGTCGCGAATAATAAATAAATATTTTTTGTCAGGAAACCATAAAGAAATTAAGTGAAATTTCAAAGAAAATCAATCTTATGTAGATAGGTTCTGTATACAAGGTCTTAAAATTTAAATATAAAGGTAACCAAGAAAAGTTTTGTTGTTTTTTTCACCCACCACCTTTGAACATCATATGTCACCTAACCTGGAAGTTTAAAAATAGTCCCCATCAGTATTGACGACCTTCTGAAAACATTCTGGAAGACCATGGAATCCATCGCGGTAGAACTTGGTGGGCCGTGAAACGAAGAAAGTATCAGATGCATTTTGGACTTTTACTAGGGATTTGAACTGGCGTCCTCTAAGGTGATTGTCCAAAGAATGGAACAGGTAATAATCGGACGGTGCAATCCCCGGGGAATATAGTGGTTGCAATATTGTTTCCCATCCAAGGCGAAGAATTTTGTCCTGAGTCATCCTAGCCACGTGGTACTTAGCGTTGTCCTGTAAACGAGGACACATTTGCAATTCAGAAGTGATGGCTCCAGAGTTTTGAGTTTTTGTTGAGCACAGCTCAACTGCTGACACTACACAGTTGCATTGATACTCTGACCA
Source organism: Thermobia domestica (assembly GCF_964235325.1). Taxonomy (NCBI): domain Eukaryota; kingdom Metazoa; phylum Arthropoda; class Insecta; order Zygentoma; family Lepismatidae; genus Thermobia; species Thermobia domestica. The sequence goes on along the minus strand of NW_027655946.1, from coordinate 264,993 downwards.
GCTGGTAGCAGTTCCCGATACACGATACACCAAACAGACAGAAGGACCTTATTCTGGTACAGTGCTGGTTTCGGCTGTTTTGAAATCGGTTCATGGGATGCTAACCAATGATGAGGGCGCTGTGGAGCTTCGAATAAGACACACTTTTTATCATATGTCAACGCCCTGTCCAGAAATGGCTCCGAAACAATAAATAAAGACAGTCGGCTGCCGCGTTGCCTTCTGTCCCGGAGTCAAAATATGTGAGACCCATCGACCCAACTTGCAGTGCTTCACAAGTTGATGGATGTGCTGCCGAATGGTTTCACCACATACTGAATTGTAGCCCCAGTTCCTCTCTGTACATGTGTTGGTCTTCTGGCACGTGGTGTTTTCGGGAGTTTCGTCATCGTCCTTAAACTTGTTAAACCATCGCTGCAATGTCCGCGTCCTCACGACACCCTCACCAAAGGCCTGGCATATCTTCTGTCCCGCTACAGCAGCGTTTGACCACCATTTGAACTCGTTCAGCATACATGCTCTTATGACGCTCTGTGGATGTCAGTAGTAATGGGGCGACTTGGCCTCACTTTTTGGCCCCTGGGTCCCTGCCTCAGGACCCATGGTCCCTGGCCGGGGTCAATGACCTAGGGGTACATAGGACCACCCCCTCTAAATTTTGGCAGGGGTACCTTGGCCCACCCCCTAAATTTTGGCAGGGGTACATAGGACCACCCCCCTTAAATTTTGGAAATTGCCAAATCTAAAAATTTGGTATAGTAGCCTAGGACCATAGTATGTACCTCTATCAGTATTGGGTGTTTATGTCGTTCCCTTTCATGAGTAAAAAATTGCCAAAAATTCAAATTTCGGAGGTTTTTGACCTAATTTATCCCCTTTGATGAGGTGTTATTACCCTATATAGTTATATGGGCGTATACAGGGGTCCATTACCTTTCATAAGACATGGGTATATTAATGCACCCCTTTAAATTTTTGGGAGGGGTACCTTGGCCCACCCCTTCAATTTTGGAAATTGCCCAATTTCAACATTGGGTATTATAGTATAGGACACTAATATGTACTATGATAAATTTGGGTGGTCCACCTCATTCCCTTTTAGGGGTACATAGGACCACCCCCCTTAAATTTTGGAAATTGCCAAATCTAAAAATTTGGTGTGGTAGCCTAGGACCATAGTATGTACCTCTATCAGTATTGGGTGTCTATGTCGTTCCCTTTCATGGGTAAAAAATTGCCAAAAATTTAAATTTCGGGGTTTTTTGACCTAATTTATCCCCTTTGATGAGGTATTATTACCCTATATAGTTATATGGACGTATACAGGGGTCCATTACTTTTCATAACATATGGGTATATTAATGCACCCCTTGAAAAATTTGGGAGGGGTACCTTGGCCCACCCCTTCAATTTTGGAAATTGCCCAATTTCAACATTGGGTATTATAGTATAGGACCCTAATATGTACTATGATAAATTTGGGTGTTCCACCTTATTCCCTTTTAGGGGTACATAGGACCACCCCCCTTAAATTTTGGAAATTGCCAAATCTAAAAATTTGGTGTGGTAGCCTAGGACCATAGTATGTACCTCTATCAGTATTGGGTGTCTATGTCGTTCCCTTTCATGGGTAAAAAATTGCCAAAAATTTAAATTTCGGGGTTTTTTGACCTAATTTATCCCCTTTGATGAGGTATTATTACCCTATATAGTTATATGGACGTATACAGGGGTCCATTACTTTTCATAACATATGGGTATATTAATGCACCCCTTGAAAAATTTGGGAGGGGTACTTTGGCCCACCCCTTAAATTTTGGAAATTGACCAATTTAAACATTTGGTATTATAGTACCGGACCTTAACATGTATTATGATAAATTTGGGTGTTCCACCTCGTTCCCTTTTAGGGGTACAAAATTGTCAAAATATAAACGTAAGCAATACGTTGTACCACGTGTTTGGTCTTTTGGCCCAATTTATCCTCTTGGATGAGGTTCTATTACCTTATATGGTTATATGGTTATGTATAGGGGTCTATTCCCTATCATAAGACATAGGTACATTTGTGCACTCCTTTAAAAATTTGGGAGGGGTACTTTGGCCCACCCCTTAAATTTTGGAAATTGCCCAATTTAAACATTTGATATTATAGTACCGGACCTTAACATGTATTATTATGATAAATTTGGATGTTCCACCTCGTTCCCTTTTAAGGGTACAAAATTGTCAAAATATAAACGTAAGCAATACGTTGTACCACGTGTTTGGTCTTTTGGCCCAATTTATCCTCTTGGATGAGGTTCTATTACCTTATATGGTTATATGGTTATGTATAGGGGTCTATTCCCTATCATAAGACATAGGTACATTTGTGCACCCCGGGAGGGGTACTTTGGCCCACCCCTTAAATTTTAGAAATTGCTCATTTTATATATTTGGTATTATAGTACCGGACCTTAACATGTATTATTATGATAAATTTGGGTGTTCCACCTCGTTCCCTTTTAGGGGTACGAAATTGCCAAATTTTAGTACAACCACGTGTTTGGTTTTTTGGCCCAATTTATCCTCTTGGATGAGGTCCTATTACCTTATATGGTTATATGGTCATGTATAGGGGTCCATTACCTATCATAAGACATAGGTACATTTGTGCACTCTTTAAATTTTTTTGATAGGGGTACTTTGGCCCACCCCTTAAATTTTGGAAATTGCTCATTTTATATATTTGGTATTATAGTACTCGACCCTAACATGTATTATGATAAATTTGGGTAGTTCACCTTGTTCTCTTTCATGCGTAAAAAAAATTGCCAAATTTTACTACAACCACGTGTTTGGTATTTTGGTTCACCCCTTGGATGAGGTCCTATTACCTTATATGATTATATGGTTATGTATATTGGTCCATTCCCTATTATAAGACATGGGTATATTGATGCACCCTTTAAAAAATTTGGGAGGGGTATCTTGACTCATCCACTCAGTTTTAGAAATTGATTAATATAAGCATTTGGTATCTTCGTACAGGTCTTCAATATGTACCACTATAAATTTGGATGGTCCACATCGTTCCCTTTCATGGGTAAAGAACTACCAAAAATCAAATTTCGGATGTTATTGACCCCTATTTAATACGTTATATGGTTTATTACCTCTATATGTTTATGTTCTCTTTTAAATTTGGGAATTATCAAATAACAAAATTCGGTAAACGTTTTCTAGGACCCATTGGTATTCCTCTTATGGCCAAATATTCAAAATTTAAAGGTTATTGACCGGCTTTATTATTGAATAAGTACAGGATTTATTACTTTTTCATAAGACACAGGTGTATTTGTGTACCAATCTTAAATTTTGGGAGGGGTACATTTCTTATTGTCATATCAATAATTGGTAATTGTTCTTTGGGTAAATCATTGTGATCACATGATCAGTTATTGACCTATGATGGGATTAGGAGTCCAGGACATTGGTACATTGAAACTTTGTAGGATAATTTGAGAATGCGTCATTGGTATTGATTATTACAGCCAAATATAAACGTAAGCAAGACGTTGTACCACGTGATTGACCTTGATGAGGTAGTGTACAGGGATACATAGCTATCCTTATTGAATCTTATGACTCATAGACGAAAGGCAATACATGCTACAACACTGGCAAAGTTATTGTTAATGCAATTTGATTGGTTGATCACTATCTTTCCTGCAATCTGATTGGTTGATCACTATCTTTCGTGCAATCTGATTGGTTGATGAGTTTCAAATCTTTGCTGTATTCAGTTTTAAGTTTTGTTGTTTGAAATTTTTTGTTTCAAAATTTTGTTTGAAAATTTTTTTGACAACTTTTGTTTCAAAATTTTTTGTTTAAAATTTTTTTGTTTGAAATTTTTTTCGTTTCAAAATTTTGTTTGAGATTTTTTCGTTTGAAATTTTTGTTTGAAATTTTTTCGTTTGAAATTTTTTGTTTGCAAATTTTTGTTCGAAAATTTTGTTTAAAATTTTTTGTTTGAAATTTTTCGTTTCCAAATTTTTTGTTTCAAAATTTTGTTTGAAATTTTTTTCGCTTCAAAATTTTGTTTGAATTTTTTTTTTGGTTTGAAATTTTTTGTTTGAATTTTTTTTTCGTTTCAAAATTTTGTTTCAAAGATTTTTGTTTGAAATTTTTGTTTCAAAGTTTGAGTTGACATTTTTAAAAGTTTGTGCACTTATTAGTAAAGAACTGGAACTGTTTAGAACAAAAACCTTTGACAACATTGTGGTGCAATAGTACACGTCAGAACCTGGGGTTGTACTTGAAATGAAAAAACACAATTCATTGAAATGGATCATTTTGTTACACTCCACATACATCCATACCAGATAGTGGTTCTGGATATTGTCGATACAATGTATTTTGAACTTCTTGCACTAGTTTGTCTTTAGCATATAATTTTAATTCCAGTTGAAGTCTTTTAAGGTCTAATGCAATATCAATTGGTGGAAACTCAATGTCCATTTGATCACAAATAAACTGTTTATCAATACAGGTATGCACCCACGAACGATGTTGACAACCATCACAATATCTAGATACATGTTGTACAATATGCATGACACATTTTTCAAAATAGTACTTTTTCAGGAATATACTGGTTTTGTTGCACACTTCCACTGCATGTTTCACCCACTGAAATACGCTGATGAATTTGTTCCATTCTGTTTCCGTTAGATACACCATGTTGCGAGGGACATGAAATGTACTCTTTTTACGTAACAGCACCATCTTCTCTTCGAGGACTGTACGCAGCACCACTTCATGATTTGAGCCTAATGATTTGACTATGGTCACATTTAGCTCATCATGAAAATAATCGTTCATTTGGTCGATTCGTGAACATAATATTTGCCATTCTTCATAGGTCAGTTGTACACCAAATTGTTCTGCTTTGCCCAATCGAATCACAGGTTCAAATGTTCTAGCACTGATACCAATCATCACATGTTTTGTTTGAAATATATTTATTGGATAATAGCTTGCGAAGATGAACTCTTTATCGTTAGAAGTACACATCTTTCCTCCTGAAAAGCACTTGCTCAAATGATTTCGTGGGATGACAGTGTATTGGTTGATTTATAGTTATTGCTGACGTCATTGGAAAGGAATGTGCTGACGTTTGAATTCATGGTTTCATCACAGTTGCTGACGTCATGCTGACCAACCAAATTCATACAACTACAGCTGACGTCATTGGAAAGAAATGTGATGATTCACGATTTCATCACAATGGCTGACGAATCTGGCTGTGTACTAAATTCAAGTTGATGACTCCGACCCAAGAATCCTTTGTAACATAAAGATACAGATCCAGTATTTAAGAAACGCAGCAGTTCTTCTTGTTTTGATGGTTCCATGGGTAAATATCTTGCTGGTAAAATTATATTCTTATCATTTTCAAGCTTCACTACGATTCTTAATCCAAACTTTGTAGGGATCATTTGGCTAGCTAAGATTCTATAAGGTACATTCTGTTGTAAATCAGTAATCTTGGTAAATGATTTTATCACATCACGTGTGTTTAGAAACTGCAGACAAGTAGCCATGATGACGTTATCATGAATACTAACTCGAACGATACTTATATATGATGCAAAACTGATGACGTTGCATTATCATGTTCTGACGTGTACTATTGCACCACAATGTTGCCAGAGGTTTTTGTTCTAAACAGTTCCAGTTCTTTACTAATAAGTGCACAAACTTTTAAAATGTCAACTCAAACTTTGAAACAAAAATTTCAAACAAAAATCTTTGAAACAAAATTTTGAAACGAAAAAAAAAATTCAAACAAAAAATTTTCAAACCAAAAAAAATTCAAACAAAATTTTGAAGCGAAAAAAATTTCAAACAAAATTTTGAAACAAAAAATTTGGAAACGAAAAATTTCAAACAAAAAATTTTAAACAAAATTTTCGAACAAAAATTTGCAAACAAAAAATTTCAAACGAAAAAAATTTCAAACAAAAATTTCAAACGAAAAAATCTCAAACAAAATTTTGAAACGAAAAAATTTCAAACAAAAATTTTTTTACGTTTCACGGTTAACCGTCAAACTTTATCCGGTTTTTAACTATTCGATTAACAAATAAACGGTTTTGATCATATTTATCATTGAGTGCAAAATGTTGAACGAAAACAAGATTTTTAAATGTAAAACAAAACTTAAAACTGAATACAGCAAAGATTTGAAACTCATCAACCAATCAGATTGCACGAAAGATAGTGATCAACCAATCAGATTGCAGGAAAGATAGTGATCAACCAATCAAATTGCATTAACAATAACTTTGCCAGTGTTGTAGCATGTATTGCCTTTCGTCTATGAGTCATAAGATTCAATAAGGATAGCTATGTATCCCTGTACACTACCTCATCAAGGTCAATCACGTGGTACAACGTCTTGCTTACGTTTATATTTGGCTGTAATAATCAATACCAATGACGCATTCTCAAATTATCCTACAAAGTTTCAATGTACCAATGTCCTGGACTCCTAATCCCATCATAGGTCAATAACTGATCACGTGATCACAATGATTTACCCAAAGAACAATTACCAATTATTGATATGACAATAAGAAATGTACCCCTCCCAAAATTTAAGATTGGTACACAAATACACCTGTGTCTTATGAAAAAGTAATAAATCCTGTACTTATTCAATAATAAAGCCGGTCAATAACCTTTAAATTTTGAATATTTGGCCATAAGAGGAATACCAATGGGTCCTAGAAAACGTTTACCGAATTTTGTTATTTGATAATTCCCAAATTTAAAAGAGAACATAAACATATAGAGGTAATAAACCATATAACGTATTAAATAGGGGTCAATAACATCCGAAATTTGATTTTTGGTAGTTCTTTACCCATGAAAGGGAACGATGTGGACCATCCAAATTTATAGTGGTACATATTGAAGACCTGTACGAAGATACCAAATGCTTATATTAATCAATTTCTAAAACTGAGTGGATGAGTCAAGATACCCCTCCCAAATTTTTTAAAGGGTGCATCAATATACCCATGTCTTATAATAGGGAATGGACCAATATACATAACCATATAATCATATAAGGTAATAGGACCTCATCCAAGGGGTGAACCAAAATACCAAACACGTGGTTGTAGTAAAATTTGGCAATTTTTTTTACGCATGAAAGAGAACAAGGTGAACTACCCAAATTTATCATAATACATGTTAGGGTCGAGTACTATAATACCAAATATATAAAATGAGCAATTTCCAAAATTTAAGGGGTGGGCCAAAGTACCCCTATCGAAAAAATTTAAAGAGTGCACAAATGTACCTATGTCTTATGATAGGTAATGGACCCCTATACATGACCATATAACCATATAAGGTAATAGGACCTCATCCAAGAGGATAAATTGGGCCAAAAAACCAAACACGTGGTTGTACTAAAATTTAGCAATTTCGTACCCCTAAAAGGGAACGAGGTGGAACACCCAAATTTATCATAATAATACATGTTAAGGTCCGGTACTATAATACCAAATATATAAAATGAGCAATTTCTAAAATTTAAGGGGTGGGCCAAAGTACCCCTCCCGGGGTGCACAAATGTACCTATGTCTTATGATAGGGAATAGACCCCTATACATAACCATATAACCATATAAGGTAATAGAACCTCATCCAAGAGGATAAATTGGGCCAAAAGACCAAACACGTGGTACAACGTATTGCTTACGTTTATATTTTGACAATTTTGTACCCCTAAAAGGGAACGAGGTGGAACACCCAAATTTATCATAATAATACATGTTAAGGTCCGGTACTATAATACCAAATATATAAAATGAGCAATTTCTAAAATTTAAGGGGTGGGCCAAAGTACCCCTCCCGGGGTGCACAAATGTACCTATGTCTTATGATAGGGAATAGACCCCTATACATAACCATATAACCATATAAGGTAATAGAAACTCATCCAAGAGGATAAATTGGGCCAAAAGACCAAACACGTGGTACAACGTATTGCTTACGTTTATATTTTGACAATTTTGTACCCCTAAAAGGGAACGAGGTGGAACATCCAAATATATCATAATAATACATGTTAAGGTCCGGTACTATAATACCAAATGTTTAAATTGGTCAATTTCCAAAATTTAAGGGGTGGGCCAAAGTACCCCTCCCAAATTTTTAAAGGAGTGCACAAATGTACCTATGTCTTATGATAGGGAATAGACCCCTATACATAACCATATAACCATATAAGGTAATAGAACCTCATCCAAGAGGATAAATTGGGCCAAAAGACCAAACACGTGGTACAACGTATTGCTTACGTTTATATTTTGACAATTTTGTACCCCTAAAAGGGAACGAGGTGGAACACCCAAATTTATCATAATACATGTTAAGGTCCAGTACTATAATACCAAATGTTTAAATTGGTCAATTTCCAAAATTTAAGGGGTGGGCCAAAGTACCCCTCCCAAATTTTTCAAGGGGTGCATTAATATACCCATATGTTATGAAAAGTAATGGACCCCTGTATACGTCCATATAACTATATAGGGTAATAATACCTCATCAAAGGGGATAAATTAGGTCAAAAAACCCCGAAATTTAAATTTTTGGCAATTTTTTACCCATGAAAGGGAACGACATAGACACCCAATACTGATAGAGGTACATACTATGGTCCTAGGCTACCACACCAAATTTTTAGATTTGGCAATTTCCAAAATTTAAGGGGGGTGGTCCTATGTACCCCTAAAAGGGAATGAGGTGGACCACCCAAATTTATCATAGTACATATTAGGGTCCTATACTATAATACCCAATGTTGAAATTGGGCAATTTCCAAAATTGAAGGGGTGGGCCAAGGTACCCCTCCCAAATTTTTCAAGGGGTGCATTAATATACCCATATGTTATGAAAAGTAATGGACCCCTGTATACGTCCATATAACTATATAGGGTAATAATACCTCATCAAAGGGGATAAATTAGGTCAAAAAACCCCGAAATTTAAATTTTTGGCAATTTTTTACCCATGAAAGGGAACGACATAGACACCCAATACTGATAGAGGTACATACTATGGTCCTAGGCTACCACACCAAATTTTTAGATTTGGCAATTTCCAAAATTTAAGGGGGGTGGTCCTATGTACCCCTAAAAGGGAATGAGGTGGACCACCCAAATTTATCATAGTACATATTAGTGTCCTATACTATAATACCCAATGTTGAAATTGGGCAATTTCCAAAATTGAAGGGGTGGGCCAAGGTACCCCTCCCAAAAATTTAAAGGGGTGCATTAATATACCCATGTCTTATGAAAGGTAATGGACCCCTGTATACGCCCATATAACTATATAGGGTAATAACACCTCATCAAAGGGGATAAATTAGGTCAAAAACCTCCGAAATTTGAATTTTTGGCAATTTTTTACTCATGAAAGGGAACGACATAGACACCCAATACTGATAGAGGTACATACTATGGTCCTAGGCTACTATACCAAATTTTTAGATTTGGCAATTTCCAAAATTTAGGGGGGGTGGTCCTATGTACCCCTGCCAAAATTTAGGGGGTGGGCCAAGGTACCCCTGCCAAAATTTAGAGGGGGTGGTCCTATGTACCCCTAGGTCATTGACCCCGGCCAGGGACCATGGGTCCTGAGGCAGGGACCCAGGGGCCAAAAAGTGAGGCCAAGTCGCCCCATTACTACTATGTCCCATGTTCCCTCTGTCTTTACGCAAGTTCACGGTGTGTCTGAATTGCCACAACCAGGTAGTATGTTGGATATACCCACACCAACAACTGACGTTCGCCTTATCTCCACTCACATTCAACTCAAGGTGTGAGGTCCAATTGAACACAGACCTCCACGAAAAGGGACAGAACTTTCTTGGTTACCTTTATAGTTATGCACAAAAGTATAGCGTTTGGTCCCGGGCAGTAGTTCTTGATTATGCATAATAAAAACTATCTTGAATATAATTTATGGATACTACTACTACTACTACTACTACTACTACTACTACTAATAATAATAATAATAATAATAATAATAATAATAATAATAATAATAAGAAGAAGAAGAAGAAGAAGAAGAAGAAGAAGCAGCAGAAGCTAAAATAGTGTTATAGTTTTCCAGAAGAAAACCAAAATTTTCCTTTCTTTCAGGCCCCCAAAACATTAACAGTAACACTTTTTTTTTACTTTGTACATTGTAGCTGCCCCCCCTAAAAAACGACGGGCCCCCCTACACAAACCTGCTGGCTACACCCCTGTCTGTTTTGAAATTTCACCAAAATTTGTCCGCAACGCTGCTGTATAAAATAGGCCAGGTTTGTTTTGGGAAGGGCCTGGGCCGCCCGAGCTCATTGCTGGTTGCGAAACTGGTTGTACGCTATTTTAGAAATTGGTGTTATAGTCTGAGGGTCCTCCATGGTAACAGCCGCCTAGGCCCTAATATACCCAGTTCGCTCCTGTGTATTTCAGATATATTCTTACATATTACTGTATAAGGAGAAATGTGTAAGGAGATTCTATTTAACGTGTATATTTTGTTGTCCTTCCAGCTTCCTAGACAGACTGGATGAAATCCGAAAGCCTAACTACGTGCCCTCAGATCAGGTTAGTTTTCAATATAAGCTTAAGATTCCTTATGTCTAACAAGGTACATTCGCGAAGTATCCCCTCGGGATTCATGTAAAATTGATTCTAAAGCAAGTGTGTATTGTACTAATTTTAGAGACCCATACCGGTAATTTGCATATTTGTGGCCCTTCATATATCCAGAATTCAATCATTCACTACTATAATACTCGGACACAAAATCGCTTTTAGTTTCTTTAGATGTAACTGAACATAAATGTCGGCATATGCTGAATAAATTGGATTAAGTGCTGCTTGTTTGGCACATGTAACCCACCCCGGCCGCCATCTTGGATCCGCCATATTGGATTCAACTGTCAGTTTTTCAAATGGGAATGGGTGCGAGTGATACATCAAATTCTTGTACAGTTTTCTTGGAAATTCATTGGTGTAGTGAGTTTTACCGTAGCTTATACAGTTTGCAATGTATTCCATGTTAAATATCAGACACTTCAAGAATATTGAACCAAATAGTAAGTTTTGCACTGCCCCGTGTGTATATGTAATCTTTTACGTGATTTATCGTAGACGAAATATTCTCTGAACGTACATACAGACACACAAACGTCAATACAGAAATTGTAGGCCTTCACCCAATCTGATCTATCTGGATTTACATTAGGCATTTTGACTGTAATACAATACTTCCTTGTAATAGTATAACATTGACTGATTTTACTCTGGAACTATGTCTGCAACTATTTAATATCTTTCGCGAAGTGCCTGGAGGGATTTAACATGTAATATCTTCCAAACGGCACAAGCTACGATAAAATTCACTACACAAGTGAATTTACGAGAAAGTGGTACATGAATTTGATGTATCACTTGCACCTATGTTAATTTGAAAAACCGAAATTTTAATCTAATATGGCGAATTTAAGATGGCGGCTGGGGTGGTTAACATGTGTCATAGAAGCAGTACCTGATCTAATTTGTTTTGCATATGACGATATGCATGTCCAATTACTTCTAAAGAAACTAAAAGTGATTTTCTGTCCGAGCGTTATAGTAGTGTATGATTGAATTCCGAATATAGGAAGGCCCATAAATATGCACATTACCGGTATGGGCCACTAAAATTAGTACAATACACATTGGGCAGTGAAGAACTTTGCTTTCGAATCAATTTTACACGAATCCCGAGGAACGCTTCGCGAATGTACCTTGTAAGTTTTCTTCATTAGCTAACATAATATTCCTTTCGACTAGCAGATGCTATTATTTTATAATTATTTGCTTTACTAGCGCCTCTGGTAGAATAAGAGAAAGCTTGTAGCGCTTCCGAAACCTTTGACTCTATGCTAAAGCGAAAAACACAGTGGCGAAGCGTCCTGCGTTTCTGAGACCCAGACTACTCTTCCGTGTTTCCATGTTGTATTTCAATTAGCACATTGTTCTGAATTAAATTTACTACTTTAAATTTATTTTGAGCTGCGTGGGATAGTCGGTAACGCCTCTACCTATCAACCACTCAGTCCAGGTTCGATCTCCGATCAGGTGGAAAATACTTCCAATTCATTCTTGATATAGATGTTTAGCGAATCTCTGAAAATGGTACTTGGGGGATAAAGGCGACCAGAGTGTATGCTGAATATATTGCCGAATTTCTTGTCTGTACGGAATTTCAGTAAATATGAAGCCGTACCTGTGCTGAATGAAAAGGAGTACCGGTACATTTAATTTTTATAAAAGAAATTTTGACTTTTGTGTTGACAAAAACAGTTGATGAAACCCATTTCTCAGAGCCTTTCTACAGTTTGTACGTGAAGTCAAGCAACATAGACTTTAATCCTATCTTAATATCTTTTAAAGCAAGAAGAATAGATGTGCGAATTTTTTGTAACGAAATTTAAAACAATCCATAACTTGAATTTTAGTTATTGTTCAAATGACCGAAAGTGTAATTCAAAAAAGTTTCAAATTGCTGGTAATCAATCGCGAAGAACAGAAAAAAGAATTAATCGCAATGATTCTTGGTGTAAATGTTTAGTACACTAGAAAAATCTGTGATTCGGACAACGGTATATTGTACGAATATACAGAATCCGTATGTTTACAACGGAAATCTGTACAGAGCATACATTATCCATATGATACATACGCACTGCCCTTTCTCCTACTTAGATGCTACATCATGTCGTTACAGGAGGTCTGACATCTAACATTCTTACGTATATTACATACGTATACACAGTGCCGTATTTTGGAGGGGGCTTTTGGGCTTAAGCCCCCCGAAATTTTATTTACTATTTTAAAATATTATGAAATGTCTTGAAGAATTTTCACACTTCCAGAATAAAGTTAGCAAAGTCCCTCCCGAAACAAAATCGTAAATACGCCACTGCGTATACGTATTGCTGCACAAGAGTGATGTGTAATCACAAAGTAATTTAGCTTAGTTCTAGGAATCAGTCACCAAACTCTAAGGGAGAAAGACCTTCTCAAAGTATTTTCTATATGTGGAAGAAACAGAGATCAGTATGCGAATTAGTGATGTGTAGCATCAAAAAAAAAAAAAAAAGTATATTTGCATTATACACTTTCTCACATTTACAGCGTACATTCTTTGTAACAGTAAATAATTTACCCTTAACTGAAAAAGTTTTATCTACACTCTTAAATACGGCATTTTTTTTAAAAAAAAGAAAGAAATTAAAGGGTTCACTCTATTCAACTAGAATATTCCAGGAATTTGTGCTTAAATTTGAAAATAATGGTTGCTACACACTTTATTTAAAAAAAAAAAAATCGAAGTAGTTCGAAAACCCAAATGACTGTCTATTATATCTAAGGAAATCTTTTAAACAAAACAACTTTTAAAACTTATGCTTTCGTAATACGAAGGACAGAACGTAAAAATGTAGGGACATACTGTACTAGAGAGAGTAATTTCCTTCTCTTTTTCCCCATAGTAATTCCTTCGCTAAACATAATACAATGAAACTCTGTTTCAGGACATTCTCCGATGTCGAAGAACCACAACTAGTATACAGAAGATCGAATTCACGGTTGAAATTCCGAAAAAATTCGGCGGAGGGAAAAAACCGTTTTGGATGTTTGATGTAGGTGGTCAGAGAGGAGAGAGAAGAAAGTGGATTCAGGTAAAAAGCAATTTCAACTATTATTTATTTCTTTGTGAAATTTCCAATTTTATTATACTTAATAAATTAGATTCGCAGGTAATAAAAACAGATGTAAACTTGAAAAAAACAATCACACACGTAGATAGGGGGTGCCAATATGATCTTTTCCGAGGGAGGGGACGACAAGTTCCAAGGAGGCAGAAAGAATGCTTTCAAGGAGTGGCAAACAGCCAATTCTAAGGCAACAAAACACTGATTCCATGGGGACAGAAGAGCGTGTGCACATAATACAGTATATCATATAGAGTATGAAAACAATTATATCCACACATGTTCTTGTTACTTACAGTGAATAAGCTATAGTCCTATAGTATTTAATATAAATATTCTGAGCAATATACAGGGTTTTACAAACATGTCACAATATTTTGGGAACAGATTACTCACATAAAAAAAAAAAAAAGTTCATATGGAACTGTTCTCGAAAGTGGATAGTTTCGGGGTTATAGGCTGCTGAAAACGTGTAATGGGTGAATTTTAAAAGTTCATAGCTCCACTATTATGGGACTCATCGTAGTCGGGTGAAGACATCAGTAAGGAACTAGCATACGAATTATCCAAATACCCATGTTTAAGAGTGCTTCAGTACTTGCACGGCAATTTTTAAAGGTAGGTGGAGAGTGATCAAGTACTCCCAAACAGCCTCTGTAAAAATGATTGTGCAAGTACCGGAGGTTCTGAAAGATGGATGTTTGGATGGTTCAGATACTATACATTGTTCGGCGTATGCTCTAAACTGCGATAAACAAAGCCACGTGAAACTAAAACTCGCTTATTTGCTGTTGTCCTACCGACGCTTGTACTCCTCCGCAAAATAGTTCATGTGATTGCATTATTACTTTCACTATGAAGCTTCATATAAAACTGCTATATTATTATAAATGATAAAAATATAATACGGATTATCTAATAATACTGCAATCGAATGTGGCTAATGAAACAATAGAAATAAACACTAAGCATGCGCAGTAATTATGGCGCCAACTCAACTGTGGACGGGTGTTCTGCTTTTAAAGTCTGAAAGATGACTGGCATGAATCCCGGTTCTGCGACTTTTGTGGTGGAACACCAACAAGGCAAACCTTTACTCACTAAGCAACAATTGTTTACGAGCGAAATTCAAATACTTCTTCTTCTTCTTCTTTTTTTTTAATCTTTCGAGTTTCTTTTCTTTCTTTTCTGCTGCTGCTGTATCTGGACGACACGAGACAGTATTGTCAAAATGCACGTCTATAATTTGCTCCTCCTCGTGGGGAGTAGGAGTGATACATCGCTAGCCAATCGTACTTGTGACAAGCGGAAGGATACAAATATTTTGTTTATCGGAGTTTAGAGCTTACGCTGAACAATATATAGTTCCTCAGGGATGTCTTGACCCGACTACGATCGGTCTTATAGTAGTGGAACTATGCACCTTAAAATTTATTTTATTCAAATTTTCGGCATCCTATAACTAGGAAACGATGCACTTCCGACCTCATGTCCATATGAATTTTTTTCTTATTTTGATGTGAGGATTCTATTTTCAAAATATTGTGTCAAATTTTTATAACACATTGTATAACGAAAGAAACCCCGAGAAAACCCACGCATACGGTGTTTGTCCACCATAAAGTCCGCTTGGAGCGAGCTGGCATTGAAGCAAGAACTCGGCGTACAAGAGGTGAACGCTCTACCACTGAGGCGCCGCGACCCCCAAGATATATATATATACGACAAACGGGTTTTTGGTATCAATTTAGTGTCCTTGGAAGGGTTTCATCTCCATTGGTACGGGCTCTATATCAAACGGAAGTGAACGTTATATGTCATTTCCGGATTCAGCACTATCGCCAGATAAGCAAAAAGTTAAAATATAGCATTTTTGTTTTAAAATATGAATTAAGTGTCCCAGAAATACGTTAAATGTATTCTCTAATTAGGGATGCGCACGAGACGAGTCGAGACAGGATTTTCGTGACAAAATTCGAGTCGAGATACGGCTGTTCCAATAGAGAAATACACATTTTTCGAGTCGAGACACCACTTTTACACCATATATTCGAGACGAGACGGCCACAAATCTTGTCTCGTGCGCATCCCTATCTCTAATCCATTTGTTGTAACCGGAAGTAGCAGAAAAATACTACTTCCGGCTTACAACATTGATAGCCACAGAAAAAAAACTGTTAAGAGAAGGTGAAAAACGGCTTTACAGTTCCAAACTATGCTATGGAAAAGTTTGGCAAGTCTTGTATTACTTCCATATCCCTCCGTCCATCCGTCTGTCAACAGCTATCAGATCAAAAACAGTAAGGTGAAAACCAGTTTTCCGGAACCGATTCATCCTGATCTTGTTTCCTCTATTGAAAAAGGTAGGTGTATCTATACAATTTCGATTCCAATACTAACCGCCATAAGGAGAGAAGGGTAATAGATACCAATCATCTTGTTTTTATGTGGATTCAGTACTACATGAACAAGTATCATCTCTGACTTTTTCCATTACAACCGAAAATGGTAAGAATCGACAACGAGTTCTGGCTCTCACATTAATTCCCATAGGGCGAAAATGGTAACAGAAAGTGGGAAATATTTTTTTAATATGGAATTGGCACCTCAAGAATAGATTTCTGTCAACTTAGTTCTTATTCGTCCACTGAAACCAGAAGTAGTATAAACCAGTGGTTCTCAACCTTTTTTGTCCGACGACACACTTACTAAACGTCCAGGACACACTTGTTTTGTATTATTATTATTATTATTATTATTATTATTATTATTATTATTATTATTATTATTATTATTATTATTATTACCTATTATAATCGTAAAACCAATTAGTTTTTATCATGACTCTATATAGCACTGAGCATTATTGCTACCGCTGCAGGGTTGACTGGTACAGTTTGTTAAATTCTTCATAATTTTTAAATTCTAAAATTTCGCGATACACCTTAAGGGGCTTCATCCCGGCGAAATTAATATACCGCTAATTTTACAGTAATTAATTGATATCTTCCAATAGATAAAATATAATCGAAATTTGGAACAAGAGCGCTCTAGACAATATCATTTTACATGAGATACTGTTATCATGACTTACTTATCTGCTTTCGATTTCGAGCCGTTATGAAAATCGGCATTTATTTTCGCGTTTCTAAACAGCTGAAAACGGAAAGCCACTAGGTGACTTGTGATAACGGTACCTCACGCAAAATAATGTCTAGGGCGCTCTTGTTTCACATTTCAATTATCTTTTAGCTATTGGAAGATATCACTTAATTACTATAAAATTAGCGGTATTTTAATTTCACCGGGATGAGGCCTCTTAAGGAACTTCTTGACACAACAGTATGTCGCGACACATCGGTTGAGAACCACTGGTATAAACTAGTACAACTTTTGGTTTAAATATTGATCCCTATATAATAATATCAAAATTGTTAGAAATGTTTTTGTTATGAATTCAACGTCCGAAGAATATACCCTCTCTAATACATCAGGAACATGGACACTCGAAGAAAATTTTTCTAGAAGGGCTCAACTCTCTGGTTGCTATATTACTTTGGTATTTTTTTTTTATTTGTATTTAAATAATCTTAAGAAATTTAATACATTTGCGTGTGCCAGGGGGCTCATGCCCCACCCTGCCCTACCTTTCGAGCGCCCTTGATCTGGAAGTAAAAGATCTATTATTACTGGATCCAGTATTCAAGTCACATACAGTAGTTTGAAACTGTACTGTGGTTTCATCTTTCATAATAACGACGGCGCAGCGCTGTGAATCTAGTGTCTCCATCAATCATGTTGAGCCTACAAAACCACACTGGAAGTACATTGTGAAAAACCATATCGAAAGTATAATTTTGAATTGCGAAACAAACATTACTTGGAAATGTAATATAAAACCAGTTGAAACAGGCACAGCAAACCAGTGTAATGTATCTATTTTGACTGCACGACAAGCAATTTTATCAAGTTTTGAAAAATAAACAAAAACAAATATGTTTAGTAATTTATTCATCCTGATGTCAAATTGTAATGCTATCTAATCTACAATTACGCTGTCAAATTGTTTTTCTTTTGCAATAAACTTCTGTTGTTCACTTAGAAATACTGAATAATATTTTTTGCAGGTATTTGAAGGAATACATGCGATTGTGTTTCTAGTAGCGTCCAGTAGTTTCGACCAAACTCTTCGAGAAGACACATCTATAAATCGTTTAAGAGAAGCTATTAAGCTTTTCGAAAATGTATGGAGAAGCAGGTAATAGATTATTTTATTAAGTTTACTCTATTATTTACATTGTTACTGTAGTATAATAAGCAACTCTGTAATGAAGTTAACAACAGATGATTTATAGATTTAGGTTCGTTGCTATGTTTAGAGCAGCCCTGCCCACGGCGAGCAGATAGTGGAAACTCTCCTCGTGAACGCTCACGAGCATTCTACGAGCAAATACCATTGTTCGTGCTTCGTGGATCTTCGGGTTTTGTCCTTAGAGGAGCGGAAGTGTTGTCAACCTTGGCGGTAATCACTAGCTTACCAAAAAAAAAAAAAGTATGTATGGTAACTGATTGCCATTTAGTGTAAAGTGTTTTTTTACAATGTGGTAACCGTTAACTATAGACAATACAAACTTGTAACAGCAATCAAATGATAAACTATGTACGTTCCTTTTCTTCTTTTTTCTTTCCTTTTGTTAAAGAGGGATGTGGGTTTGTTATATCCGAGTGTGGGTTTGTTATATTATGTTGTTTCGCTTTTTAGGAAAAGAGATAATCTGTTGATAAGAAAAAACTGTAGCACTTGTTTGTAATTATCTAAGTATATCTCCAGAAAATTAGCTTATGCATGTATGTGTGTACGAATAGGCTTAGCAAGGGGTTGGTTGTGGAGATTAGAAGCCACTATTACACTATCAATAGGAAGAATAGTATTTCTTACTCCACTTTTAAAGTTACTTTGATCGCAAAGAATCAAACAAAATATTAAGAGAGCCAAAGAGATTTTCCATTTTTAAGTGTGACCGTTAGTGACTGCAATTAGTTTTTTTTTTTTTTTTTTTTTAACAAGGAGTGTCTTTTTAATAAGGAAAAATGTATTGTCCCTGGCTGGTTGCTTGCCGGTGGCTTGTTAAAAGTGAAAAAGAATGTTAAATCATTTCAACGACTGAAGCTACACGCTTGTCTTTCTTCGATAGTTACTGACTGATTTTGAAAGTCACAATGTTGTAGGCCTACTGTAATAGCGTAGGCCTACTGTAATAGCGTAGGTCTACTGTAATAGCGTAAATTCGAAAGGAAACGTTCCAACTGAATGATACGAACAATTATTCCCAATGTCTTGAACATGAAACGTGGGTTGCACGGATAACGCTTAAAGTAGGCTGGACTGCACTGGAATTTCCTTCCGGCAAATTAGTGTTTGGTCGAAACTCGGTTCTTCTGTGTAATTGTCTCTTAACAACATTTGAACATTTCTTTTAGATAATAATAACTAACTAACTCTATGGTCTCTGGAACCCGAAGGTTCAATGCCGCGTTTACAAAATATTTCCACTAACTTATGTCCTTAGCCAACTGGATCCAGTTTCTACTCTGTACTCTTATTTCTGCAAGATCCATGTTAATATTGTCTTCCCATCTACGCCTAGGTCTTCCTAGTGGTCTTCTTCCAATTGGGTTTTCAGTTAAAATTATGAAAGCGTTTCTAATTTCTTCCATTCTGGCTACATGGCCTGCCCACCTGAGCCTTCTACACTTCATAACCCTAATAATGTTAGGTGAGCGGTATAAACTATGCAATTCCTAGTTATGAATTTCCTCCAATCCCCATTTTCATCCCTCTTTGGTCCGAATAATAATAATAATAATAATAATAATAATAATAATAATAATAATAATAATAATAATAATAATAATAATGCGTATTATTATTATTATTATTATTATTATTATTATTATTATTATTATTATTATTATTATTATTATTATTATTATTTTCAACCTCCCGTCGTTCTCCTATCAATCTAGCAACGAAAGGCGTTTACAACTTAGCAAACGTGAAGCGAATGACAAATTACAGACCGAGTGCTAATGTAATACAACGTCACGAATTGTGTAAGCAAGCTAAAAAGGTCTGAAACAATTCGTTTCCGATTTTTGCAGTCGTTTTTACGTCTGTAAGATGACATGTTTAATATTAGTTTCTTTCTTTCTTTCTTTCTTGTTCATTTGTTAGTTACTTCAACGCTAACTGTAACCTCTATCATGCGTCTTCCTCAACCAAAAAACGTACCAATTTTATTTCCTGCAGTGTTTTCGCGTCACTGCTTTCGAAATGGGGAGGGGGAGAGCACACCTGCACATTTCACGCTTGCGTCTGCTCAATGCTTATCATCGTGCGAATTTCTGGCCAGGCTTGGTCATAGGTTTTTTGCCATCATGTGTGGTTGGCAACACTTATCGGATGCAGTGGAAGAAGCGAAGCTAGCAGCACCTGTGCTCACCTGTTCTTATCTTCGCTCGTGCCCGCTCACGCTTTGGCTCCGGGAGCCAATTCATGGACAGGCCTGGTTTAGAGGTTAGCGTCTCTTTCAACACTGATGCTATATGAGAAAAAGACCTACAGTTTACCATAAAGTGATATCCGAACTGCTCTATGCGTTCAACCGAGAATCGAACGCGGGACTTCGTGCTCCAAAGGCTGTCTTCTTCTTTTAAGAAAAACCACTCAAACCGGACATTTATCTCTATGATCATATATTTAATCTCTTTTGTGCCTAATCTGATACGACACGGACACGAGGACAGAACTTTGAGAGAGTTCGCCTGTGCTCTGCAGAGCTACTCGAAATTCCCCCTGGTTTTTGCCTCAGCCTAACGCCTCAAGTTGTTAGACTACACCACACTAACTGCCCATTAAACTTAGGGGCAGAGCAAGGGTGCCGATTCTAGGGGGGCGGGCCCTGCTAATGTAATGCGGGTCCCATATATTTTTATGAATATGTAATTTTTATATGTATATTTTTCATGAATATACAATATTTGGCATAATTTGAATTCAATTTGTCTTAAGATCCTCATTATGCTTTCTTAGACCCTTGTCTGCAACCAAACACACATCTGAATGCCCCCCGAAGTTATACAGAAATCGGCGCCCTTGGGGCAGAGCACTTCCACATTTTAAAATCAGCAAATTCAGCTGTATTTATTGGCTTAAGATGAGGTTAAGTTAATCTATGTAAGAGAAATCCATGCGTCTTGGTTTAGTTATTTGAGAAGTATAATATTTAACATATGTACGAAGTGGCCAAAAAAGTACCTACCGTTCGTGATCGTGAGAAACAGAACACACATAGCTCATGGTACTTAGCGTTAGTTCTCGAAGTCATCTCCATCAACATCCAGCACCCTTTGCTAACGTTCCTGCAGCTGCTCAATGCTCTGGTGATGAAACTCCGGGGAATCTTCGATGCAACAAAGTCTAGATTGCATGCTGCAGGTCTGACACATATCGAAGGATTTCCAATGGAAATGTTTGTCCAGGTAATGAATCAGGTAGTAAATTGATAGTGCTGGATCCGATAAATCTTGTGGCTGAGACAGAGTCTCAAAGCCAAGTAACTGAATGGTACCCCTGGTCGTTCTTGCTACGTGTCATCTCGCACTATTGTGGAAGAAAAGCACACCCTTGAGATTAACCAACTCTGCCTCCTTCTACTGCAATGCATGTTACATCCGTTGTAAGTGTTGTATGTAAATATACTGTACGTCCGCAGTGATGGTGAGGCCTGGTGGTAGGAGCTCTTAATACATTAATTGGTGACTGGTTCACAGAGTATGATCTTATATAGGCGTAGACGTGTGAGGCACAGGGTAATATGGTGACTACTTAGAACTGTCATACTGGACCGTCTGGACACTTCGTCTCTCGTAAACACTGATCAGACATAAGTGTGTTGCGGTGCCGAGACAGCAACCACAAATAGGCTGTTACTCATTGTTTCTTCTTGGCTGCTGACAACGTGTGGGGTCGATTTCCTCATGTGGTGCAGGAAAAATCTGAGTATGTCGTTGTAAACCGTGAGGCGTCCGTTACGTTCACCACACGTTTGATTCCTGTCCTCCTCCATGGCTACTTTCCTGTCATTGTCATTCAACATCTGAGATCGCCCAGTGTGAGTTCGTCACGAAGCCATAAAGATCCTGACCTGTACTTCTGCAACCAATATCTGGTGGTGCGTTCATTCAAGGACACTTTACCCAAATCTCTGACGTTATTCAATGACTTGATACGGATGCTGACAGGCCCACCTTCCTCTCTGTGAGCACTTCATTGAATGAGACGTCAAAAGTGACAAACACTTTTTAGGTTACCTTGTTACAATAAATTCCGCGCTATTAGAGTAACAAATCGGTTATTTAAATTAAGAAATTATTTACTTGATGTAGATAAGTAAATATTTTACCATAATAAATACGGTATGTTTTGTAATAGCTCACTTTAAGTAAATTATTTATAGGATACTTAATGATAGAATGTTAACTACCATATTTCATCATCGTTCAATCTAAGAGATAGTTTTCAGATCTTTTGATAAATATTCAGTTTGCTAACTGCGAGATAAAACTATTAAAGAAGTTATTATGCTATTTATTACAATCAGACCATAGAATATACACTACAGCCAGCCCTTGTATCCTGTTTGCTTATTAGGAATTTGCAATATATATATATATATATATATATATATATATATATATATATATATATATATATACATCAGTGGCGGTTTCTCTTAATGTTTGCATGTTTGTACAAACCTCCTTCCAATATTTTCAATTTTTATTTGTGCTAAATCACATTTCGTGTTATTGTCAGCATCATCTTTTCTTAAACAAGTGCGTTTGAAACGGAGCTGGCTAGTTGCTTTCTGCTTGAGAGTTTGTCAAACTCCCCAGCATAACAGCTTCTGGGCCACTGCGGGGCTGCGCAGTAAGGAGGGGTTATCACGCCGTGCATTGCCTCATAAGGATCCATATGCTTGCAGATCTGTTGCAAACAAGTGTATCAAACAAAAACAGCTTTTCCAAAATATAATGCTTTGGAACTGGAACTCTCCACCGTCCTCCCCCCCTGTTAGTGACAATGTTGCGTACCGTAACCAAGTCGCTACAGAGGGGGAAAAAACCTTGCGCCTTGCCTAAATGCGAAATTGCCAAGTGGTCATAACAATTGGTTCTGTAAACCAAGTAAGGTCAAGGCAGCTATGGAGACAATACAGGCGACCCCGTGAAGAGTGAAGACAAATTGAGGGTATCGATATTTAATACACTCATATCTGAATGAGTAGAAATTTGGCAGCATAGATACAATGTTTTCCTTTTCATGTGTGTACGGGTGAATGAGAAAGTTGGAGAGCAGATTTTAGAAAAAGAGTGTTAATTGGGGAAGGGGTGAGATTTTAAAGCGGGTAGCGGACTTTGTAGTGTTCTATGTTTCTGTGTGTGTGCCGGTCTTCGTTGTTCATTGGGATATTGTTGCTGTAACTGCATAATTACGCGTCTGTCCCTGATATACGTGAACTATTCTAGCAATGAATTCTGTAACGTCTCTGTTGAATTAGCCGTTTTCGAAAAGAACTTCAGAAGCAAACCTACTTGTGAAAGACATCGGAAGATCGATTCAGACTCTCAATATAACGCAAGTAATTAGAAGTCAGAAACGAACATTTACAAGGAAGTTTAATCTCAACTTGTACGAACAGCATAAGTGGTTATGTAAATGTGAAATTAAAAATGCTTTGTTTTGTTTTCCCTGTTTGTTTTTCGGAGCGGGAGAAGATGCATGGAGTAAAAAAAGTTGCGGATATAAATAAATAAATAAAACATGAAAATTCGTCAGCTCATATAAGACACGTTCTAATCACGTTCTGATATATATCGTAAAACTGATCCTAAATATCAATGTTAGTCTCTCCTATTTCGCAAGGCATTTATTCCGAAGTTGGGCGTCCGCTTTCTCCACGTTTTTTCGCTGTTATCTCCTTTGAACACTTTCGACAATTTGTTATTAGGTTCATTAATCCGTGCTCTTCACAAACTTTTAAAACATTTTGCTCGTTATCAACGTATTGCTTCACAAATGTTAAAACTTAGTTCATTGCCCTTGTACATTCGCCATGTTGATAACATAAATGCTCGTTTCTTTCCCAGTATGCAACTGTTCGGTTACCTTGCGCCAAGTAGTTCCCTCCGCTCGCCGTATAGTCCCATCTTTATAACCGCTTATATATAACACATAAACAGATTTTTCGAGACTCTTACATATTATCAAGCACACAAACGATCAAATTATCCATATCTTTCCTGTAAATTTTAAAAATTTTGCTGGAAACGGACGCCCAACTTTGGAACATAACCCTTTCGCAAAGAAATTGTCCTCTGATTTTAAAGCAAATTTTTATTAAAATTAAAATATTTTGCGAAAATTTCCAAACCCTAAATATGATGGCCCCTAACTCGAACGTTTGAACACCATAATATTACACATGTTTGTATAAGAGGTCAAAATCTACCACTATGCCAAGTTTAACTGCTTTCGGATGCGTTCCGTTAAGCTGTACTATCGAATCCGGAATTTGATGCTCCATAATTCGGAAACCAAACTTAACGTTCCATGAACAAATCATTCCATATGTGTACTAAACTTGTCAAGGTCTACCATCGTCAAGATTGGGTCAAGTTTGGTCAAGATTGGGTGAGTTTTATGAATTGTGAAAAGTCGAAACTCCAAATCTGATGACCGATGACTATCGTTTAATAGAATTCCGATTAACCAAAACTGAGTTAACCGACTCGTTTAAAGAAAGCCTTCACTCGTGAATGACTTTTATCGAAAAACATCAACAATGAGTAGTGTTCGGTTAGTCTAACAGTAAAAGTTATTTATCAAAGAAAAGTCCATTGTTGTGATTATTAGCCATACTCACCCAGTCGCCCAACTCCATCTACGCTGAAAATATTGCAGTATCACCTCATGTTAGCAAACACAACCACGTACATCGGCACAAGCACTAGGAAGCAGCCGATGGATGTCGTCACCGATGGAACCCGAAAAGATACGAAGAAGACGCTTTTGACCTGTCCACAGGCTCCACCTGTGAAGACTGGCTATATAAAAGAACATCTAGAGGCAGAAGAAATCACTTGTGAACTGGTCATCTTCTACCAATCTCTCAGCTGCAATGTGCAACATATACTTCTCTCCAAACTGCAACGGGCGAGACAGACTCCTCTAACCCTATCCCTGAGCTGCAACGAGCAAGAAGAATTCTCACCCATCTCCGGGCTGTAACGGGCAGGACATCTTACCCTATCTCTGAGCTGTAACGGGCAGGAGGTTTCTTTAACCAGCTGCAACAGGCAAGAGGTTTCTTTAACCGAGCTGCAACTGAGAGGACCATTTTAACAAACAAACCTCAAAACCTCCGAGCTCCAATGGGCAGGAGTTCCAATTGTAAGGAAGAGAACTTTTGGACATCTAGTTACTTGTAATTTTGTGTACGAACTGTATAAACATGTTTTGTAATAAAAAGAAAGATGAAGGAACACTCTTCTACTGTTACTTAACCGAATATTACAATAAAAAAATATATCAAATATACAGTACTGTATATTAAAAAAAAACATTTGCTCCGCTTTAACCGAAATTTCATACAACCGAAACACTATCAGCCCCATCAAATTCGGTTAAACGAGACTACTGTATCTAAATTGCTAGATATAAGTGGATAATACTTCCATAACGAAATCATAAATATTTCGTTTACCTAAAAACTGTACAATAATACAATATAATTTTTGTTCTAAATTATGTTTCCTTTACAGGTTTCTGAAGGAATCGGGTGTGATCATATTTTTTAATAAACAGGACATTCTGGAAGCAAAGATTAGACAAGGCAGAAGATTAGGAGATTACTTCCCTGAATATCACTCGTACAAACTTAAACCAGAAGGTACATTTTACTATCATTAGCATCTGTCTAGTTGTTATTCGAATTGATTACTTGTGGTTTATTTTCTATACTTATATAAGAAAAAAAAAAAACTTCAGTTTTCTAACCTACATTTATTATTGAAACTTCTTCGGGTTGTTGAGAACTCAGTTAAAATGGAGACTAATGCCATTTTGTGTTAAAATTGATCGATTTAAACTATCAATATTTAATTTATATGTTACATCTATTCGCGTTTTACTGCATATAAAATTATATAAAAATATGCTTTTATATTGTTGGGAGTTAGGATACATGGCTACGGACACGTATTGTTACGGAATAATGTACTTACCTATATATTGAATATATGTTGCTAGGTTAGATTCTGTGCAAACAAATAATATTGGATTGCTATCGGATCAAGATGGATTAGGACTCAAGAAATCTCTTAGTTTCTCTCATGTACTGGAATATCTTTCTCTTATTATGTTAATATGATTATATGAGGATTAGTTGCGTAACAATTAGTAACGGAATCTCTATTGTGGAATATGTAAGTGCCTAGAGTAAACAGTGTGCCTATATGTATTTGGTTTGTACAGACGCTTAAGCCTAAGTCAGAGCGACGGCATGTACTTTATTGAATGTTGTGATACTCAGTTCTGAATATAAGTTAAGAATAATTTGTAGCATAGTTATAGTTTATTCCTTCCGCTCAAAAACTTAGTGTAACTCTTGTTGTTGTTCTTGTTCTATAACCACACTGGTGGTTTGATAATAGGGATGTCGCAGCTATAAGCCATGTCGACTATTACTCTATGATTGTTAAATAGTAAAAATTGGTTCAAATTAAAATTGTTATACACTTTAATTGTTAGAATCACAACCGGAGTTGCAATAAAATGGCGCAAGCATAGAGCCCGAAGTCGCCCGTATTAAACTGTTTTTCTGATAGCTAACTTTTCATGCTATTGAAAATTATTAACACTAGAAATGTCTACACTTTTTAAAATTGGAAACAAACATAAATTGAACTAAAAATAACACTTGTAAAAAATAATATATTGTATCAAACTGGAGTTCAAGACACGGCTGCTTATAAACGACGCCATGTTGCCTCAAGCACGTAGTGTAACTCTTAGGGAAAAGTTTTAATACATACTTTTGTGGCATTCATTATTATGCAATTATCAGATTATAAGAATTAAAGCAGAATAGAATTAATGCTTTATCTTATATTAAAGTTAAAATAATAATAATAATAATAATAATAATAATAATAATAATAATAATAATAATAATAATAATAATAATAAATATTCTGTCATTAGCGGTAGGTTACTTCCACAATCTCGTAGGCTTCCCTGAATAATATTTTCATCTTGACGTAGCAATCTCCTCTTACAATATCATGCATCAATTGTAGCCTCTTTTCATTCTCTCCCTTTCTTTTCGTTCCACTGCACTCTTCAAGTCTTCATAATACACTTCCTCCTTAGCCAACGTTTGGAACAGATTCTCTTTCTAATTTTATCTAAAAGTTATTATTTTCTGTGTTATTCAATAGTCCTTAACTATTCCTTATGCGCTTTCCGTTCGAACCCATTTAATTTTCCCCGTTATTCTCCACACCCACATTTCAGAAGCGTCCGCTCGTTTATACATGCTTTAGCATAGTATCCACACTACTCATGGAGTACACCACTTCACACGAAACTACCGCCGGGAATCGAACACGGGTCTCCTACGCCAAAAACGAGTACGCTAATGAATTAGCCACGAAGGAACTCTAGAACAAAATCAAATTTTGAATTCTATTTTTGCAGTAGGTAGCTAGAGGGAGTATCTCTGCCAAATTAGATATTTAAGACAATCGGTTAATCTTCAGGGGTAACGGTGACTTTGATAGTAGCTATCCATATCCGATTTTCTACTATTGAGACAAAGGCAGTAGAAGTTACACATTTCTCCGATAGATAGGAGCACACATACTCCAGGGGCTGACATCTACCGGACGAAATTGAAACTTCTACTCTGTGATCCTTTATATTGTCTACTACACTTTATTATTAAGTCTACTCAGGTACCGAAAACTTAAAGGTGTCTTACAAAGAACGCAACTTTTGAAATGCTCATCATTTTTGTTTTGGTAAGTTGGTAGCACTGAACATCA
The DNA here is from genome assembly GCF_964235325.1 of Thermobia domestica. Classification (NCBI taxonomy): domain Eukaryota; kingdom Metazoa; phylum Arthropoda; class Insecta; order Zygentoma; family Lepismatidae; genus Thermobia; species Thermobia domestica. Next base: position 237,002 of record NW_027655946.1, on the reverse strand, counting down.
CACGATTTTCATGTGTTGTCTTTGTGGTTAGTATTCACGCAGCGCGGACCAGCGCATGATCGTCATCTGATTTCTGGACTGAACTTAGAGCAACATTATCACTTACGATGGCGATGTTTTCGGTAGAACGACTAACACGAGTGTTTAATGTCCACAACCGAATCTGTTTTCATAAATGTAGCAGTCAGTCTGATCACAGTCGACTTATTCAGTGCATTACGTTGACCAAACATTCCACAGAGAACAATCTCTGCACAATATTCACTTCATTTATAATAACTTAAGTTTTCACTATGACAACACCCCGTTTCGTTGTGAAGCGCTACATTCCTACCCTTACAGAAAACAGATGGCGATCATACGCTATTCGGCGTTCCCTGACTATAAACATACCACATTGACTTGATCCCTAGTCTTCCGTTGCAAGCGCTGCTATCGGCTGAAGGAATTCCACTCGCTTTCTCTCGCTTAGCAACAGCTCAACCCTTATTGGCTCAACGCGTGGGTGTGTGAGGGTGTGAGCTTCAGTTCGCATTTTTGCCACGGCTCAAGACATTTTGGGAGCACAATACTAACCACAAATACAACACATGCAAATCGTGTAACGCTCAGTGCTGCCAACTTACTAGAACAGAAAAAGTGCGTGTTTCAAAAGTTGCGTTTTTTATGAGACACCCTTTAATTACTTATATTTATTTAGTGAAGTGATACATTGTGAGCTAGGGATGCGTTCGAGTCGAGTCGAGACAGAATTTTCCTGACAAAATTCGAGTCGAGACACAGCTCTTCCAATAGAAAAATATATATTTTTCGAGTCGAGGCATCACTTTTACAACACATTTTCGAGTCGAGACAGTCTCAAATCTTGTCTCGTGCGCATCCCTATTGTGAGCAGGCTTCTAGACTCCGATTTTTATGTGAAAGTTTAGGTAAACCATAGTTTTCTTTTTTTTTTTTTTTTTTTTTTTGGAAAATCCGAACACTCTTTTAGGAAGATTTTTGTTTGTTTGTTTGTTTCCGTTATTAGAGAACTGGTAACTGGAAAGCTGCTTTTCTGCACTCTGCGCCGCCTAGTAAATCACAAAGTGGGCGTAAACGATATTTACATTATGCTTGACCATTTTCAAATAATTGTAATTTTAATTCGATAACTAGAAGGTTTAAACACTATTTACCTAAAACTTAGTCCTAATAGGTAGAGTAGATTTGTGTTATGCATATAATCTTGTCAGTGGAACAAGCGATTAACTTCAGCATCATGTGGCTGATGACGTCACTTGAAAGATGATTTGCCCACAAAATTAGTTAAGGTTTCTCTAAACAATTTGTTGACTCTCATAATGTTGAAATATTATCGATTAAATACTCATTTTGTTTTTATTTCCAGATGGAGCTGTGAAGGACGAATATACAAAATCAAAATGCTTTATTCGAGATTTGTTTATTGTAAGTATTCTTTGGATCAAGTTTTTTTTTTTTTAATATGAGTGTATTAATTAGTGGTATAGTTTCTCCCTTAGTTTTAGTCTTCCAAACTATTCCACATAGCACGCGAACATCCACAGGACGTCCGAAACTGATCTCATAGTGACAACGGGACATCCCGGGATCATCCGAATTGGCTCCCGGGACATCCACAAGACCTCCACGAGATATCCAGATGTTCGCTAATATTCCGGAAAACGGGATATTCAACGGGAGCTCAAAGGGATGTCCACTGGAAAATCATGGGATAATGTGGTCCTAGGTATGTCCGGCGTGAGATTTCCTGGGAACTCCTGTCCCATCCGGGACATCCTACGTGGAAATCCTTTACGACGTCCATGGGATGTCCACTCATTGTCCAAATAATCCCGAGAACTATATGATATAATTGGCATAAAATGGGACGTCCTAGGGACGTAGTGTGCTTTGTGGGATGCTACGCGAAACAAGTCTTCCCTCTGTCGGCAATGTCAGAGCAAAAACAGTAACGGATTGAGACAAACCGTTTATTGATATGGATTCTCTGTTGTCAAAATAGGTTCCATCTGCTTCTTTAACCGTTTGTTCAAACCGGAAATTGTATAAGTCAACCATTTCCAGTTTCGATTTTGATCACCTTAGAGTAAAACAGCTATTTGAATAAATTCAGCTTCCCAAAAAATAAGTTCCATTTTTAGCTTTATCTATCTACTAAAACTGAAACTGTATTACATCTTTAGATTTCAATATTAATCTCATTATAGCAAAAGCGTTCAGATCTGGTAAGTAACGGAATTTTGATATGCATTTGCTGTCTGCAAAATAAGTTTCGTCTCAACTCTTATAGTTCTATTCAAACCGGTAGTGTTACAAATATACGATTTCCGGTTTCAAATAGTGATGTCAACCGGCTCGGTTCAACTGAGCTATAGACTTGAGCCGGTTCGGTTGCGATGAGCCATCGGCTCGACTCAGTTGAGCCACTGGCTCGGTTCGACTCGGCTCAGGTGAGCCACCGGCTTGGCTCGGCTCGGCTCGGTGGTGACTAAGCTGTGAGCCGAGGCTCTCGAGCCGTTCACAACATTATTGTCTATTGAATATGATCTAATCTCGGTAAGTAAAGAGTTCAATCTTTCTTTACAAGAGTTTCAATAAGAATTCCTAGATGTTACTAATTCCTTTATAAATAGACATAAAATCCTTCAAAGATAAAAATGTTTGCAGTAACCTATTTTATCCTTGTTTTACTTTACCTACTTATTGTGTATTTTATGTTATTAACGAAAAGTAGAGTATTATCTGTTAGAATGTGTTGTTTGACCTTCTTTCATTTCTATGCATTCATGTGCATTCTTGAAGGGAGAGGAGGTAAAGCTGTCTTGAGCTTCATCGACTACACAGTACATACCGTTATTAATGTTTTAAAAAATGGAAGTAGAGGTAGTCCGCCTTATGCAGAGTCGTTTTGACATATGATTAGTCATACTAAAAGCCTGACTACTGCAGGAAACATATGTTAGTCGAACTATTTAGCATGTCACTAATCTCACGTCAAAACGACTCTGCATAAGGCCCAGTGTGTCTACCACGTGGAATTCATTAGGTCAAGCATATAGCCACGAACTCCCTCAGCCTATCCTAAGTCGTGCATTTCGTCAGTCCCATCAGGCGAATGCCGGAATTGTACCTTCTATAGGGCAAGACAGCTGTTTTCCACATCCTTGTTGCTCCCTTATTTGAATTTGAGCCTTAGCTAACTAAAGAGTATAAAAAATGAAACTTAATTAAATTGTAAAAAAAAAAAAAAAAAAAAAAAAAGTTTACATTGCCCAGTTCTCATTTTCATTGTCCGCCCACCCAGCACCTAGGTCCGCCTCTTTCCGCCAACCCAATCAAGTGTTTCTGGCGCCGTTCCTGCACATGTTGCTGCTGTTAGCAGTACAACTTTTGCTGTTAGCAAGCCGAAAACATGGCGCCAGTGATGCCAACCTGAAACGTTATAAAATCCTATTTTGAGACGCAGAAATTCCCATTTTGCTTTTTAGTTTCCTACGCTATACTAATAACAAAATTTCTTAAACTTAGAAAACATGAACTGTGAAATTAATGTACTCATTTTCTACAATATACGAGTGAATTATCCTAGATTCCGATCGTCTATGTTTATCAGACAGCTTATGAACACGTATTTTTCCTTAATTGAAAGAGAGAATTGAAAAGGCTGATAAAAATAAGTAAATTTTGTCGTGAGTTTAGTATTTCCATCAAACTTTTGTGCCATGATCTTTCACTGAACGTAATCAATCTAGACAAGCTTTATTCTTCAGTTATTTCGTATGGAACGTTTTGGAAATTGACGTTTCTTGTTTCACTTTATTTCCTTAATTCTGTTTTTCATTTCTGTTTAATAGCAGACTAGAACGAAAGTTCCTAGGTTCAATTTTTCTTTTTACTTTTACAAGTCACTATATAAATCACTTTAACACTAATACGCATTTTATACTTTAAAACAATGGACAATTAGCAATGATTTCATGTTTATTGAACACTCGTCTGTCCACTCGCCCATAGACAATTTTGTTTCCGTCAATGAAATAGATATATGAAAAATCCCATAAATCCTGTCAATTTTACGAAAATTCCCTTTATCCCATTTCGAGAAATTATCGTCAAAAAATCCCATAATATAGGATTTTTTTCCCACGAATGGCGCCTAAGTCCAGTATTCGTAATATAAGGGAAATTTCCCTAATATAGGGAAATTTCGTACGTAAATTTAGCAAAAAGGGAAAATGGGATTTTTTCGATAAAATGGGAAAATGCAGGGAAATTCTCGCGCAGACTAGTTGACCAATACAAATGTTTAAACTCTTCTGTGTTCTTCAAAAATGTACCAATATAATAGCAAAGGAGCATAATTTGTACCCATTCTTTGTGTTTTCGTACATATATAAACAAATTAAGGAAAAAAGTAAGAGAAATATAAACAAAAAACAAGTGAACGAAACAAATATGATTGGCACTTTCTTTAATATAGCTAAATTAATCTTAGTTATCACATAATTCCTGTCATACGAATTGGACACTCAATAAACTAGGGAAATTTTGATAAGAAAAGGGAAAATTTGTGTTAGTTAAGGGAAATTTTCTTAAGAGTCTTCATCCCGGCGAAATTAAAATACCGCTAATTTTACAGTAATTATGTGATATCTTCAAATAGATAAAAGATAATTGAAATATGGAACAAGAGCGCCATAGACATTATTATTTTGCGTGAGGTACCGTTATCACAAGTCACTTACCGCCTTTCCGTTTTCAGCTGTTTAGAAACGCGAAAATAAATGCCGATTTTCAAAATGACTCGAAATCGAAAGCAGATAAGTGACTCGTGATAACGGTTTCTCATGTAAAATAATATTGTCTAGGGCGCTCTTGTTCCACATTTCGATTATATTTTATCTATTTAAAAATATTACATAATTACTGTAAAATTAGCGGTATTTTAATTTCGCCGGGATGAAGACTCTTAAGGAAACCTACGAACACTGCCTAAGCCGCATATGTACGTGTATTCGTGCCGCAAGGCATTGTTCGCGGGTCGAGTCAAAATTTGCTCCGAAATTGTGTTCGTGATCGAATTCATTCATGTCTAGAGGTGTTCGTGATTCAAGTTGTAGTCGTAGCACTGATGAAGATGTTATTTGTATATAAAAGCAACATTAAAGCTTATTTCTATTTTATTTTCAGAATGTAACAAAGCAAAGGGATCTACAAGAAGATAGAAGACTGAGTTTCGGCCCAGGATTTCAGATAATGGCTGACATATCTACGAAAGAAAGGACTTTATATTGGCATTTCACGACCGCCACTGATACGAATAATATTCGGATAGTGTTCAATGATGTTCACAGTATGATTGTGCAATGGAATTTAAAATCCACAGGTCTCGATTAGATCAAAAATGGCAGCAGTTTTCAAGTAAACAAACACTACAAGAATCATGTCACCGATCACAAAGTGAACCTTAGAAATCAGGACGCTTCGAAATACTCAAATGTATTCCTTCATCTGTTTAGCTTTATTTTTTGTAATGAACTTTTTTTTTCTACACTATAAATCCCGGTAAGCTCATTCATAAGCAATGGGAACTTGGAGAAATTATAAGATTTGTGTGTGTGTATATAAATAATAATAATAAAAGAAAAACCATTCTCTACCCATACTTTCAAAGAAAGTAATTGAACAAATACAGGGTGATCCAACAAAACCTACCACATTTTAGGATTAGAGTTAGGATTTATATTTCTGGGCTTCCGGCATCTAACGCTATTTAGCCCGTCACGTCTCAGGGATCACGTCCCACGGCGAGCACGCTGTCCGGGGAAAGGGAAGGGAGAACGAAACCTGGGTCTATAAGTTAGGTACCACCCCGGCATTTGCCTGGTGTGAATGAGGAAAACCAAGGAACGCCTCATTCAGGATAGCAGGCCTGGAAAAGATTTTTTACACTTTTTCGACCGAGTGCCCCCATCGGGAATCGAACCCGGGATGATCGCTCGCACCCTGCCACATTTTAAAAGCTACTTAAAAAAAAGAGTATTGTGGAAAGAAAGTTGTTTGTTCAAAAATATGTGAAATTAAATGAAGGAAATGTTTGAATTTAACGTCCCACGATTATGCCCTTTATCCTAAGGGAGACGGTGATTAAGGCATATGAATGATTATGGAAGAAACGGTGGAATGAGAATATGGAGCTAAACGGGAGTACCCTGAGAAATCCACGGGCACGATTTCCAGGTTTCCAGGAATCCAGGTTGTCTACCACAAACTTAATTGTTTGGGGATCGAACCATGAACCCCACGCAATAGAGGCAAGCGCTTTACCACTGAGCCACCGAGTCCCCTCAGAAATATAAAGTGGAATTGAAAACGGTTTGTAATTCCTCCAGGCCTTCTTGTAAAATTCTTCCACTCTCCCTAGGAAGATCAATAGCTGCAACATGCTCTATTGCGGAACGTTTTGGGGATTAGAAAATAGACTGTCTCATAGTCCCAATATTCTCAGACGTCCAGATGATTGTTTTTTCAATGCTGAACTCGTTGTTCGGAAAGTCTTAATCCACTGCAAGATAATCTTCAGATCAGGAATATTTTCATTACGTGGAATAGCAAACTTTAATTCTTTACATTGTAATCACAAAACTGATGCTTTTGAAAAAGATTTCGACTGCGTACGTGCGATGAGCTCCTGATCAAACTACGTCAACTGAAATGGCAGGAGAATAATGAGCGGAAGCAACCACCCCCTACTCCTCTCGCCCCTTCACTGACAGTCGATCAATAAAGGTGGAGTTGAGTTGATTTTGAGTTTACCGTCCCTTTCAGCAGTGAGGCTATGAGACGGGACCTGCTGTTTAACATTGGAATCCCGCCGGAAATCGAAGCCGGGTGTCCCACGCCAAAGGCGCATACGCTAACCGCTTAGCCACGAAGGAACTCACCAATAAAAGTGAAAGTTTTATTAGATCGTCCTGTATAATCTATTGTAGAACAAAACTCTAATGGGTGTCAACGGTTTTACCTTCCAGAATAAGGTTGGTACCAAAAGGTTACAGAAAAAAAATGATAGTTGAAAATCAAATTTTGATTCAGGTATGTTATGAGGACCAAATATACTGTTTCCAATGCGTATGGAGTTGAAAGAAACAGGACCAAATCATACACTTTTTCACTTTCTTTTTACCATCACTGATATAGACACTAAATTCAGTGGCGAATCTAAAAGGTAAGACCTGGGGGGCGGGCCGCCAGAACCAAGACTATGATAGGTACAGTATATCATGAGTTTACTATAAACTTACAAAAGTATATAAATAATAACTCAAATTATTTTTGTCATTCAAAAAACAGGGGGCCAAGGCCCCCGGCCCCGGGCTAGATCCGCCTCTGACTAAATTACAATGAGGGCAAAATAATATTTATTTTATTTATTTACGAACATAATTCCAGATACAGTTGAACGCCAGTTTACACAAGAATACCTAACAAATCTATGCTATAACTTAAGGCAATAACAATATCTACATAATAACAAGAAAGGTTGACAATAGTTGACTAGAATTGATCCATTAAAATGACGTCGTGGTGCAGAGCTATGATATACGCAGCTTCAGAATTAAATAAATCTACGGGTGTTTGTGACATTTCGTTGTTTTACTTATGAAGCCTGTAGAATACAACGTTGAACTATTGAAATTCTAGGATCGTACTATATGAAAAAGATGTGTGTTATGACGTGTGTCAAGTTAGCATACACACGTTTAGCCAACACGACCAAAACTATACAATTGTTAGTGCTACGTTACTGCTGGTTAGTGCTAGCTTCCCAACGTTAGTGTTGCTATACTTAAAAATATAGAGCGACTTTTTTGTTGTTTGCCAACTTGATGTCAAGTTAGCATACACATATACAAAAATTAAAGCACTAACGAAAATAACTATACCAATCGTTAGTGCTACGTTAGTGCTGGTTAGTGCTAGCTTCCCAACGTTAGTGCTGCTATACTTAAAAAAATATAGAGCGACTTTTTTGTTGTATGCCAACTTGATGTCAAGTTAGCATACACATATACAAAAATTAAAGCACTAACGAAAATAACTATACCAATCGTTAGTGTTACGTTAGTGCTGGTTAGTGCTAGCTTCCCAACGTTAGTGCTGCTATACTTAAAAATATAGAGCGACTTTTTTGTTGTATGCCAACTTGATGTCAAGTTAGCATACACATATACAAAAATTAAAGCACTAATGAAAATAACTATACCAATCGTTAGTGTTACGTTAGTGCTGGTTAGTGCTAGCTTCCCAACATTAGTGCTGCTATACTTAAAAATATAGAGCGACTTTTTTGTTGTATGCCAACTTGATGTCAAGTTAGCATACACATATACAAAAATTAAAGCACTAACGAAAATAACTATACCAATCGTTAGTGCTACGTTAGTGCTGGTTAGTGCTAGCTTCCCAACGTTAGTGCTGCTATATTTAAAAATATAGAGCGACTTTTTTGTTGTATGCCAACTTGACGTCTAGTTAGCATACGCATACACAAAAATTAAAGCACTAGGTACAGTAACTATACCAATCGTTAGTGCTACCTTAGTGCTGGTTAGTGCTAGCTTCTCAACGTTAGTGCTACTATACTTAAAAAAATAAAGCGACTTTTTAGCAAAATTAACTATACCAGCCATAAGTGCGAATACGAATCTGATATTCTCTAACTTGAATAGAAAGTTACTGTTTCGTAGGTGAAAATTTTTAAAAAATAACATTTTCTTAGAAATGATTATTTCATTTATTAAATCTAATTGTTGAAACAATGGTTTTATAATATCTTATTTTTGTCAAATTTCTAATGTTAATTAATTTTGAGTGTTAGAAATTTGAATGAGGCCGAGGGTTATAACAATATTTGATTGTTAAATTTTTAATGTAATTAGACAAAAATAGCTTTGTTTGTGATTATAAACAAATGGTAATTAAATATATTTTAATTATGACAGTTATATCAAAGCTGACAGTAATAGTATCTATCATAACGTAAATAAATTAAGTTGCCCAGACAAAGGCGATAGTTTTAGCGTAAAATTAGTAGTTTAAAAAAATAAAAAAATCCTTTTTTTTTAATTCCTGGTGGACGGATTTACCACACACATCTAACATAAAGTTTGCATAATGGTTTCGTATTGGTGTGAACGGAACATTTTATGGAGATTGAAACAGTTTGATGCTATAATTTGGAGAACGATCATCACTAATCTAAACCTTATTTCTCTACGCCCGTGAACTTGGCCTCCACATGACACACTAAGGATAAAATTAGTGTCAACCGTTAGTGCTTCTTAGTGCACCAATCCCTAACGTTAGTGCTTCATTAGTGTAGTTGCTACAAGTAAACATCTTTGTGAAGGCACGTTCACGCTGCCCCCCACTTCATGCACTAACGAAAAATTTAGTTCCAGTCGTTAGTGTATCGCTAGTGCTTCTTAGTGTACCAGCCTCTAATGTTTGGCTTCATTAGTGTAGCTGGTAAAAGATAAATAGCTTTGGGAAGCCAGCGTGAACTTAAACCTCCATTTTAAGCACTAACGAAAAATTATCGCCATTCATTATGCATTGTCAGTGCTTCTAGAAAACACTGATAGTTTCATTAGTGCTTCAGTATTGGTGTAGTTATGGCAAGTTACACGTCACGAAACACCCATAAGAAATACATGGGGTAGTTATCATTGTGTCAAATCCCGCCAAATTCAAAAGCACTAATGACCTCGTAGTTCAATCATTAGTGGATTGCTATTTATTCTTAGTGCACCAACCCCTAACGTTAGTGCTTCACTAGTGTAAGTGCTACAAGTAACAAACCTTTGGGGGGCCAAGTTTACGCTGGCGCCCTACTTCAAGCACTAACGAAAAATTTAATGCCATTCGTTAGTGTATCGTTAGTGCTTCTTACTGCACCACCCCTAACGTTATTGCTTCATTAGTGTAGGCTCTAGAACCAAAACAATTTTACGTGCTGGCCCCAACTTCAAGCACTAACGAATAAATTTGTGCTAGTCGTTAGTGCATCGTTAGTGCTTCTAGAAAACACTAATAGTTTCGTTAGATATTCACTATCAGTGTAGATATAGCCATTTATGTCACGAAGCTCCTATAATAAATACATAGGGAATTTTTCATTAGGTCAAATCCCCGCTAAATTCAAAAGCACTAATAATTTCTTCTAGTGCAATCGTTAGCGCTTTGTTAGTGCTTCTTAGAGCACCAACTCCCAACATTGGTGTTTCAATAGGTTAGACGCTAGAAGCAAAAAGCTTTAGCCAGCAAGAAAGCACTGACGATGAAACCTAGTGCAATCGATAGTGCTTCGTCTAGAAAACACTAATAGCTCAGTTAGTGTTTCAATATTAGTTTAGATATTGCCAATTATATATATCACGAAACTCCCGTAAGAAAAGCAGGAAATTTTTCATTGGGTCAAATTCTCGCCAAATTCAAAAGTAGTAATGAACTATTCTAGTGCAATCGTTAGTTCTTCATTAGTACTTGCTAGTGCATCAACTCCGAACATTACTGCTTCTCATCGTGAATGCTATTGTGCGGAGGGGCAATCGTGTAGTTAGCTTCCCCTAAGTTTTATTTTCTAGCATCCATAGTATTGAAGCATAATGATGGGAGTTCTGCAATAAGACCTACTAACAAAGTAGTAACCACTTTACTATATGGTCATTAGTGCTAATAGTGAAGCACTAACGAAACTATTAGTGTTTTCTAGAAGCATTAACGACGACTGGCACTAATGTATTCGTTAGTGCTTGAAGTGGGGCCAACGTGTACCATTTCTTTGGCTCTAGAGTTTACAGTAATGAAGCACTAACGTAAATTTTTCGTTAGTGCTTGAAGTATGGATCAGCATGAACTTAGCCTCCCAAAGATTTTTACTTGTATCACCTACACTAATGAAGCACTAATATTAGGGATTGGTGCACTAAGAAGCACTAACAAGTGTAATTTTATTGTTAGTGTCTTAAGTGAGGGCCAAGTTCACGAACGTAGAAAAATACGGTTTAGAATCGTGATGATCGTTCTCCAAATTATTGCATAAGGCTGTTTCAATCTCCATAAAATATTCCGTTGACACTAATACGAAACCAGTATGCAAACTTTGTGTTAGATGTGTGGTAAATCTGTCCGCCATGAATAATGAAACCAAAAAAGGATTTTTTTTTTATTTTTAAAAATACTGATTTTACGCTAAAACTATCGACTTTGTCTGAAAGGGTGCTCAAGGAACACTCAAACATATCTAAACATAGGAAACATAAATATACAAAAGAGAAAGGATTATTGTAGGAAAATATGAAAATTGAAGTTAATGTGAGTGCAGCTGCACCCCCTGCACCCACTGTGGCGCCGCCTATGCTAACCAGCACTAACGTAGCACTAACGATTGGTATAGTTACTTTCGTTAGTGCTTTAATTTTTGCATATGAGTATGCTAACTTGACGTCAAGTTGGCATACAACAAAAGAGTCGCTCTATTTTTTAAGTATAGCAACACTAACGTTAGGAAGCTAGCACTAACCAGCACTAACGTAGCACTAACGATTGGTATAGTTACTTTCGTTAGTGCTTTAATTTTTGCATATGAGTATGCTAACTTGACGTCAAGTTGGCATACAGCAAAAAAGTAGCTCTAACTTTTTAAGTATATTAGCACTGACGTTGGGAAGCTAGCACTAACCAGCACTAACGATTGGTACAGTTACTTTTGTTAGTGCTTTAATTTTTGCATATGCGTATGCTTACTTGACGTCAAGTTGGCATACAATAAAAAAGTCGCTCTGTTTTTTTTAAGTATAGCAGCACTAACCTTGGAAAGCTAGCACTAACCAGCACTAACTATTGTATAGTTTTGGTCGTGTTGGCTAAATGTGTGTATGCTAACTTGACATACGTATGGTTGAGTTGTGAGTTACAATACGCTAGGAAACAGCAAAACGCTATACCACTCACAAATCACTGTAAGACACTTGAGTGCGCGTGGCAACTAAGCACTTCAACTACTCGCCAAATAGCAATGACCTCATTTGATCGACTGGGTGGTAATTAACATCACCTACACTACAAAGCCAATAAGACGTCTATTGGATTAAAACGTTCACGTGAGTGCTAGCAGAAAATCTTTAAAAGTCAACCAAGTGCACTGGCGGAGAGTTATTAGACGTCGAAACTATGCTTTTAGTTACTCCGAATCACAAAGACTTCCGTACGGACGAAAATTGTAAATGCAAATTCTGTCAAGAACCTCATTTGGCATACGATGAAAAATCCATTATGGTTACCGTAATGTTGCTTCCACACCTCAAGTTAGCGAGAACTTAACCTCCCGACCTAATGCAGTTATTCAAGAGAGCTTTGTCGGCCTTCTACCCCACCCACTCCGAAGACAGTCACCAACTTCAAATAAGTTTGCGGCCCTTTCGAGTACCACTGACACTGAGGAAGCAATGGCCCTTGCAGAGGACTCCCAAATCCGTAAGACCCAGCTCCTGCGGCTTCAGTCTCACTCCGACGAAAGATAAAATCTTTTTATGTTTATGACTACTCCACCGATAAAGGATACAGGATCAGCCACGGTGCTTTAGCCCGCTGTAAAGAGATACCTTACTGTGCAGTCACCAAGAACGGTATGAAGTTTCAATGCGCTAATTAAGAAGATTACCAAACCTTGGAAAAGTTTTGCCAGGAATATAAATTTTCCTATTTCATGGACACTGCACTTACCGACCGCTACCTTAAGGTAGTAATCGGCGAACTTCCTATCGACACCCAGCTGGATAATATTAAAACAGTTTTCATTGACAGAGGCTACGATGTCTTACGAGGAGAAGTAAAAATCCTCTCCCATTGTTTCTCGTTACCTTAGCCAAGACGTCAAAGGCTATTTTTGAACTCATTTATTTGGAATTCCACAAAATTTCTGTAGAACCATACCGACCCAAGTAATTTATCCAGTGCTTTAGATGTCAACGTTTAGGGCATACACAGTCATTCTGTTATGCCACACCAAAATGCATGTGATGTGCAGATGTCCACTTTAGTTATCAATGCACCCAAACTAAAAACGAAACCATATCTAAATTTGCTAACTGTGGTAAAGACCATCAAGCCAATTTCAAAGGATGCCCTATCATCAAACGCTTCCAAGCACGCCGTGCTCCAGCTGACGTCAAACTTACTGAGCAAGACTTCCAACCGCTGATGTCGAAATCTACTTCTTCTCAACCGACACGCACTGATTCTGCACCTACTTATGCACGTACAACTACATCCAGAAGAGGAGGGCGCGGTCGTTCAGTGGTAGAGCATTCACCTCCGGTGCTTGGGGTCCCTGGTTCGATTCCAGCTCGCGCCGTGTGGACTTTGTGGTGGACAAACACCGAGCTCGTGGGTTTTCTCGGGGTTCTCCCGTTTCCTCCCACTTTCTTCATTCCACCATTTCATTCATTTATCATAATCACCGTCTCCTTTAGCCTAACCGGCATAACTGTCTGACGTAAAACTCAAAGATTTCATTTCATTTTTACATCCAGAAGACAACCTCCTTCTCAGCTGACAGTGGACTCCTCCGACGACTCCAGTTCTTCAATCAAAGAACTCCTTCAAATTTTCCGAGACCTCCCATTTTCAGATTTTTTACAAGATGTCACGAAGAAGATGCCACAACTCCATCAAGCGGCTGACACTTTCAGTAAAATTACACTGGAAATTTTATCCTACTTTATCTAAATTCTCCGTCAAGCAGTGGTACATCTGGTCAAATTTTGGCTAGATGACAGAAGATGATACATTCGGACCAAACCTTCATGAGGGTCACACAACTCTTCGTTCTATTGGCTTCCCCAACTGCCAAGCAGGATTCATCTAAATTCAAACTACATCAACTGACTTCTTGACTTCCCCAGACATTCTCCAGTTCCTTCGTAGCTTAATATAGGATTATAATAATTCATGACGATGGTAGCTAAATTGATTAAGCTGGTCTCTATTCTAATACTACATTCATAAATGTAGATTGAAAATGAAATCCGTGCTAAATGCCCAAAATGGAAAAGTTCGGTTTAATGTCAGAATGTTGGCTAAGTGCCTAACACTGCTCAGTTAAAGTCGAGCTATCTAGTATTCACTGTGGAAGTAGTTCAAATAATCGCCAGAAGAATGCGCGTGGGCCTATGTCCTATCAGTTCTTAAGTACAATATGAGTTTTTTACTCAACATCTTCATTCTGGCACTTAGCATGGATTTTATAGTCAGTCTACAAATCATGTTTATATCGCTTTAGTTTAAGGTCACATGGACAGTGTTTAAGTAAATGGTCAAACAAATCCCAGCATCAATTGCTTGATTATTGTGAAATACAAGAATTCAATTTTCGAATAGTAGCGAACACCTGTTCTATTTAATGAGTTATCACAGTTTTGATACGAAGACTAATATGTCTCTATCACAAACAAGCTCTTTATCATTGAAGGTGGAAACAAGTTTTTTTTTGTAGAAGGAAAATCGTAAAATAAAGATAAAATAGCTAATTGCACTCTAATTACAAACTGACATATTGATTGAAGCTCGATATTGAATTCTATAAAAAGAACTACCAACTTTCCGCTGCAAGTATATTTGCTTTATCTATCCCTAACATAGTAGATTAATATGTAAAGGAAAAAACAGATACAACGAGATTGTATTTGTAGTGTTTAGGCCTTCCTGAGTGCGAGTGCTATTTCCTTCTCCTTTCTTGATCATGATGGGGTAGCATACTTAAAATTGTGACTTTTAAGGTTTGTTCTTTCTGAAGAAGGAGGGGCGGAAAATGATGCAATTGTACGGGGCAACAAACTGCCTTGGAACGGCCCTGGCTATATATGTAACAATACAATGAGAAGTTTCATTAGCAAACAATGATGAATTTCTTTGGCAATGAATCTAAAATGTATACTTAAAATAGGGATTGTTGGTATAAGAGATAGATTGGTACTTTGAGTTTATCCGTTAAACTAAATCTTATAAACAAAGAGTGTAAATATGTGTTGATGCGAACTGTTAATAAAGGATTGATCTAAGAAACTGAAATTCTAACGTATTTTTATCGTATAAATTAACATATATATCTTCAATAGAAGATAAAAGTAACAACCTAAAACTCCATCAGATCCTAAAAATCAACAAGAAACTTATCACATTAACAACTAAAGCTTCAATTAAAGGATATTGGCGATAACTAAAGCTTCAATTAAAGGATATTGGCGATCTAGATCAAAGATCTACGCCAAAAAGAAGAAATCTCAAGAAAGCTCAAAATGAACGAACCAACGATTTTATTTCTTCACATTGGGTGACAAGAGCGCTGGTAATCGAATGACGTCCTAGAAAAGTGAACGTAACTGTTTAGAAACCTCCGCGTATTTGGAGCTCCAAAAAGGAAAGGTGAAGGAAGAAAGGGTTTGCCTTTGGTAAGAAAATTTTACGTTGTTATTCTTTTCCATAACTTCGTAGATTTCTTTTGGAAATCACACAGGGCCTAAATGATTCATTAGGTTCAATCAAGGCACTTGGGCCGGGCTCTACCCTACGTGCATGTGGAGCAGCAAAGCCTGTCATAACTATATTATTCAAAATAAATATTTCTTGTTGGAAACAAACTTAATAATGATGGCAGTTAAATTTACTAAGCTGACCTATTTGAATACTACATTCATATATCATGTTTGGGTCGCATTCTTTTGAGGTCACATGGACAGTGCTAAAGCAAATGGTCAGACAAATCCCAACATTAGTTGCTTAGTTGTTATCAAATACAAGAACACAATTCTCGATCAGTAGCGAATACCAGTTCCATTCAGTTAGTTATCACAATTTTGATATGAAAACTAGTTTTGCCTTCATCATAAATAAGTTCCATATCATTGAAGGTGGGAACAAGTTTATATATATAATTTTTTAACAAATGTAGAACTAAAATCAAGAAATAAGGATAAAAGAGCTAGTTACACTGGAATTGCAAATTGATATATTGAGATTGAAGCTCGATATTGAATTTTATAAAAAGGATTACCATCTTTTCTCTGCAGGTGTGTTTGCTTTATGTCTAACGTAATCGATTATTGGTTAGAGAAAAAGCAGACACAATGAGATTGTATTGTAGTGTTTAGGCCTTTCTGAGCGTGAGTGCACTTTCCCTTCCCTTCGTTGTTCATGATGGAGTAGCTTACTTAAAATCGTGTCTTTTAAGATTTGTTCTTTCTGGAGAAAGAGGATGACAAATGATGTCATTGCAAGGGGGCAAATTGCCTAGGGCCGGCCCTGCGAGGAAACTCACGTCGCCAGATCTCATGCCATGTGATTTCTTTCTGTGGGGTTATGTTAAGGACAAAGTTTATGTACCCCCAATGTCAACAACGCTGCATGAAGTACAGGACTTCTGCTGTTACGGACATAAACGAAAACATATTAGTGAACGTATGAAGGAACTTGATTAGGGTTTGGATATGTACCGGGTGACCAAGGGCGCACACATTCAACATTTGTAAAATATAGCAGAAACTTGGTGAGTCTACGTATCTTTTCATGTATAACCCGTCTTTGTACGTCGTATAACTTACTTCTAAACAAAAAGTGGTTTGAAACCCGATGAATCATTTAGGTTAACCCTGGATATTAAAAAAAAAAAAAGTAAAATATTTTAGTTTAACGTCCAACGGTTATGCCCTTAAGGCTACGGAAGACGGATGATTAAGGCAAGTGAATGATGACCAAATAATTAGTAGAATGAGAAAGTGAGAGGAGACGGGGGTACTCGAGACACGATGTTGTCCATCACAAGCTTACTTGGTCGGGGATCGAACCACTGACTCCACACACCAGAGGTAAACGCTCTACCATTGTGTCACCGTGTCCTCCTTATACATTGAAAAAAAGAGAAAGGACTATGCTTTTGTTGCTATAGAATTTATCAAATCCCTTGAATTTAACGTTTGATTTTATTCATATTTATGTCCTAGCAGGACTTGTCTACAATTCTAGTGCAGAAGAAGTTCTTTGGATTATAATGTAATGAGTTTGAGTCAGGTGGTGCCGAAATCTTTCAGTACTATTTGAAACCTGAAACATGAATTTTTGAACATAGCATGTGGATCGACATGGAGTTTTATAATTTAACTTTTAAGTGAAATAATATCCTAAGGAGAGAATTTTTTTGTCAAGGATATGCATCTCACAAACCCTTTTAGCTAGAGAGATGAAACTCGGTATATAAACTCGTCATTAAAAGTAAGCGAACACTTGCTTCAGTGTTTTCGAAAATTCCTCTTCTAAACAATAAAAAGGGGAATTTCTATAATATTGTACTAATTCTAGAAAAAAGCAACACTGTTTTATCCCCGTGCAGAAACTTTTGTTTGAATTGCTGATAGCAACACATGTAGAGGGTGGGTGGAGCTATACAACTCGGATGGCTGCGCTAATGTAGGTGCTGCAGTGATAGTAGTGGAGTGTGTTGAATATAGGTTCTCAAATCACACCTCTCTAAAAGGGCTGTTTTCCAAGTTAGAACAATATGCATTGATAAAGATTGAAGTGACTCGTGGAAAAAACGCCAAGGAATGTCACTCTGGGCTAACTGAATCATGCGGTAATGAAGCACTGCCGTATCGGACTGTGGCGCATTGGGTTACAACGTTTCGTGCAGAACGTGATAGTGTGCAACAGGAACCAGGTGAAGGTCGACATCGGGTCGACAATCGAATTATTGAATTGATTCAATTTTTGCTGTATATGGACAGGAGGTAGACTGCCAGGGAATTGACTAACGAGGTAGAAACATCCCACACTACAGTGTTGAATGTGTTGCTCAATGTCCTTGGTTGCCGAAAAATTGCATCCCAGTGGGTACCGCATCACCTGACAGATGTTCAAAAATGTCATAGATATGCCCTCGCCGGTGATAATTTGCCATGTTACAGGCGGGGAGTGGCGTGTTTCTGGACAGGATCATCGCACTTGACGAAACATGGGCGCGCTCTTATAAGCCATAACTTAAGCGCCAATAAAATAAATGGCGCCACCCATCATTTCCCCGACCCAACAAGCTGCGTCAGGAACTGGGGAATGTGAAGGTGATGCTGATAGTGGCATACGATAAACGTGGTGTCATATTACGACATGTAGTTCCTCCGAACCAGACCGTAAATGCAATGTACTACCGCAGGTTTCTGGAACAACATTTCGTCCTGTACTGCGCAGGAACGACCCAACTACATAAGGGATCCACTCCTTGTTTTACATTAAAACACCTGTTGTCACAACGCAGTTGCTGTGAGGAACGTGTTTGCATGATGTGGGTGGGAGGTTCTAGAGCACCTACCCTATTCACCCGACATGAGTCCACATGACTTTCATCTGTTTCCTACAATGAAGGAACCACTGCGAGGGATGCGTTTTCTCACCAGAGATGCCATATTTCGAGCTATAGGGCGCTCTCTTGCAGACATCCACAAAGAGGGCAAAAGCTGCTGGTATTCTGTTACTTTCCCACATCTGGCAACATGCTGCAGGGGATTACGTTGAAGGCCTGTAGAAGTCTCATGATTGTACAATACAAGGTTTACGAACGATTTATATGTTGCCACTTATTTCTTTCCAGCCCTCGTAATTTCCTATTTTGATTTTATAAAGATCTTGCCTAACGATTTGCATGAATTCGATAAATCCATCGGTTTGGATTGTGAGAAAAAGATTAGCCTTATTCCTGTTATAAAATACTGTATTATTATTGACAATTGTTTACATAACTTCAGAGAAAATCAAACTTGCTTAAAAAGAAGGAAAAGTTTCTGCTTATCTTTCAAATATTTTCAATACATCTTATTCTTCCAGTGGGAAGAACGGGCATTCTGCTAATTCACTGAAAACATATAAAAGCCTTCCCCGATTGGTGGTCTGAGAACTCTTAGGAACAAATTAAAAGGTTAGGTGCATATGCTGTTGCCCTGTTGGGAACAATACTAGAAGTCGTTTTCTATGAGTTGAATTAGGAGATCTGCCTCTTCCTAAAAATAAAATAAAATAAATTTTCTAGTTTTACGTCCCCTATTTATGCCCTTTAAGCTAAGTAAGATGAATGATTAATAAAATTGAATGACTGAATGTGGGAGGAAATGGGAGAATCCTGAGAGAAAACTAAATCTCTTCGATGAAGGCAAAACGAGTTCTCTTGATCCTAGACTCTAGTCTACGGAAAAGAAGACAAAGCCATGTATTGAGAGATCCAACGAGTATGAGGAGTAATTTTATTGTAGGCAGACAGGACCTTATTGGCTGGTGCCTTGTCCTGGTGCAGAATTCATCCATTTTTCCAAAGTTGAGGCCTCTTTTTCCTCACCCTTTTTTCCGAAGGGGGTCAAAATATGAACGCTGAAGTGCTGATTGACTATTTCTCCAGTACAGTAATTCAACTATTACAATTCCATGTTCGTCAAACAACACAAGCAGCATTGCCTGAAGTTTTGAGCGTAAATGCGTGCTTTTATCGATCTTGGGAAAGCAGGGCATTTCTACTCCATGGATTACTGCTTAGTCTCTGAGCTGTAGGCAAATTATATATGTTTAGTCGAAGGTATTACAGATTCCAGCAAGCCTAGTTCCTTTTCGATGTATTGTAACATAGCCGCACACAATTCTTGAAGCGCTGTCTTTGTTTCTGCCAGATATTTTTCGGCATAACCTTGAAATAGATTTTCCCCATCTTTAATTCTTTTGCGATAATTCTCCGAACAAATTCCCTGTCCAAGTTCAATTAGTTCAGCCATTACATCGTTAATTTTTGATCACCTCGTATATCTGTTGATGTTTGTGTCAGTAACTGAAGATCGTGGTTTACCTAAAAAAAATCATTGCCTTGAAGACTTTCTTTCCCTTCAGATAAACGTTTACGCTACTGAAAAACTTGTACTATGGACATACAAACGCCATCACACGTTCCGATCATCAGTTGGAATGTTTTAGTTGACAACTTTTCAATTTTCACCAAAAAAAAAAAAAAAAATGTTAATCCTTTGTTTCACTTTCACACGATCTATTTTCTGGCACAGCGTGATTATACATGTTGACGGAGTAACACCCTATTCGGAACTACCAAGATTGGGCGAGTTTAAACTTCAAGCATTAGAGAAAGGATGGTGCTTCAACACAATTTAGTGCATCTGCTTCCGTTTATGAAATATAAATTTAGTACTACTTCTATGTAAGTCACGCTTTGCATAAGGAATTACTTACCAGAAAATAGTGGAAACATGATCACAACACTGAAATCTGAATTAGAGATCTTTCGCTAAATTACTTCACCATACGGGGAAGAAGTTGGGGGGGGGGAAGAAAGATATAAAGAACAGAGAAATAGCTGAGAGGTATTCTGATGGACGCCATATTGAAATGCAAGATCATGTAGTAGTGTTATCGTAGATGCAATTTGGTGAAGGAAGATAGTGGGACGAGTAGGAGTGCAACAGAGCAAACGAAAGTATCGAAAATAATAAATAAAATTATGAAAATATCAAGAGAAATATGAAAATGATAAGGTTTTATCATTTTTATTTTTAGTTTATTTTTATTTTTCATTAATGTTTGTAATTTATATAAAAAGTACAAGAAAAAATATACGGCAGTTCATTTCATACTTACACTTTCACATTGTAAAAGTAATAGCTTGTTAGTAAAGTAACAGCTGGAGCAGTTGAGCCATTTCAAACTTACATTTTATTTTTTATTTGCCAAAGATGAAAGAATTACAATTCTTGATACTATGACCGAAGAACATGTGCAAAGCTTGGAAAGTTGTTTAATATTTCTCTTTCACTTCTTCCTCTACCGTTGATGATGAGATTTAATTATGCGCTATACAGTGGACAGCAGCTAAGTCCTTAATTTCTACACACCACTCATCATTGGAATTTTATTATATCACTAGTCTCAAGATATATATTTACGTCCAAATGCAACTTTTCAAAATATCATAACACTACAATTGCGATTTTAAATAAAATCGCACTTGCTATAGAACATGTGCAAATCTTTTACATAAATTTCCAAAATGTAGATTTTTTTTTCAACTCAAATCTACTAAGTAATTTTTAAAATTTCTCTTACTCTTTTGAAACATTTATAATGAATAACAATAGTTATTTTATCTTCCTTTCACAAGTTTTTTATTTGTTTGTTTGCTTACAGTGCTGAACGTACAGTTTACTTTAAGATTAGAATTAATTGAGCTCCCACTGGGAATCAAATCCGGATCTCTTACACACACACACAAAAAAAAAAAAAAAAAAAATTGCTGTTAAGCTAAGCAAAACTTTTAGTACCAATATTGTGTACCACCTACCTTCTAGGTTTGAAGCAGGCAATAGATGATCTGATTTTGAATGACTTGGAACTGGGATGCACTGATATAATATGATCCTCAGGTAAACTGTTCGTTTCTAAGATTGTGGGATCATATTTAGCTAATAAATGCAACATAAACTAAAAACTTCTATTACACTTCTCGCCATCTATTCTTTGGGTCTTCTAAATGCGATCTGAATAAATCAAAGAATTTCTTGAAACTCTTAATCAAGTATTAAACTTCAATTTTATTTTATTTTATTTTATTTATTTTTTTTATTATTATTATTATTTTTTTTACTTTTCAGCAATGATAAAATTTCTTCAACGTAATGCAATTACCGCGCATAAGATATTCTATTTTCTTAATTCATTACCTTTCCTCTCTATTATTGGGTTGGAGCGATTGAAGTATATAAATGGCTTGCATGTAGTGTATTCTGTTGTATATCTAAATATTAGATTACCCAAAATTTTCTAAATAGTTTATTACAAAAATAAAGGGTGATCTTTATACCGTGCACACGAAATATTACAACGTAAAAATCTAACCAGTGAGAAAAGTGTATGTGAATTACAGAGATCTACTGAGAAAGGTGCCATGATACGCCGAAACAGTTTATTGTAAATTTTATCCTTCAGTTCAGTGGTTCCTATCATGTTTTTCTACAGGGTGATTTTTTAAAAAAAACTTACGTATTTTATATGGGTCTAGAATTTCTAACTGAAGTCCGATTTTCATACGATTTGTGACAAATGATCAAAGATGGATGGGAGATTTATGGAACTATATTTACTGTTTAAATTCATCTGGGTAATATCGGCCACGCCTAAAGAAAAACAGAAAATATTCGCCAGTGTACCTTACAGTTTGAATGAGGTGCATTGCGATGTGGAGATTTGAGTTTTCTTCGTTAGATGGCAACATGGCCAAGGTCAATAAGAAACAAAAAGCTGGGTCGTTGTATTGGGAATTGTGCTGTACAGTTCAGTGCTACTGTGTGCGTATGATCAGGACACAGTAAGAATAGTGTACTCTTTGGAACAACATCAGTTTATCGTTAAGTTTTTGGAGAACGGAATCTGTTGTTGTTACGCAAAGGGCATTTAGAAACAAATTTTGTCTCACGTTCTGCCCAAAAGAGGAACATAATATGGTCGTTAGTGAATAAATTGGAAGAAACAGAATCGCTTCGGAGTGAGACAGGGAAGCATCGGACTCCGCAGGTGGGTGTTGTGGAAGATGTCAGCTATCGACTCCTTAGGTCGCCCAAGAAATCTCTTCGAAACCGGCTATAGCTATTCAACATGTGATTTATGGGTATTACCACTAACATTTACTTTCTATTCTCACTAATACTTAATTTGTATTCTGCAATTTCGCTCTAAAAATCCAAAACCTCATTCCATTCTAAGTTACACTTGCGAATATTTGCTGTTTTTCTTGAGACGTGGTCGATATTACCCCGGATGAATTTAAACCAATAAACATAGTCCCATAAATCTCCCATTCATCCTTGATAATTTGCCACAAACCCCATGAAAATCGGACCTCAATTAGAAATTTTAAACCCAAACGAAATCCGTGAATTTTCTTTTTTTAAAAAAAAAAAAAAATCAGCCTGTATAAAAACATGATAGAAACCACCGAACTGAGGGATAACATTTACAAAAAAGAGCCCCGACTGAAATGTGTTAACTGTACTGTTTCGGCGTTCCATGACACCTTTCTCAGTAAATCTCTGCAACTCACGCACAATTTATATCACTTGTTAGAATCTTACTTTTCAATATTTCGTGTGCACGGTATAAAAAAAAAAAAAATAAAATAAAATATTTAAAAAAGTAAAAAAAAAAAAAAAAACTTGTTAATGTGATCGTGTAAATTTTTTGCACTAAAATCATCTTTTGAAAGTGTTGTTACTGTGAAAAGCTTCTTTCAGTTGTATGTATTGCGGGATTTCCTTGTAAATTGTTGAAGTTTTGGGTGTAACTAATCATAACAATTTTGATTAGTGCTTCTAAACCTATTTCTGGATTCTGAGGAGTATGTTTGGCTTACGAAATGCCTAATATAGATAATTTTCTCTTTCACTTTATCTGTATGTGAATATTGAACTTCATTTGAATAATAAACATTATTACTTTCATATTGAAATCCCACTGAAAGCTCCTCTTGTCCAGATTCAAACTTCGAATCATTGTTTTGACGAAAAGTGATTCACATACATTTCTTTCAATGTAAGATGACGATCTACGTAACACTTTAAACTATCTAATATTGTGTCTCAATACAGACGTTTCAAGATACCCGACTCAGCAGTATCTTCACTTCATGCGTCTCTAATGTGTTTCTTTAACTCTGTTTCTATGTTTTTTTTTTTTTTTTTTTTTTTTTCCTAATATAATATTCCCAACATTCACAATTTGCATGATATATTCCTGAATTAGTCCATTTATCAACAAAGAAAAAGAAATATGTATAGACTACAACTTTTCAAAACTTACCGACAACTTTATGCAAAAATTTTGCTGCAAAATCGAGACTCGTCACTCAACACGATCCTATCATTCATGTGGATTCCATGCTACCCGAGTGCGACGCCACCTCCATACTTTTTTTTTCTTATGCACTGATGTTATTGGAAAACTACGCAGGGACATAAGGTGTTTTACAGAGGTTATTATTTTGTTTGGATGGCAGTCATGACAGGGTTACGTAATGCTTCACGCACAATGCGACGATTCTCCCGTGTTTTGATCGGTGGTGATCGACCAGAACCTTCATGTCATGCTTGTTGTTTTCATGCATCCACTAGTTCCAACATCGGGCCACAGTTACAACAGAATGTTACACATGATTTTCAATCGAACGAAATACCCAACCTGACTCGTGGTGGCGCATTTCGAACGCTGTCAAATGCTGGTAATTCCGTCTAATGCGGCGACAAGGTGTTATGTGTTTCTCGACTTTCTTGCACTGTGTTGTTCGTGTTGTTCCTGATTTATAATCTCGAATCATTTGCACATCCTCCATAGCGTTAAAAATTTACTGAATCACAGTTGACTTGGACGATTCCTTCCTTTTTTTTTTTTTTTTTTTTCAGTGAGTGTTATTGCTAGTGGTGAGCCAAGGCTCCAAAATGTTTACAATTTCCCTTGTTCCTAAATCGTTGAATTGGATTGTTTTAGAGCCATTTCTGAGTGCATTCGATAGCAAGATTGACCGGAGTGGAATTATACACGTGCACGACGTCCAACGTCGTTCATTTTCAACTGCTGACATTGACTAATGAGCAACTTCCTGTTTTAACTTCCTGTTTCAACACTTCACCCTTCACCCTTTATAATATATTTGATTTCTTCCGTGTTTAAAAATAGGCCTATAATTGGATAACCACTTCGCTTTTCTATAAAAGGAAGTTATAAAGTTCCTATCAGGAACTATGAATCATATAGGGACGCCTTCTTTATGCACTTTCGGTAAACCAAAGATTAGAAGCAGAAATGGGGGATGTGTTTTTAGACTCTTAGCTAGTTTTTCGTCTATGACTTACGATTCATCCAATAAGTTATTGACTTTCCGTGTAATTCATTCAAAGAATAGGAACTAAAATGATGTAGTTGTTCTTAATTTTTGTGTAATCCTATCTGTCTAAATTAGTAAACATAACTTCTTTATCTGATTTTATGACCAGCACTCCATTGTGTCCAACCAATCTTTTAAACGCTGAAATTTAAATTTTCTTAATTTTGGCTGATGTTATTGATGCTCTTTTTTGTTAGAAAATTTCGTATAACCTGCCTACAGTCTGCTGTCATACCAAATAGTATAAGACAAAATTCTGAGGAATGGTCTGAATTACATGTGAGTTGCCCAGGCTTCTGAGGAAGGTGTCAGGGAACACCGAAACAGTACAGTTAATAGTAAATTACATTATTGTGATTTGTCTTATTGTTATTAATATGATTATTGTTTGGTTGATTGGAGTTGAATTTGTTTTCAAATCGACGCTATATGAGACATTATTTACTGTTTAAAGCAGAATTCGATCCACTGTTCGGGTTTGTGTCCAAGGCAATTGGCCCCAGTAGGTATCACACCTACAGTATAAACGATTATTATTTGAACATATGCTGGCTTTTGATCTGATTCCGATTTACTTTTCACCCCAGAAAATAAGTAATGAGGCAAGATACGAAAAACAACTTCTAAAAATTCAACGGGTTTGTTGGTAAACATCACCCTTTATCTGAGCTATTTTGCAAATTGTGTATATACCGAAATGAATCGTCGTTTTGTTTATATCATTTGAAAAAGCTCCATTTACTTGACAGCACTTAGTTTTACAGATAAAACATTTTTTTGACCTCTAGGAAGGAAGCATTTATACTCCACACTTCATTCCTGGTGTTTCATTTAATATTAGCTAAAAGCAAATGTTCAACTACACCAAGTGGAATTTAGTAACAGTTATAAAAGTAGACAATTAACTCAAAACTCGATACAACTATATACAGGGTGCGGAAAAAGTCCCGGAACGGTCCATTATCTCGCGAAATATACAGATCAACAAAACAAACAAAAACGCGTGTTAAATAGTTTTGAAAAACTATCCAATGATACCAAGCGCAACCCCTATTCCCACTCCTTTCGGGGATACGGAGGATAACTTCAAAATTTTAAATGGGAAACCTTATTTCTTATTGCACACTTGGATTCTCCAGAAAAAAGGGTACTGATTTGATCCAGAATTGAAAACAGTGCCTTCATGGATGGCGATTGAATCGACACACTAAAAAGGGGGTACCAAAACGTTATGAAAATGCCAATTGTTAGTCCTGTTCTCTGTGGTCATACGGTTAGCGTCCTGGACTGCGGAGTCAAAGATCGTCAGTTCAATACCAGCTCAAGGTAACCTTTTTTTCTTTTGTTATTTCCCTAAATAATGAGTCCATATGTTTTAACTTCAAGTAGTATTTTATTCAAGTTACATACAATACAAATTTCGATAAATGTTTTGCAAACTAGCTTTATGAGGTGGTTCTTAGTAACAGTGTTATTAGCATTAGAGTTCATAGAGTTATTTACAACAAAAATAAACCTTGCAAATTAATAAATTACGAACAAATACATTATTTTTATCGGAGTTAAAATAAACGAATTCATTATTTGGGTACAAAAAATACACATAAAAATGTTACTGTGAGCGGTAATCGAACTCAGGACCTCTGACTCCGCAGTTCAGTACGCTAACAGTATGGTCACAGAGTACAGGTCTGACAATTCCCATTTCCATAACGTTTTGGTACCTCCCTGTTTTGTGTGTCGATTTAAGCGCTATCTGTGAAGGCACTGTTTTCAATTCTGGGTCAAATCACTGTCTTTTTTTCTGAAGAATCCAAATGTGCAATAAGAAATGGGGGTTCTCACTTAAAATTTTAAAGTTACCCCCCGGTACCTCCGAAAGGGGTGGGGACAGGAGGTTGCGTTTGGTATCATTGGATAGTTTTTTTCAAAACTATTAACATGTGTTTTTGTTTGTTTTGCTGATCTGTATATTTCGAGAGATATTATACCGTTTCGGGACTTTTTCCGCACACTGTATATTCTTTTTGGCATTGACGTGTTTTTGCAGGTCACCCAGTGACTCAACTCTTTGAATCTTTATTTGCCTTACAATATCCTCTCTTTTTATTAATATATCTAACTTCTCATTGTATCTTATACGCCAGATTCCATTTTGCCTCACATATTTATATATTTTCATTAGAATGTTTTCAAGCTCATTTCGTATTTCCTTGTTTAAACCCATATCTCTGCCCCATAGTCCACCATAGGTCTCATGACTGTGCGAGTGTACGAGTGTACAATACTTTGACTCTTTTACAAACTAATTTATTCTCGGAAGACTGAGACTTGCTTCCGACTTGCATTCTATACTGCATATTAATATATACCGAATCTATTCCTTTTTGTTTATCCCATTGCTTGTCTATACTACCTTTAGCTAAATTTAATTTGAGTCCTTGGTTCTGATGAATTTTCTTTTCTATAAACGTTTACGTCTCTCTATAAACAGAGAAATTTTGTGCAAAATGTTGGTTTGTTTAATAGAATACTAAGATTCAGTTAGGTGTTATGATAGTTCTGAAACCGCCTGATTCATATCTTAGAGTCTTTAATATGAATATGTTACATTCTAGATTCAATGTTTCTCTTCGTCATACAATTTCTTTTTTTTTTTTTTTCCTCTCTTATTCGAATGGCTTTATTCTGCGTCCAGGTGTTGATCAAATATCTACAATAGTTCAGTGTTATTGTTATTATACCTTTTGTGTGTAACTGGTCTAGCCAAAGTGTCTTGATCATTAGTAAATGTTTGCTAGGGAATTTATCGATACTTTTATTCGATAATACATGAGGTTTAAGATGGAGTCTCTTGTCTTAATATTGTGGTTACTCTTCTAGTGTCTTAATAACCTAAATGCCAGCTGCTACTGTACAATTCTCAGTCATAATAATTCTGTGTTAACAGAACAACTCCATCAACTAATAAAAAACCTCACGTTGTCTCCACTATATTTATTCATGCCTCCATTTCTTCTGGCAGCTACTATTTCTGATAATAAACCTTAATCAATTATTATACAGTTATTCTAGCTTTTACATTCAATATCACAACCATGGGCGGCGATTAGGGGGGGCAAAGGGGGGCAGTTGCCCCCGCACTTTTTTTAAGTAACCAATTAATATATATAGTTTCATTTGGAAATGTAACGATTTTGTATGTGTTACTGATTAATAGGAAAAAATTCTGCCATATAATATTTGCTGTTGCGTGAATACGTATTGGTTGTCTTCCCGTGGAGTAAAGAAAGCTACAGTAATTGCGTTTTAATCGCCACAGAAAATAACCCCAAAAAATAACCTATTGGAGCACAATTTCAGCATACTTTCATTTCTTCTTACAAGGGCTCGATATGTTAGTGAGCCGCTTTGAAGCTAATCGAAAGAACATTATGCAAAAAAGTAGGGCCTATTTCACAAGTTATTCTTTATTTGCACAAAAATTGACAGTTCTTAAAATGTCTTTTCTTCTTTCTAAAGTAAGGAATATCGATTAAAAAGAGCGTGATAAGAAACAACTTCTACCTTTTCCATTGTTTTGTAGTGTAATATACGAGTGAAGTGTTGTGTTTAAGGATGTACGAGTGTAGGGGAAAGTGGGGGAATACCACGCAACGAGGGAATACCACGCACCCTATTTTCTCAGTTCTAATGCTTCGAAACCGATTCAGATTAGTGCTAATATCTAGCTTAGACTATGAAAGACATATTGCATGAGTGAGGCGCCAGTTGCTGCTAGGTGTGGTTTATGGCATGGCGAAATGTTGTTTTGTTGTAATTTCTTCTAATTTACTTCGTTTGCAGATTTAGAGATATGTATTGAAATACTTAGTTGATTTTTATAATGTGTATACAATATTTTAGCGTAGTGTGTTAGTATTAAGTTCACGCTAAATCTGTTTATATGAAACGACGTGAAACTTCTGAAGGTTCAATTTTTCTTTCTCGGCTTGGAATGGGGTAATTGCACGCATGTCGTCCATTGTGCATGGTATTGCCCCTTCACGAAGCAGTTATCAAAAAAGTTTATGCTGCGTTTCTTTTCCTTTTTTTTTTTTTTTTTTTTTTTGTATATTGCAGATGCCATGACACTATATTAGGCAAACAGAGAAGTGCAAATGGACATTAAAACAACTACCAAACGCCATAGGAGCAATAAATGGCGGAAGAAAAATTAGAGAGGTAGTAAATGATTTTGGGATACATGAGGCTACATTAAGAACAAAAGTGAAAGCTGGGACTGTCTGTTCTAAGAAAATGGGAAGAAAAGCTGTATTGAGCTCTACACAAAAAGCGGAACTTTCTGGTCACGCTTTACATTTAGCCAAGTTATTTTACGGAATGTCTTTAATTCAACTACGCAGAAAAGCTTATGAATACGCAGAAGCTAATAATATCAAACACAATTTGAATAAAAAAGGTCGACTTGCTGGGAATGATTGGTTGGAATTGCTTTTAAAGAAAAATTCCACGATAAGGTTAAGGAAATCTGAAGCAATTAGTATTAACAGGGTCGACGAATTCAATGAACAAGAGGTGAAAGAGTATTTTAAGAACCTGACAGAGTTACCGAAAATATCATTTCTGCAAAGATTAGATCTTTAACGTTGACGAAACAGGTATATTCAAAGTATAGACAAACTAGCAGTTGACCTAAACGTACAGTCAACAAACGACCTAAGTTTATGGAAAGATATTCTAATGCTTCACGTTAAGGAATTAGTGCGTGCCAATACCCGATGTAATGCGTGTCATTACCCGATGTGGTGGGGAATACCACGCGTTTCTCGTTTTCCACAAACTTTATTTTTACAGAATCTATGAAAATCAAGGAGCACTACCGACGACCGAATATGAAACTAGAATGATTAAGTTACAACATACATTTTCCTCATGTTAATTTGTTTGATTTGTAGCGAGATATTGGAAAATGTACCTTAAGTGCGCGGTATTCCCCCACTTTCCCCTATATACAATAAAATTTAGTAAATTGAACATAATTCTAGGTTTTAAGTTTATTTTGTATAACTGAAGTTTGGATTGTAAGTATTGTTGTGTTTTGATGTGTTCCAAGAAAGTGAAATCTGCACCTAATGGCAACGAACATATTTCAAGAAGTTGCAAAAGCAAATATTTCTTTAAATGTCGTAGCATATGCTTGTAGTATTTACTGTCTTTCATTTTCTAAAAGTAATAACATACATTTAATAGCATGTGTGGAATTAAATATTAAGTTTTTCATTAATCCTCAGTTTCAATATAACTTTTGCAAAACAAGCATCATTATTCATTACTATGATTAATATTATCCTTTCTATTTATTTGTTTTGCAAACTTATTAAATAATCTGATCACACAATTTTCCAGACAGAATTTTAAGATGTTCATGAGCAAGGAATCAAATCTCTTCTTACACTTTCGTTGTTTAAGAGTACAAAGGGTTAGTATCTACTTGCGTTGTTCTTCTCAATTTACTTAATAAACTATTATATACGATATACGGTATTTTAACTGAAAATATAGTATCCTATTAGTTATACAACCTTTCGTCAAACAAAATGTTAGAAACAACCAGGAAAGCTAACATTTATATACAAATATTCAGATCATGTCTTGCCCCCTCACTTTTAACGTCCAACCGCCGCCACTGATCACAACTATAATACTTCAACATGAAAAACATATTAACAACATCGCAAAACGTAATTTAAAATTTCGTTTTCCCCTTTATAGTACAGTCACTATTTTAAAAACGTTTATTATCCATCGCGAATTCCACCCGACATGCAGGATGTTAGTGAACCTGGCCACATGACTTGTGGTACACTCGTATGAAATGCTCTAGAACCTATAAGACTGTCTGGCCCTGAACTCAGTGAAAGACTACCAGTTTTCCTCTCTATATTCAAACGTGGCTTTTTTTTTAACTCCCTATCTCCAAATAGCTAATGCACACAGTTCAGGGTTTGTACCTTGGTGAGGATACAAAGCCTCACATATAAATCGAAGGAATGGCTCGGATTCTACTTCAAGAGTTAACTCCCAGTCACCTACAGCCGTGGTGCTGAGGACATTAAATTCCGACAAGTCAATCAAATAAGGGAAATGTATACTTGTAAGATTCTCTGTGGTGAGTTTCATAGTTGTCAATTGAAAACTAGAAATAGAAAGACATATCAAGATTCAATATGGACAAATATAACAGAAACTTCGGATTTGTGGTTATAAAATATCAAGTAGACTATCTACTAGGGTCAGTCAAAAAGTTAATTGCATTACTTCAGAAATTAAAACAGGATAGAAATTTTACAATAACTTTATTTGTACCGTGAAGTTCCATTCACAATCTACTTTTCAATGTAATTACCTCTGTTATTTAAGCATTTGTCGAGGCGTGGTACAAGTGTTTCTATGCCTTCTGCAAAGAAATCCTATCCAATGCCAGGTAACTATTCTTGGGCTGCAGCTTTCACCTCGTCATCCGAGTGGTATCGTGGCTTTGCAAGTTCGTCTTTCATGGGACCAAACACATGGAAGTCACAAGGTGAAAGGTCTGAGCTATAAGGAGGGTAATCCCACACTTCCCACCTAAACTTTGTCAGAAGTTCGCACGTTTGTTATGCTGCATGTGGTCTTGCACAATGCCTTTAGACAATTTACTTGGCCGTCGACTTTTAAATGCAGATAAATTTCAATGCAGTTACACATTTTCGCCCACAAAAAACGAATCACTGCATGCATTTCCAATTTGGACGCCACTTACAGCTGTCGAGACGTTTACAACTAATTATCAGAGCACCTCCACTTGCCTCGTGAAAGCCGCTATGTCACACGATACAGCTACATGTCTGCAGTGTTGATACACAATTTCATCAAAATAGCCTTTAACTGAAAATATTTACGAAGAAGTGCAACTAACTTTCTGACTGATCCAGGTATTTATAGAAGCTATAGGACACGTATTCATAAGAAAAGTGACTCACTTTGTGCCTCCATGTTTAATATTTTAATTGAATATTTTCTTCCTCTCTGGGAATGTCAGCAGCACCACTTTTATTACTGTGTCGCCGGATTCTTACTTTTATATGTCATGCAAAAATTCTTTAACTTACAAATTGGCTAAGTCACTAACATCTTTCATTTCTGACACCACACCTTTTGAATACTCCATCGAGAATGGTATGGAAGTCATTCCAGACATCACATCACTAGTTAATATACATCTACCTTCGCTGGACGTCAAAGCTGTGTTTAGTTCAATACTAATCAATTTAGCTATATCCTGTACACAGAGGAAACTAAGAGAAACAAGGTATCCGATCTCATCATTTACGAAGTCATAAAACTCCTTTAAAGCTATCTCGACAATAATTATCTAATTTGAAGAATATATTCACAACCAAAAAGATCTTGGGATGAGAAGCTCATTTTCTCACCTACTTAACTATATAGTTATGGATAATTTCGAAAAGAAAATTCTTAGTAATGAGTGCAGGAGAACCCACTCCTCCTGCAAGGCGGTTCCAAGTTCGGCAGGTAAATTTGAACGAGTTGGTCTGGAACTCTAAACGCCGCTCCAATTCATCCCACAGATGTTCCATGGCGATTGAGGAGGCCACTGGAGTTGTTGCACATTGTTCCCGTAATACCACAACATAACATTGACAGCTTTATGGCAAGGGGCATTATCATCTTGATAGTAACATGGGTCCATTCCAAAGAATTTCCACAATGCGGGAAGCACTGAATTGTCCAAAACTTCCACTCTTCGTGTTACCAGGTACAACAACAAGCGGGCCTAAGCCGAACCCACATCATTATACCATCACGACCAAATTTCACTGTTGGCACAATGCAGTCTGGTAAGAATCGTTCCCCGGGTTGTCGCCACACCCACACTCGACCATCTGACATGAAACACGTGTAGCGTGATTCATCATTCCATAACACATGTTTCCATTGGTCTAGGGTCCAATTTCGATAAGCCTTTCACCATGCCAACCTCCTGGCTTTATTTGTTGGAGTGATATGTGGCCTGTGGGCACCTGCTCCACCATGGAAACCAAGTGCAAGAAGTTGTGTCCTGACAGTGTTCAGTGAAACTGATGTGCCCGATGCAGTGTGGAACTCCGGCTGGATGACAGATGCAGTTTGACGGTGACTGCTGGATACCACTCGTTTCAGCAATTTCCGGTCCCTGTCCGTCAATTTCTTGGGTCGTCCGGGCCGTTTAGGAACACTGATGACACCGTGACGTTTCCATTTCAGGATTACATCAACCCACCGCTGATTTTGGGTGGCGTAATTGGGCACTAACGGCACGATTCGACAAACCCTCATTATGAAAACCGATGACGACTCCCGTATCGAATTCACTAAATTCTTATCTGTGTACCACTCTCAGTCAAATTGACTCCTCGCATGACGCACGATCACTGATAATGCGTTCTGCACCAAAACAAATGACTGGCGTCGTGCAAGTTGCTCTGGATTCCTTACGGCGATGTCCTAGCAGACTGACCGGTGACTTTTTGGTAGATAGTGTATGTTGAGAATGTTTTGATCTACAAAGATAAGAACACTTTCTCAGACCTAATCAAAGAATTCAAGGACATTCACAATAGTATAAAATTCATCACAGAAGAAAAGTCAGAAAACAGCATTAATTTTCTGGACATCCACATTTACAGGAAGCATAACAAATTCTTCATTTCGGTCCATGAAGAAAGAAAAAAAAAATCGGATTTTATTATTTTTCTTTTTTCACAAAGAATCGGCGCATTTGCACCCCATCAAAGGGATTATTTGGAAAAAACTTCTTTTGAGAGTCTTCAGGTATTCTACAAAAGGAACAGAACTCAATGAGAAGATCGAAACACTTTTTAAATAAGGAAGAAAAATCACTTTGTCACACACACGCTAGAAAAATAGAAAAGCTCAGCATGGGGATATTATTATTATTAAAAAAAAAAAAAACGAAAGTTGACAAAAAATTGTTTTCTTATCTCTCTGGTCAGGCATTTCTGAAAGGTTAAAGAAAATAGGTAATGCCTTTGGAATTAGTTTCTTGTAAAATCTGGTACCACTTTCGAAAGTTTCTCATTAACATACAAAAATTATTTTAAAGATGAATTGGTTTCAGGGATCTACAATATTTCGTGTGAATGTAATGAATCCTATATTGGTATGACAAAAAGGAACATTTCAACCAAGGTTAAAGAATATATCAAGAAAGGGAGACCCCTCCCACTTCCGGTCTCTCAAATCATCTGCAAGATACAGGCCATAACATAGAACGCACCACGGTTTCATACCCTTATTCCAACAAGACAGAAAGAAATGTTTTTGAGTTCTTTTTCATCAGACCCAAAAAACCTAAACTTAGCTTAGATAAGGACATCCTAGATCACAGATGAAACAACAACTTCTCATCAACATCTCAAGAAAAACATAAAATTAACGGAAATATTTATTTATATTTTATTGCATTATTTATATTTTTGTCAGGGATTGTTTCCAGTTTAC
The DNA here is from genome assembly GCF_964235325.1 of Thermobia domestica. Taxonomy (NCBI): domain Eukaryota; kingdom Metazoa; phylum Arthropoda; class Insecta; order Zygentoma; family Lepismatidae; genus Thermobia; species Thermobia domestica. Next base: position 202,384 of record NW_027655946.1, on the reverse strand, counting down.
ACAACTTCACCGTTAAGATTCACAGTCTTATCAAGGACCTAAACAGGATCTCAATAAATGTTTTCTGATGATATTTAACATTACTTCAAACACTGGGTCTGGAAACATTGCCTTCACTTGGAGTTGAATCGTCAATTGAAAATTATTTCACAAATCCACACTTTGATGCCAACAAAAATTTAAACTAGCTTTCAGAATAAATCTAATTGACAAACTACACAAGCTACAATAAGTGTTCAATGACCTTAGTCCAAAAATTCACTAAATTTGCGGAATGTTAAATCTGCCAGTGGAATTAGTGTTTACAACAGCTGAAAATGAATTGAGGAACATCCACATTGAACATAAATTAAAGACATATTGTGGAAGTCCGCTGTTAATGTAAATGGTATTTTTTATAAACATAGAGAATTGACGTAAAATACACAATTATTAACCATCATCATCATAGATATTCTGCCCTTATTGGCAGGTCATTTGCCGCAATTATTAAGGGTAATCAAAAATCAAAATTAAGTCACTGAATACCTTGCACTAATTGTTAATTAAAGAAAACAAGATTTACGATAGGAAATATACGACGGCGGTTGAGCATGGTCCGCTCCTGACCCATTTCTAGTGATAGTAAAGACTTGTAATTTTATACATAATATTGAGCATACTTTAGACTAATATCCACAAAGTTTCAAGACTTTACAACAATTTCTCTTTTTTTGTTACAGGCTGGTGATCAGTAAGAAGTGTAGCCACATTTGAAGAAATGGAAAAATCAGAGGTCCGAGCAGTGATAAAATATTGACAAGAAAAATCTAACACCGAAGTATATGCAGATATGGTGGGAACTCTTGGAGACTCTAGCCCTACATATGACCTAGTGAAGAGATGATGCCACGAATTTTAAATGTGGTTGACTGGCCTGTAAAGATGAGCCGCTGCAACGTGACCACATCAGAAATGATTACAAGAGTGCATGCCGTGATTTTAGTAGAACGGTGAGTGACTGTCTGCCATATATAGCTGAGACATGTGGCATCTCAACTGGCAGTGTGCATTCCATTCTACATAAACATTTGTTAATGAAAAAAATCTCTGCACGTTGCTGACGGCCCAGTAAAAGAGGACACGTTGTGTGACAAGTCAGAACCTGATATGGACCGGTTATACAGTAATAAAAATGGTGCTGATATTCTCTGAGAAAAAGAAACTATTCCGTTCTAGTAATAAACGCAGAGCACAAGGTGAGCCACTTTTCTTACCAAATAGACTATTTTGTTTTCCTTGCCTCAAGAGACAAACAAAAGCAATAGCTTGGATAAAAGTGACATCAAAATAATTATGTTATTTTTTAATGGCTGAATTAAACTATAATATTAGCTTAAGGAGTTAAACTAATTCTTTAGTAAGTTTTACATATAAATCTATCTACCTATATATTGTAAGTAGAAGTTGATTTCGCATATTATACTGGGTTCGATTCGATTCTCGACTGATGGATTCATATTTTTAATATAAGTTACAATAGTGGAAAGCCCCGTGAAACACAGGTAAAAGCTACTTAAAATGAGCATATACCTTTAATAATAATAAACAGCAACACTATCATTTATCTTGAATGCATAGTTCTCTTTATACGCAACTTATGTATTATCCCACTATTTTGTAGGCATTGCCATGTTAGTATAAGGACGAAACATGGCTGAGTATTTAAAATAACTACGCAGTCAACGTAAATAACAATTTTATTATGTATATTTTAATTTTTTATACCTTTACTGATTTTAGGCTCAACTTACACAGTCGTAGTCCTCTTCGTAAAATTTGACTCCAGGTGCCGTTGAATCTTCCTTCAGGTGAAGTTGGCCGTACATTTTCCCTCCTGCTTTTGCAACCGGGCTTGGGACCGGCTTAGGCGAGTTAAAAATGTACTGCAGTCACCTCTGCAGTTTTCCTTAAAAATAAAACATACATTAACGTAACACTAAATGAAATAGAAGTCACAAAAGAATATTACGTATATTTCATTTATGTATTTTTATTCATAGAGTATGTGTTTTGTTTGTTTGTGTTTCGACTCTTAAGTTGTTTTCGGTGCAACTGTAGACTTAATTTTGCCAAATGAATTCCGATTAAAGAACATTAACTATTCATTCCTGTTACTGAATTGGTTTCATTGATTAATGCTAAAAAAGTGAAATATTAATAAGGTACAAGCTCGGAAACCTTTATAATAATTCATCAGTTCATGCCATCAGATCTCATTACTGGTACAATACAACCGATCCTATTCTTTTGCAACATCTATTTTCCTTATAGACATAATGTACTACACACAATAATAATAATAATAATAATAATAATAATAATAATAATAATAATAATAATAATAATAATAATAATAATAATAATAATAATAATAATAATAATAATAATAATAATAATAAATAAGAACTGAACCGAATACTCTAAGACGACGACCGCGGAGATTTTTTAGATTTAAAATTATGAAATATAACAGAGGTTTTCAATATATACACAGAGATCGGCGTATATTTTTAAGACTCTTTTCCTTACTTGGGAAATCCACCTTCAAATAAAGGTAAAAATAAAAATCCTATCCTTGCTTATATTTATGGTGTCTAATTATTTGAAAGGAAGGGCTACGCATATGTCTAGATGGAGAGAAAATCGAAGACGTTAAGACGTTCGCTTATTTACGAAGTCTATTATCCTCGGATGGAAGAAGTGAAAAAGATGTAAATTCAAAAATAGCGCAGGTTACACAAGCATTCAATATAAAAAGAGGACTACTAACATTAAGAAATGTGTCGTTGGACGTTCGAAAACGATTTATTAAGACTCTGGTATGGAGTGTGACGCTTTACGAATCTGAAACGTGGACATTGTGAAAAGCTGAAATATCCAAGCTGGAAACATTTGAAACGTGGTGTTGGTGCAGAATGCTACACATATCATGGATCGAAAGGAAAAGGAATGAAGACGTACTAAAGGAAGATAATGAAGGACGACAGATCATAAAGATAATAGGAAAAAGAAGAAACAGCATGCTTGACCATCTTATTCGGCACTCTGGATTACCGTGTTGATGAAGGAAAAGGCAGAAGGAAAACCAAGAAGAGGAAGCCAAGGATAGAATATCTAGATGCAGTTGCGAAGAAGAGACCTTATCAAAGTATAAAACGGCTTTTTCAAAGGAATGAAAAGTTTTAAAATTTCCATGTTGCCAACCAGCCTATGGTTAAGAACAAAAAGAAGAAGAATTACTTGGTACACACAGTGCAACCAATCGTCAACCCTCAATCGTTTATTAGCCATCTCCATTGGTTAGCGGCTAGAGTGCGCGCCTTTAGTACATGTGATGTCGAGTTCGATTCTCGGTGGGAGGGCTTTGAAATTTGATCGTTTTACGGAAATGTGTATTGCACCTTATAGGTCTACATCTCATATAGCCCCGGTGATCAAAATGGATGCTGAATCTACAAATCAACGGTTTAACTCAGTAATTACTAGAAAATGTGAGTTTAGGTTTATCTCGGATCACAAAGAACCTGGGTAATCGCTATTTATTATTATTATTATTATTATTATTAAACTTAATCTATTACCAGTCCCCTATATACTAGATAAATGCTATGATGATATCTTTCTTCTTTCTCATTCCTGGAAAAGCGACAAAACACAAACATGAAACAAGAATACCAAGATTATAGCAAAATAACACTTAACGAAACGTTTAGTTAGAATGTTTGCTAAACTACTAGTTTTAATTTTAGTTTTAACCAAATATTTTAACTATTGTACCTTCATAACTATTTGCTAAGCAGTGAGTTGTTGCACAAGTAATGCAGGATTTGGGGTACCTCAATGTAAAACATGACTGTGGTCATAGTGATGTTCTATATATACCGTGTTATATATCATTCAACAGCTTGTGTGTTACTTATTTTAGCTATACACCTCGTAGAAAGTATGGATTGTGTTTCCGTTTTGTGTATTGAAACCATTTCTGTCGAATCTACCTCCACGAATTTAAACTTCAGTGTAGCGTGCATAAATAAATGAGCAGCATGTCAGCTCTGTCATCGGTATTTCAGCCTCAAGATACAGTAAGTCTCGAACATTGGTTTAATGCTGGTTACAAAGTAAAGAACATCCAGAAACAGGGACAACGATGCGAGAAGTTGTACGGAATTTCCGTCACATGGCATTGGAAAAATTATGAAATGTCTAAAAGATGGACACATTCGTAGCACAAGAATGTACAAAGAATCGAACATATTGGTACTTTTAATTAAGAAAAACAAAAGACAGGAGGCTTTCTAAATATAGTTTGAAAAAGAGTAGAGAAACTTACCTAGGTTCAACGGGAAACGAATGAGAAAGTGTTAGAAATAGTGAAGGGAGAAAAGTACAATTTAGAGGTAGAGAAACTGGTTGGGACATTCGATGAGAAGGACATGATAGAAGCTAAAGTGAAGTGGAAAAAGGAGAGCGAAAGAGCCTACAGCTGATGGACGGTATTAAAAAAGAAAATTCCTACGTCAAGACGAAGAGATTAGCTGAAGAACGTGATGCATAGAAGCTTCTTTGTTGCAGCAAACTATCTACAATAATGGTAGAATATCTGATTATGAAATAAAATTAATGAAATATTTTTCAGTTTTACGTCCCACGGATGTGCCGGCGAGGCTAAAGGAGACTGTGATGATGAGAAATGAATGGAATGGTGGAATGAAGAAAGTGAGAGGAAACAGCAGAATCACACACGGTGTTTGTCTACCATAAAGTTCACTTGGCGTGAGCTGGGATCGAACCAGGGACCCCTTACACCAGAGGTGAACGCTCTACCACTGAATCTTGATTATGATGGTAAACGCTGCTCCTGCACAATAAAACAGATTCGGTTTTAGAACGCGTTGAAGATCTTGTATGACATTTCGCGCGAAAGCTAGATTGCGCTTCTGCACCTAAACACTTTCTAAAACAACAGTTATACCCGAAGATCATGGCAATTGTGTAGTTATCTTTAGATGGAGTGAAGCCCTCAATCCACGCGAATCCATTATGATCTAAAATTATCAGGAAATTACCAAATGCATCAAATCTACAACGTCTATGGCCACCATTGTTGAACATAAAAGGCTCAAATCATGTTAATGATAATAATGCTATGCACACTGTATTGCTGAACACTCATTAGGATACGAAACTGCCTCGTCCAACATATTCGTCAGACCTCTCGCCCATTATTTATCATATTTTTCTACACTTGGACTGCTTCTTGCACGAACACGTTTTCAATAACCAAATCAGTGCTCAGAATGTGTTGAGATTTTATTAGATCCATAACCGCAGACTCTCAAGCTACTAGGATAAATAACGTTGTTTCTTGTTGGCAGAACTATATTGATGATGTTAGTTTTTATTTCAATAAATTTCGTTCAGTTTCATGTAAGTTGTGGCCATTTGAACCTGTGAACCAAGATCCTGCATTACTGTGCACCAATCTAGTAGAAAATTAAAAAAGATCAGAATACTTACGATATCAGTCATCAATAAATATACCTTTTAAATAGCTTCTTCCTATGAAGAACTCCAGATCAAACTGAAAAATTAGGCTCAGCGAAAAAAAATAATTAATTATTTAAATAGCCAAGGAGTAAAGCAAGATTATTTGAAGACAAAAACGGAACAAAATGAGACCTATAATACACAATACGTCAACTGAAAGTTTTACTGAACAAATACACAGAATATGTAATGACGAACATAGACGGACTCTCAACATGCGGCGACAAACATCTTATGCAAACTGGGCAAACCTCAAAAGACTAGACTGAAGATACACAAAACACATTTAAACTTATGCACCACAGATCAAAGATACAAGGCAGAGAATAGGTTTCCATTTGACAGCATAAGAGTATTGTATAAAATCAATATAATGGATTAAGAAGTGACAAAATTTACTAACTAAATTCTTTTAAAAGTAGCATATAGGAACATTACTTTTATGATATTATTTAGATAATTTAAACAATATGAATAAAACCACACTATTATTTATTATGTTGAAAACCTTCTACGTGAAATATTACTTTTATTACAACCTTATATATATACCCATAATGACCTCATCAATATTGGAAACCATCAAAATATAAACATAGTTGAAAAACTTGTACAATTTATCTTTCATCAAAACAACACATGTAACCTTATTTACTGATATGCAATATAAATGAAATTTGAATAACAAAATTACCTCTAAATTACCAGTCTGCTGAAACGAAATTAAAATTTAGTTAAACAAGCTTATTATATTATTCTTCAATAGGAAAAAAGAGAGAGAGAATATAATTTTTCGTTGAAAGCGATGAAGTAGCTACTCATCTACCATCTAATCTTACTTTAAACACACACACACACTAACTTGTTAGTATTCTTAAGCAAACCACGTCATATACACTTTAACCCATTTAACATTTTTTTTAAAAAAATACATACTCTTTTACAACACGAAATAAAAAACAGCATATACCTGGAAATAACTGCGATTTGTTCTAATTTTACAACCCTATGAAAGCAAAAAACAAAATCCAGTTCATTCATTCATAAGACTACTTGTTTTAATACTAATTTTAAAAGTGCGCCAAACAACATTATACCAAATAACTCAATTTTACATGAACATATTTTTATATCTGCTCCAATGTTACTGGATACTTTTTCATTTACAAGCATTATGTGTCTCTATAATTTCAACATTATTTCCTATTTTATTCCAAGTAACCGATTCTTATGATGACCTCTACATCTATTTACCTACCTACCTCTACACTACATCCTATTTTAGCCCGAGTAAACAATTCTTAGGATTTAAGATTGTCTCTGTATTTACCTACCTACCAACACACTTACAAACTATATTTATGGTATATCTTATTTTGGCCCTATGTCTATTTTTTCAACCTCTAGGTTAATAGTTTTGGAGTATCAAACGTAGAAACATCAAGTGTAACCGTAGAGCTCACCAGGTGTGATCTAATGTTGTAAATCGCTTTCTCGAGGCTTCAGCCACAATTTGTCATCGATTAAATGATCTCTACAGCGAGAACTTAATGAATGATAGTTGTGTGTACGAGGGCACAGAAAGTTTTAAAAGGGACGTACCAAGGTAAATGGCAATGGTAGTCACGGGCGGAAATCTGTGACGATGTGGTTGATTAAAGACGTAGATTTTCGTCTTCTGAAATGTGTGCTGTCTTCCCTGAAATTTTAAGATCAGTTCTCTATGGCACTTTGACTGTAATGCTTGAGTACAAGAAACTTTGTTTACTGTGAGTTCCAAAAATTGATTACTGATCACCACAAGTCTCAGCAAATAGACTCGGCCTTGAAATTTTTGGAACGCTACGACGCGAAAGGAGAGGGTTTCCTGAACAAAACTGTTAGGAGAGACGAGACATGTATGCAGTTCAAAATTATAGAGATGAAAGTCCATCCCAAAGCTAACAAAGGCTTATGGCTTCCATAGCTAAGTGATCAGAAAGAAATCTACTTTGCGGAGGACATAAGGAAACTCTTGCCAAGGTATGATAAATACTTTAATCACAACGGCAGCTATGTAGAAATAGCATAGGATTGTTCCTGTGATATATCAGAGTGTGGTGTCTTGAGTTAGCAACATTAGGACAATGTTTAGCAAGTGAAAAATAAAGTGTTGTTCGAAGATTTATAAGTTTCTTAAGAGGAATATTTAAATTTGGAGCATAGATATGTATCTTGGTTGGCATTGCCACAATTTTTAGTTGAGTATCAGCAAAGTTGAAAACAATACACTTTAGAAGTTGCGTCAAAATGATTCAGTGGAATATTCGTACCGGTTCTTCATAGCAAGTTAATGAATTTACAAATGTGCTGAGGATTCTTATATCAGTTGCAGGGCCCCATTGAACTGAGAAGAAATTTTGAATTCAGGTAAGGTGAACAAATAAAACAGATTTAAAAAGTAAACGACCCGTGATTCAGTGGGGAATCCATACTAGTTTTTATTTTCTATATCAAGTAAAGCAGTATTAACAAAGCAGCATTGTATAGATATATAGCTCACAGGCATCTTTACCTGACATGGAAATTTAAAGGCAGTAATTCAAGATTTATTAACACTATTTCTACAGTAGATCAGAATGTGTAGTTCCACAAGCAGTTGATGTCTTAAAGAAACGTGTACTGAGAATGACAACAGTTGGTCGTTGAAACGTGTATGTCAACTTGTTAAATGACTACTTTGATGAATCGATTTATTCTTATTAATTTATATATTCATGTTCTTATTTGTATTTTACTAGAGATTGAGAAAATAGTCCTCGTGTGTGCTTATATAGTAATAACACATCAACAAGTTACAAAAGAAAATACAATATCTTGTTAAGATATTGTTTACATCTTCGTAAGTACAATGTTTGTTTTCCTTTCCAACAGAAAGTTTATCACAGACTATCCTGCTTTGAGAGCTTAATTACTCACTTCACAAAATTCACTGTTAAGGTACATTCAATATTTAAAAGCAGGAGTAAACATTTGAGTTAAGTACTAAACCATATTACTAATAACTAGTAAAATTAACAAAGAAGTTAGTTAAACAAAAACATTGATATATACAAATTGAAAATATAAAATAAAAATATGAACGAACAAAACAACACATTTAAATATACAATTACGCAGTAGCGTAATCATATGAACATTTCATAATTATCTATTCATAGAACATACACAGATAAATATTTAGAATAAATTCTAACATGAAAATACGCACACATATATATATCAAAATATTTTCAATGAAATTACAAAGATAATTGAAAACATGACATACAATTAATTATTTTGTCGTTTTTATGGATATTTCAAAAATATTACTCTTACGCTTACATTAAAAAATAAAAAATACACTGTACTAAACTCATTCAATGCTTATGAACTAAACTTAGTTAAAACTACACTAATTATAACTATATTAATTACCTCTTACCTCTAGTGGGCCCTTCGCCCCAGGGATAGCTTCATCATATGAAGAGGTGCTATTCCTGGACACCCCCTTCGCCACGAGACACTGCACAACTATTATTAAGCAACAGCCAACAGATAGTAGTACAATTTCTAATTTTTAATAAGCAACAGCCAAAAGATAGTGCAATTTACTAATTTATCTTTTTTACGAAATAATATCTATCAAATTACTTTTTGATGTTATACTTTGAATATGAAACGTATGAATGCAAACTGGAGAAATTCTTTTTTGTTGTCCAAAGGAAACCACTATCTGGTTATTGGTTTTCTTTGTTTACTTCTAAATAACTGCACAAGCTGCCTCGCTGCAACAGATTTCTACTGAACAGAATTCAGTAGATATCATTTTGCACGTGTAGGCGTCCCACAGGAAGGGGATTTTATTTATTTAAAAAATATATAATAAATATGTACATTTATGTGCCACTGCTTGACAAAATTACTGTGTTAATGAACAGAGTAAAAGTGTAATGTTGACTTCCAGGTTAACTGTTTATTATAGTATTTTGGATTTGTGAAAATTATGAAACGTAATGCATCATTGGTGCTATAGTAGTTAAGGCGCTCGAAAAATCAAGAGGTTTTCAGACATTTGAAGACACTTTATGTATCAATATGAGTTAAGATGACGTATGAGAACTTATGCAACCACTTGAAGACAAAGAAATAGCTGAAATTAGAGGTAAAGATAACCGAAGCTATTAGAAGAAGGACGAAGATTATAATATTTTCTAGAGATTTTTTAGAAGAAAGAATCATACAAGTAGTACCACAGAATGAGAATGAGTGCATAATTTATCACTCAGGGTTGTAATGGAAGAGAATTGTTCCACTCAAATTTCACTGAGATTTGGCTTATCTTTCACAACATGACTGTTTAGAGAAAGAACTAATACAATATCACTTTAACTGAAGGAAACCCTGATCATGACGTCAGAACTGAAGGAAAAACTCTGTGAACTGAAGGAATTCTTTCAGTTCAGTCAGTTCTTCATGCGGTTATTTGGACTGAAGAACGATTATTTTGGACTGAACAAACCAATCGTCTTTTGCTATTATAACTGTGCTATTAACTGAAGGAAACACAAAGCTGTCTCAGTTCAGGTCCTTTCATCATGACAGCTAGTAAGAGAAAGGCATTATTGACTTTTATTGAAGGCTATCGTAATCATCCCGAACTTTGGAACGTGCATCATGTGCATTATGCGAATAGGTATAAAAGAGGGGAGGCATATGATGTGTTACTTACAAAATTAAAAGAGTTGGAACCTCAGGCGACACGCGACACTTTTATTAAAAAAAAAAAAATAAATAAACAACCTACGGTCGGCATTTAGGGAAGATGTGTGGAAAGTGAACGAATCCAAGAAATCTGGGACTGGGGGTGAGGAAGTGTACGTTCCAAAACTTTGGTACTTCAGGGATCTTAGAAGTGCACTCCATAGAACCTTCGATGAAACTGAAGGACTGAACTCGATTAACTGACGGTAGTCCACACACTGTCAGTTTAATTCATCGTAGGATCGGTTAAGTAAGTTTCTAGCTCAGTTGGACTGATCAGTTAGAGCTGATAGTGTATGGGCCCTATAACAGAAGTAATTCTGTCACTCGTACAGGGTTCCCATTCAAACTAAATAATCCAATTCAGTGCTTCTGCATGTTTTTATGGTCCAAGATTTACGGTAGGGAAGGAAGTTCATAAAATTAATCTTTACTGACCGCACAACGACAACAAAAATCGTCTGAAGGTTGGCATGTTGCAATGGAATAACTAAACTTGTCTTCATTAAGCCTTATGTCAACTGTGCATACAAGAAACAGATAAATACTAAAAAGAAAATAGCATTTCTTTTGACTTTTACTTTTTTTGATAAGCTATTCCTATTCATTTGAAAACTTTCTAGATTTTTGAGATTTGATAATGAAATTCACGGTTCCACGGTTAAGTGAGCACCCTGGTGAAATGTGTAACATAAGAAGGAGAAGAAATCTCAGCGAATGAAAATGATTAATTACGATTTTTAACATCTCTCTGATCGACGATTGATTGAAAATCAACATCCCTTTGCAGCATCTGGACAATATTAGACAGGCATCCGAACAACTACTCAGGGTCGAACCCGATATTAGGCGCAATCAAAGAACCACTCAACCACGAAATGGTACTGTAGACTATAAGAGTCACTTTTTTTTGTGAATTGCAGTCCTTTCCTCGTGAAAAGTCTCCATCATACTTTAAGTCATGTTTCCACGGATTACAAAAGAAATAACTGAAACAAATGTAAGGCCAGTAGCCAACAAGGATATGTTCGCTTTTATTGAGAAGAACATTGTTAACTGAACCAAGTTCGAGTAATGAGCATAGGAATATGTGTAAGTGAGCTAAGCTCAATGATGCACTACAGATAGTGTGTGATTTTTCTTTTTTTGTTTGGTTCTTTATATAATGTTTAAGTAGAGTCAAAAGATGCATGATGAAAGGGAACTATTTCGTCTATTGTGCATAAAGTTTTGATCCGTTATGTTTCAGTAATTAATTTTATGTTTCTTTTTTCTTTATTTTATTTTGTTTATTCATTATTTATTTATATTATTGTTATTATTATTTACAAATAAGTATTTTAGTTGAAAAATCCGTGAAGAAACGTAGCTATTTCACCTATTATGCATAAATCTTTTCTTGTGATGGTGATTCTGAAACTATTATTGCAAGAAAGGTTGCAATAGTTATTGGGACTTACCAGCTTTTCTGAAAGAATCTAGGAAATTTAACAAGTAATAAAAACAATTCTTAGTGTTATCAGAAACTATTTGTAAATGGCCTTTCTAGAAAATTCAAGCTGTTACATGCTTTTTGTAATTTTAGTAAAAATTGTATGTATATTCTATATATATATATATATATATATGTATGTATAAAGAAAAGTGTGTGCTGTCATGTTTGAGATTATTGAAAAAGCTACTGATTTACAGCTCAGAACTAACAATTCACATTTTGGTATAAAGGAAGATCGTTTGAAATCATTGTGCAACTATTTTGATAGCACACGTTTGATTAATTTGAAGATTCAACTTGCATGTAAATTAGTCTCGATTAAAATTATTTTAAAGTTCAATTTTATTATTGTTTGGCCACGAAGTCGTCTTAGAGAAATATGTGAAGGTATTGCCGACATGAATGTTTTGTTTATAAAGTTACGTAAGAAAAATTAGATTCCCCGTGGAGTAAAGGCTAAACGTTCCATGACTGTCAAAGAGTATTAGATGTAAGTCTTCCCTCTTCTTGTTGATGCTAGATGGGGTAAATTGTGAGATTGATCTACACAAACAACAAAGAACTCGTGATAAATAAAAGATAGAAGGATGTTAATTTTGGTACTTAGCAATATTGATGGTTCATGGAAAATGGAAACACTGTCATAGGGTGAAATAGCGGGAACACGGAAGGCAGTCTCAGCTTGTTTAATTTATTACAACAGCGTTTATTATGGTCTTTAATTAATTCTAAGTAATGGAATATACACCATGAAAATCGAAACAAAAAAAATTCACCAAAAATATGCCAATTAATTTTAGTAAGCATATTTTTTTTAAGTTTGTCAAGCAGTGTAGAATGTAAAATTTGTCATGATTTACGAAGTATATGATTCACATCTACTCCAAGCGTAATGATTTCCATTTTTCAATTAATCTAATATTTATTTTATTACAACAAATACTTTAATTTTAAACTTTTCATTCTTTAATTAACTAATATTGATATGAAGTCTACACTATACTATATTTCTACAATCTAATTCTAATGCTTTTTGGAAATTAACCCTAGAGTACAATGATCATAAGAAAAGATGTATCCGTATTATGTACTCCAATCTACCATTCAAAGAGCGCCATAGAACACGTGGACATTCTCATGAAAGCTCTTTGCATAGCATAAGAATTTGACGATACGTACGGAATAGGAATAGAAATTTGAATAAAAGATAAATGGCTTTTAGGATGACCTACAAATACACTATAGTGAAGAAGCATGTGCAGCTTCAAGCATGACGAGAAGACATAATATCATGCGAAATACCAATTGATAAGGTCAATTATTTAGAAAAGAATCATATTTAGATGCCGTTATTTTGAGAAGGTGATTTGGAAGATATGCTACATACATTGATAGTGAAATCGATGTTTGAGAAAGAGGTCATAAAGAAAAAGAATGGTGTCAAGAGAAGGTTTATCAGTTTTCATAAAATGATGCCGATCTTACTGTCACACAGTAAAGTGTGTTCAATATAAATACGCACAAAACTTCTAGAGGACAGCACCTGTCTCGCGTGGTACATGAACAGGCGGTAGACTTATCAGGACGATTAGCCAGTAGTGCACCAACAGATACAGGAACAAGTGGTGTTATCGTGACCTTGTTTGACGGTGAGAAGGGAATCAAAGGAAACCCTATTGTGGGTACGTTGTTGCGTTGATCTGGATTTGTTATCAATGCCCAGACGTACCTGGTACAGTGCATTAAGTATAGACTAACACCGTACATACGTGCAAATTATGAACCAGGGACATATGTGTTCTGGCCTGATCTAGCGTCCGCGCATTAACCCAAAATTGTGACTGAACATCTCAATCATAAGAAACTTAATTTGTAGCGCAACAAGGTAACCCAGCTAATGTTCCAGAAATTCGGCCCATCGAAAAATTTCTGGACAGTTTTGAAGGCTGCTTTCAATGCTAAGAGATGATATACTACAAACCCGGATCAGCTCATTCCACGGATCCGTTACTGCTTGAAAAACATCGATCTATTTCTTAAACAAAACCTTGTAAGATCCACCAGACGTTGTATCGATAAAGTACGTCGTGAGGGATGAATTTTAGGAAAACGAAGTATAAATTTGCTTGTCTGTTTAAGTAAATTGAAGAAGAAATTTGCTCTCATTGTGCAATGCTTCACAAAGTGCATCTAGCACATTTCCGTTGGAATGTGTTTTCTAACTTTTAAAGGACATTATTCTGATACATTATCTTGATTGTTGTTGATCTCTGATATATTTGATGTTTTAAGCACTATGTCAACAAATAAAATATGGCCTCAGAGAATTCTATTGAATGTATGCAAAGGCAATTAATTTTTATTTCTATGTAGGATTGTCAGAAATGCAGTTGTGAAAAAGGAGCAAAATTGATGTTATGACGCTTAGCAAATTATTCATTTTCTCCTGACTTGTACTTAGGATTAATCATTTTTTTCTTTCTTTCTTTTTTCTACTTCGCTTGGGATCTATTTTACTTTTGTTTTCCTTTTGTTTCTCAGATTTCTGCATTACTCAATATATTTTCTATTTCTATATTATATACATGTTCTACGGTACTACTACACTACGTTTTAATTCTACACAACTATTCTACTTTAACACTACTTTCTACCTACTTCATATTTTTTTTTATTTTTTTAAATTTTTCATTTTTTTTTTTTGCTTTTTATATTTTTTTATTTTTTTATTTTTTTATTATTTTTTAATTTTTTTATTGATTTCTATATTGAGTCTATAACAGTGCATATGTATTGTGTAAAGAAACAGTTGGAATATTTGTATTACATGAAAATGATGTAAATGGCAAGGTAGAGCTTGCTCCTTTTAGGTTATCCTCAAACTGAGTGATGGGATTCTCAACTTTCGATCACTAAGTCTGAGGCTTGAAATTCGTAACCATTTTTAACTTTTACAATAAATGAAACTCTTTTGGTAAGTGTAGCACCATCATGTGTAAATACATTGACCTGAATTTTTAACACTATGTACTAGATAATTTTATAGTCCTCTTTTGTATTTAAAATCTATAGTCGCTGAAATATTTAATGTGACTCAGAGTCAGTATGTTTCTCAGAAGTCAACCCAACACATTCAGGCACTTGTCCAATTGTGATAGTGTTTAAATCCCTCCACACAGAATTCGGGAGGTTGGTCTTTGAACCACTGTCGTATGGTGACCTTCATTTCATCATATGTGAAATGTCATCTCATCAAAACCTGTCACCTTAGCGGCTTTTTTAGCAGACCCAAAATGTGAAGGCCACAGAGTGACAAGTCAATGATATAGGGGGGATGGTTCAACATTTTTCATTTGAATCGTTGGAACAAGTCCTGTACTACTGGAGCTATAGGAAACTTATATGAAACAAATTGAAACATTACTTGATCTTCTGAGGTTAAGTAATGATGATTTTTGTTTTCTTGAAGAATAAAAGTGTAACAATAATCATTAAATACTGTTATAAACTCAATACAATATAAATTTCATGCAGAAATCTTTCTACTACAGTGATACCTTTGAATAACGGGCATTGATCGGACGTAACTATTTGTCTGTAAATGAAAGTTGACAGTTACAGACAAGACATGTTCCAATTGTTGGGGGAGTAAAGCAGAAATTCGTTTTGTAAACAAATAGAAGTATCATTGAAGAGATGTGTTTATGTGGAGTTGCAGGGGAAGATACAAGTACCAAGGGAAACACAAGTAGTGACTTTTTCAGGGAAGAAAAGAAATTTCGTGTAGAATTCTTGGTCTTATAATTGGTTCTCCACCATAGAAAGTGTTGAAGGAGTAACGCCAGGAAGCAATTTAGTTTGGATAGATGTACAGGAAAATGAAGAATGTTATGTGTAGTGGTTCACCAATTTATTGAGATTGAATTTGAAAGATGTTTTGTAGAAAAGAGAATTTCTGTTTACTTAGTGTGACCACGTTTTATTTTTAAATTGAAGGAAGCATTTTTTGTGCTGAATATATATAAACTGAGAACAAAGAGCTTACTAAAGCATTATGAGAAAATAACACTGCTGAGGCTCCTGTTCTATTATAATACAAACAGTTTTATAAAATCTGTTCGTATTATGGAGGTGTCCGTTATTGTGAGGTTTCACTGTATTAGATTCTACAAAACGACTTGTCGTTAAGAATTAGCAAAAGCTTACTATTGAATTTTGAGTAACTACAATTACTACATAGATTATATACACATATGTACATCATCCTTTGGTCTAATGGATGTAATCTTGAGAGGAAGTGGAATATTCTGAGGTAAAAAGATCGGTAGTTTAAATTTATTTTATAAACATAATACTTAACCCTTCTGCAAAATGACAACCTAAAGGATTGAAAAAGATGAATTAAAAGTCGCCGAGTTGAGAGTCCGTCAAATTACCCGAAATCATAACTGCAGACAAGTAATACAGAAAATTCGAGACACAGACGTCAAAGAGAAATATCGAAGACTTACAAATACATAATACAGATAAGGACATTAAAGCGAATTGATAAAACGAAAGATATATTATGTTTAGATATTCTTATCTTTTTACCTCAATTCCTCTTTAGAGGAAGCACTCTCGCTCATCGTCACACCAAGGAATGCAGCAGCAGCAGGGGCAAAAATAAAACTTGAAGCAGCGGCCACACTGAGATTCATGGCGGAGATGGAGTAAGTTGGGAGGAAGATCCCTGTTTCCATACTGTCTTTCCCACCTTCTTCTTCTTTCCTCTCGTTGATCTAAAATGAACAAAAATATAAAAATAATGAGGATTTGAATTATTATATTTTATACAATTTAAATAGCATTATTTCTAATTTCAGTTTTTGTACTTGGATTCATCTGGGAACTATTAGTACTCATGGGGACTAATGATATTTAGAGGGAGGTTATATGTTGAATACAGTATTATATAATGTAGTCTAGAATACAGTAGGCTTTTCGCGTACGAAATGGGCCTAGTGTCTCAAGTCTCTGGGTATATAAGTCGCAGCGTGTCCGGCCTAAGGTCATTTCACAGTTGAAGCTAGTAGATGTATAAGTGATGGGATTCTTACAAATAGACGTAAGGGGATACTTTCAAATATCTAGGATCAATATTAATAGACGGAAACCATATTCACGAAGAAATTAAATGTAGACTAAAACCAGGGAATTCGTACTTATTCAACTCAAAATCTCTTGTCGTAGCGAATTCTGTCGAGGAATTTGAAGCTTAAAATATATAAAACCATAATCATGCCTGTTGTGCTGTATGGTCGCTTACTCTGAGGGAAGAACATATATTGAAAATATTTGAGGACAAGATCCTGAGACGAATATTCGGACCGAAGAGGAACGTGAAAGCGGAATGACGGAAACTTCATAACGAGGAACTACATAATTTATGCGCTTTACCAAACATTGTTAGGGTCATCAAATCTAAGAGGGTCAGGTGGACAGGTCATGTAGCCAGGCTGGAAGAAAGTAGGAACGCTTTCAAAGACTTGACTGGAAGATCAATCGGGAAACAACCATTAGGAAGACCTAGGCGCAGATAGGAGGGCAATATTAAAATGGATCTCGCAGAAATAGGAATACAAAACAGAAACTGGATCTAGTTGACTTGCGAACGCGGCATTGAACCTCCGGGTTCCAAGGCCATGAAGTTAGTTAGTTAGACGTAAGGTATTGCGCCGTGAAGATAAGTGAACTTCCCGCAAAACTGCGCTACATTTTCCAATTTTATTTCAGTAAAGGTGTAAATATTGCACAGACCTGTTAAGAAATTTGTGCTGTTTACGGGCAAGATAAGATAACAGTCACTTTCTTTGTGGAAATTTTTATATCCAAGATGCTCCTCACAGTAGGCATCCAATCACACAAAAAAATAGGTGATATTCGGGCAAAAGTCGAGTAAGACCGACATATAAATAGGCATGGCTTCGCTAATGACCTAAACGTTCATAATCAAACTACCGTGTTCACTTGCGTAATAGTAGCACTTTTTTTTTTTTAATTATTATTATTATTTTAAATGCGAAAATCCAACTGCGACTATTAAACGAGGAAAACTGCCATTTACTTATCGCTATGATCAAGACAATTTCCAATTTTGATACATACAACACATTGTGTCAACAAAAAAATGGAGGGTGGAAGAAGTAGGTTGCTTGATCTCTATTGACAGATGGGTCACGATGTTACGTGTCAGTAAACACGAAAAGTTCTTTTGCAATTTCGAAGGAAGTCACGTTCACCAAGAGAAAACTTAAATGATTAAAATATATTAAAATAATTTGAAATAAATAAATATAGACAACTAGACTTGTTTGCCACAAAAAGTTGCAATGTACTGGACTAGGTATGAATTAGTTGCATTTCAGTTCAATGGATAACATCAGTAATCAGTGCTATAAGATGGTTTCACCGTGTAACCAAGTAAACATTTGTATACTGGTACATAAAAGATTAACTCATAAAGATTAATGATCATAACTCTTATGGTGATAACACTAATTTGTACAGATTAAAATATGAAAATAACTTACACCAATTGTCGCACGGGTCCACTCCAAAGCCCAAACAAGCCGAAAACGGGGCGACAACGCATCTAGCTGCACAACTGATGACGCAACAGAGTCTACTTCGCCAAGATACAGGGTATGGATACGGCGGCTCCTGTAAAAATATGTTCTGTGAATAAATCTATAGTATCAATCTTTCAAATATACAAATAATGAATATACAAACAATATATATATGAGTCACAATTTACCTGAACTGGGTGTTCTCTCAAATTATCATCATCGACTTCTCGCGGTGACCTCTCGGTGCCCTCTTGTTGCTGTTTTCTCGGTCTTGGTTCCTGTCGCCGTTCGTGCTATAATAAAACAATAGAAATTTAATGAGAATAGAGAAGCATTATTTATTATTCTTGAAATTTCATATAGAAAACTATATATAATGATAATTCTAAGCTACTTGCGTTTCGAAAAAAAAAATCAGTATCAGTGATGTCATTCAGCTAGTTCGCACTGATTCGCCCGAACTGGTTGTTAAAATCACCTCTCCACCTAATAGAGGAGCACTTATGAAAAAGAAAAAATTAGTATTGTTCTTGAGAATCTAATATATTTATTTTCCTTTCCTTTCCAGCTTTCAAAGAGATGATTAACACCACATTAAATAATTTTCAAGTGTTTGTAGATAGTCAAGGTTTTCCTAAAGCAGAAATTCATCAAATCATCAAGGAGGCAAGAAAAATAATTAAAGTTATTGCTGAGAGTTAAGGCATTCAGTTTAATAAACAACGTAACTACAGATAAAAGAAACTACCTCCTTGCTGAAACTCGCATCTCACCTCTGAGAATAACTTCTTGTAGGAAAGCCTTTAGAAGAATGCGATGCAACGCACTGGTAAAAACGTGGTTACACCAAGGGTATTATACACGTGCCGATTGTTGGGTTAAAAAGAAAGCAACATCCGAGTATTCTAAACATCGACTTTAACTCTAGGCTTATCTCAACACCGGCGAGTTTTGCAAACTAAATATTAAAATAAGCATTTGCATGACTTCAATCTAATACTGTTATTAGTATCCTTGGAATCAATCAATCAATCAATAAATAAATAAATAATAAATCAGTTTACCTCCTTGATCTCCTCCACGAAAACTTCTTTGACCATCGTCTCACGATCCATCTGCGAGGTCCCAGGAGGAGAGGTGGGATGACTTCGTTCCTCAGTTGGTGGTGGAGTGGTCCGTTTTCGTGTTGCTTCCTCCTACGAAATATAAATCAAGTTATTTTAGTTCCAGTCCAAATCTGTTTCATCAATGACTCATCTTACTTGTAACAATACCCCTGTACTTTTATTTCCTACGTAATATCTCTAGTTGCATATAAACAGCATTAACAGCTAGGAATTCAGCAGTATATGCGTAAACAGTGCTGTGTCAACAATAAGTACAATCTCCTACTTCAAGTGAATTTTGCCACATGTGTAGTACCATTTCTTCCAGCATATTAAAAACAGTCATTTATTATTGGTAAAGAACGACACATTTCTTAGCGCCACAAAAGTTAGTATCTTCCTTTTTTTCGATTTTCCCAAAAACTAAGCATAAGAATTTAGCTTAAAGCATATTATTTCATTCATTTCCAAGGGATCTATCGATTTATGTATGTCTTATCCATCGGCGCAAATCTGTCTTCAACATTGGAGGGGGGGGGGGGGGGACGGGTAATACCGTTCCTTTTTTTAAGCGATGTTCAAAATAGTTATGAAGTAGAAAAATAATGCTGTGGAGGATCAAGGGAGCACAAGTGTCTTCAACATTGGGAGGCGGGCAATTTGAGGCTTATTCTGGAAGGGTGGGGTGGGGGAGACAGAGACTCATATTACGGTAGATGAATCTGATTTCCGAGGTGAACCTGTTGTATATTATACAGCAAGGAACATCAATTTAATCTCTCTTTCCTTTGTAGCAGTCGGACACAAATAATATCATATTTCTTCTTTTCACCCCCAAAAATACACATTTCAAATCGGATTATTGGGAGGACATTCCCTCCAACTCCAAGATTGAGGGGATTTGCGCCAATGCCTTATTTTTGGACAATATATTAGTTAAATAAAAATAAAAAAATTAAGAGTTCATGATAATTTCGGGCTATATCTCATTAAGAATCTATGTCTTAATGAAAAGCTTAATGAAAGGTTACTTTAACGTTTTACCTCAATAAGCTCTCGTACAGGATAAATTATTTAAGTTTATAAATTAATTATTTTTTCCCTCCATTTTCTCAAAAACTACGCATGACCTTTTACAGTCGCACATATCATTTTGTTCTATCAATTGGTGTATTTCTCATCTGTGAACATTTTTTTTTTTTTTTTCATTGAACGCTAAGAGTATTCTAGAATTGGGTTAAGGTACAATTGATTAGTGGATTTCGTTTTATTTCTGTAATAGAAGATCGAACTATAAGTATGGATGACAATTTCACTTCTTCCTTTTCAGAGGTAGCAGCGAAGGAAAAAAAACTGAGTTAAACTATATCCTAACCAACTATTAAATTAAACTCCGGAATGCGTCTAAATACCAGTTGTCAATACCGAAATTTTCAATGGGAACCTCCATTTTCTTCAGAAGCTTATTTATTTACATAAACACACATTGCTCTTTTCAATCACATTTTATGGTTTCCATCACATAATTAAAAGAAATATATATTTCAGATATGGTTAAGCTTACATCTAACATTACATAGCTTGTAGCAAATATGGTAATTCATAATACATAAATGTTTCTGTTTCAATTAATTATTGGGGTTTCATCTGTATTGTGATTTTTTTCTTTTTACCTGTGGAGTTATGCTTGCTGGTAATATGGTGAAAAATAAAAATAAAACCAATTAGTTCAGTAAATAGTTTGTATTAACTAATAAAGCTCAGCTGATAACATCATTTTCCCTGATAGCTCGAAATAATATACATGATTTGTTTCAAACTTTTCAATCTGCAAAGAATATTTGGGTCGTGGTTCTCTTGATGCAATGATCCATTATACGCTGAAAAAGATGGCGGCTTGTATTGAATTTTTCGGCATTAACGAATAGTTAGAACTGTGAGCGTCAGTTTAGTTTCTTCAGAAGTTATATCTTAATATCTTCACACTCGCAATTTATACCTTTTGTCAGAATTTTTACACTTAGCGTTAGTACAAATAGAAAAAAAAATAAATTTATAAATTTCATAAATATAAATAAATAAAAAATAAAATAAATAAGAAACTACTGATTATAAATTAATTTCTATTTTATTGTCTTACCGTTCCGCTTTGTCTCCGCCGGAAGATTAAGCTTCTTATCCTTTGGAATCTAGATAAACTAAGATAAAAAAGAAATTAGAATTCGTGTGAACATAAATTCAATTTAGTGCACTAACAAATAATAAAATAAATTAATTTATTGTAAATAATTTCAATTAAGTTTTTGAGTCTTATTAAGTCCATTAATATAATTCTCGGGTCTCTAACAAGCTGGGCATGAGAAATACTACGGTCGCTAAAAGTGCATAACCCACAACAATTTTCAGAATAATATATATGAATAAATAAGACTTTGAAGTATTACCTTGAACGGGGAGGCGGTCGAACAACTGGTCCATACACACGCCTCCTCTCTTCATCTTTAGGCCTCCTCTCTTCATCCTTAGGCCTCCTCTCTTCATCCTTAGGCCTCCTCTCTTCATCACTGGCTTCTTCCTCTCTGTGGCTGCCATTAGAGTGTGATCCTTCCTCTTCTTCCACTTGCACTTCAACCTCAGCTTCACCTAGTTGAACCTCTACTTCTGGAAGTGCAATTGCTGGGGTTCCCCACCTCTGGAACTGGAGGATTCGCCACAAGCAATATACACTTCTGCAGAAGTTAATCATAGGAGAGTCTTCTCGAGGAATGCCACTGAGATCGTAATCGGGCAAGTCCACGATTTGCCATGGCATTCCAATTCGGAACATCTCATAACTTATTATGTACGATAAGGACACTCCAAGGACCGAAGTCTCTGGAGTGGTCATTATCAACAAAATCTTGAGACCGCTGACACGCTGGGCCTCAGACATGTTGACAATGGCAAAGATGTTGTATGGCGAATAGCCATATAACATTCTCAGCCATGGTACAGACACTGGCTGCGAATGCAATGACATAGCTGAGGTCGAAGCATCAAGCAGAGAACAGAAGCTCTCATCACTACTGTTGTCATATGAGTGCTAAATCAAAGAAAGAAAAACAGAGGTAAGTCATATAAAATGGACAACCATCAACAATACATTACTTTAAACACATTAGCAATTCTTGAGAAACCTAGTTGGAGCGCAATTATGAGTAATCGCCTCAGCCCATGAGCTGTTACCAGCCTGATAACTTGAGCATGGTTTGGGCATCGGCTTCCGATGTGATTTTTTCGGAGGTTAGAACCTCGTAATTCAAGTGACTCCCCAAATGTCTGACGATACTATATCAAAACCGAAAAACATGTACTTCCACCATAGATAGTAAATTTTAATTTTTCCGTAATATCTTGCTCAGGAGGGGGGTTAAACCTCGAACTTTTTCCTTTATATATATATATAGTGTTTCAATAAACAACACTTACAACGTTTGGGAGGTGATTCCCGAGACTAAGACAAAGAAAATTCATATGGACCTATGCAAAAAAGTGCCCAAAAGTATGCAAAAGCTATATTGCAACACTCGTTATTTCGAACACGAGAGACCGTGGAGTGGTGGTTCATACCAGTGTAAAGGAAGTTATGCATATGCATCCAAAATACATTATTCCAGTAATGTACAATGTGTGGGCAAGGGATTCCCTCATGACATAAATCCCAGACATGCTACCACCAGAATTTTTAGATATACTGTGACTTAAAAGGTGAGTCTACGTAGGGAAAAGGTAAGCTTTGACAACAGTAAATACGGAATGCGTAATCGGGACATCTGACGTATTTGGGAACGCCAGCTCCGTGGTTACTCGTGTTGAGAATAACGTACGCTGGGATGTGATATGCCACAGTATATTTCACGTTTTTTAATACGTAAAAGCGTCAAATGATATACTGTATCACTTTTGATGGTGTTGTTTTGCGCACCCTATATACAGGCTATTTCAAAACAACACCGACAGTGTTTGGGAGGTGATTCCTGACACCAAAATAAGACAAAAAGTATATATCAAGCTGGTTGCACAAGTGCTTCCTTTCGTAGTTATAAGCTGCCGAAAACGTGAAAAAAAAAAAAAAAAAAAAAAAACTTCAAAGCTCTATCGGGTCAAGACTTCATTTAGAAACTAGTATGTGCTCTACCCAAATATCCAAGTTTCAGAATCGTGCGGTACTTCTGCAACAATTTTTATAGAGGTAGTTGGTGAGCACTTCAAATTATATGCCGGTAGCTAAACTCCCTCTATAAAAATAGTTGCGTGAGTACCTTTGGATTCTGAAACATGTATTTTTGAATAGCGCACATATTAGTTCCTAGGTGAAGTCTTGATCTTACTACGGTAGGACCAATAGTTTTAGAGCTATGGATCTTTAAAGTTCATTCTTTTCACGTTTTCGGCAGCTTATAACTCCAAAAGGGAGCATTTGTTCATCCAGATTAGTCTATATTTTTTGTCTTATTTTGGTGTCAGGAATCACCTCCTAAACGTTGTCGGTGTTGTTTTGAAACATCCTGTATATAGAAATCACGCTAGTCCTGAAAGTATATGAAATAAAGTCCTTGAAGCCCCCTTCTCCCCGTTGATTTTATTCTGCGTATACCACTGGAAAAATATATTTAGCAACTATACAGAATATAATAAATAAAATGTTTGAATAAGAAATAATATTCATATTAAATACAGTGAACCCTTGCGTCCTGAATTTAATCCGTTTCGTAAGCTGTTTAAGAGCTAAAATTATTTTTGCCATTTAAATTAATATAAATATGCACAATTGATCTGTTCTGGCCACAGAAATGTGTTTTTGTTTTTATCTTTTTAAGCGTTTTTTTTGTGATGAAGGATATAAATGAAAATATTTTTAATTATCCTAAATTAGATATAATGAAGACTAAAATAATACAAAAAAATGCAAAGAAATCTTTGGACACAACACCCTGACAAATAGTGTTTATGAAAAATGCTTGAAAATACTGATAGCGTGGATACAAGTGTGTGTTTGTGTGTGCGTTCATAGCCCGAAATATCATTCGTGAACCGATATGTGTACGAATAGAGGGATTCGTGAACTGTGGTCCACTGTATTAAACAAACGAAATATTATTAAACAAACAAGTTTCGTATGAAACTACGGTAGACTTCCAAATTATACAAATTTAATACTTAAACTTGAAGTAGTACCTCTATAACTACAGGTTACAATAGAAAAATAAGATCAAAGATAAGGCCTGTTCCTCGGACGCTGAATTCATATCAAAAAGCCATTATTCGCTATCTATTACTGTTTTGCTTCTATGGTGATCAGCGTTGAAACCGGAAATAGTTGATTTTTTACCACTTCCGATTTGAATACAGAATTAAGAGTTGATGGAACCTATTCTTGCACGCTGAAGAGATTGCAAAAAAAAAAAAATCTTTTTATCTTTTATTGGTTTTGCTCTATTGAAGTCAGTATTAAGACCGGAAGTACTAGTAATTTCAACCATTTGTGGTTTTGGTAGAGTGTTGTAGGTTGTGACGGTATGTTCTCTTAAGACGATGATCGATTACAGACGATGACCGCTTGTTGCTGTCTATTACCATTTTTGATCTATGGCAACCAACGTTGAAACAGGAAATGGTAAAGAGTTAACGGAGGAGATATAACCTATTCTTGGGACGCTGAAATGATTGGGAAAACCTTCTTCTTGATATCTCTTACCGTTTTTGTTCTGATATCTTTCGACAGACGGACGGAAAGAACTGTTGTATAAGACTCCGACATTTATGCACAGCATAGTATGGAAGTCTGATAATTCGTTCATATAGAGCTATACTTATTTTCGTAAATATTAAGATAAAAATTACAAGGTACTAAAGTAGTAGAAACTGATGCAGACATACCTCAGAAACAGTACTCCAGCTACCGGTACTACTACTAGAGTACCGTCTGTCTCCAGTGATAGCTTCCTCACGGTCTCCTGTCAAATCCGGGTTTGTGTTTTCTGTCATATCCAGGTAATCGATCGAGTAGAAACTCTCCGCTGAATCTGAGCTATTCTCCTAAAATAATAATAATAATATAGAAAATTATATATATATTTAAAATTCTACAGCGTTAACGTCTACTCAGAGTGTACACTCATTTTTTTAAAGGTAATCTGTATTTATTTAAGATTTAAGTACGAGGTATCCCTATAAACTTTAACAAATACAGCTGCCTCCCTTTAAAATATTACCATAGTATAACAACACTGGAAACACCTTTGTCTAAGCTTCCTGTTAGTTTGATGAAGTCTGTATCTGGATATGCCTGTGACAAATGTATGTAGCGTGAAGTCATCGTACGAAACACGTGTAACGAAATAGAGCAATATTCTAACATTATGCTTTGTTACAAATTGGATAAATATTTTATTGAAACGTTGCAGATGTAGATACAAAAGTGTTGAGGATGATACTAGGTCACAACTCCATTGAACGTCAAGAAATGAGGTAAATATGGAGAAATATCGTTGAAATTTGATAAACATATAATTCCACAGCAATTGTCAACCATGTTCGAGATAAACAAAGAAAAGTTTTGGTTAATTTTAAGGAAGGACCTGAAAATGAGGAAGATGTGTGTTTGTTTTGCAAATGTCTCTGATTTTTTAACAGAACAGTAAAAAAAAAAAAAAAAAAAGCCAATAAGAAAGAATAATATGAGGATTCGGTGGCTACTGCAGTACAGGAGAACACCTTTCTGAAGTACATTGTGGTGGGCGATCAAACCTGACGTTCAAAACTTTTGTACAACGACATCACACTATGTGCATTTGTCGAACGTTTACTCAAATACAAATTGCACAAAACTGGTTTAAACAGGCACTAATAAAAAATCTTAGACAAAAGTATTTCCAGTGTTATTTTACTTTTTTTTAGGTTCAATTGAGTTGATTTTGAGTTTAACGATCCTTCCAGCAGCGAGGTTATATGAGACGGGACCTATTGATTAA
The DNA here is from genome assembly GCF_964235325.1 of Thermobia domestica. Classification (NCBI taxonomy): domain Eukaryota; kingdom Metazoa; phylum Arthropoda; class Insecta; order Zygentoma; family Lepismatidae; genus Thermobia; species Thermobia domestica. The sequence continues at coordinate 175,785 of NW_027655946.1, read as the reverse complement.
CGTGGAATCCGAACCACATGAGCTCCCGGCGGGAATCGAACTTGGGCCTCCCTTGCTTAAGTTCGAGTACCTTTATAGGCGCATCTCGTAATATTAAACCTTAGCCGTACCAATCACTTACATCCCTAATAAAGTACTTGGATATTTTAAAAATGCGAGTAAGTAACTTAAAACCTGTGACAATGAAACTTATCATATAATTACCTCTGTATAAACATCTATAAATTTCTATTTTATTTGTGGGGCCGCGTTGGCTCAGTGGTAGAGCGTTCATTTCTGGTGCTTGGGATCCCGGGTTTGATCCCAACTCCCGTGTGGATGAGTTTCATTGGGGTTCTCCCATTTCCTCCCACTTTCTTCATTACACCATTTTTATTCATTTCTCATCATCACCTTCTCCTTTAGCCTAGCCGGCATATCGTGAGACGTAAAACTCAAATATTTCATTTCATTTTTTTATTTTATTAATATTTTTACTATTATAAATAAATAAATAAATAAAAATATATATTAATTAATCTTTAAGGTAACGTAGAAGAAAGAAATACAAGTGGCAACATTGAAGAAATTTAACAAGTTTGTTTTAAGAGAAAGTGCCTATGTTCAAATATATAAGAGAAAGAATTCATCTATTTTTCTGCTATACTCGTACACGAATTTTTAAATATTTGAATAGTTATTAAATATTCTAGAGCTCACTGATAGAACGCTCACCTCTGGTGAGACGAGACCCTGATTTGATCACAGACTGTGTGAATTTATGGTAGACAGCATCGTGTTTGTAAAGTTTCATTATGTTCTTCCGCATTTTCATTCCACCAGTTTTTTCATATTCATTTAGTTTCACTAATGATCCGTTTCCTTTAGCCTAAAGGGCATAATCATGGGACGTAAATTTAGTTTAATTTCCTATAATAATAATAATAATAATAATAATAATAATAATAATAATAATAATAATAATAATAATAATAATAATAATAATAATAATAATAATAATCCATTCTAAATTGAATAAGCAAAGACATATATTTTTTAATAATTGGTTCATATGAAAGAAATCATTTCTAAATATTAAATACAATTTTATTTATTTTCCTATCAAAATTTACAAGCTACCAAGGCAATAGAAACGTTGTGATAGGCAACAAAATCTCACAGAAAGAGTATCCAAATTAATGGAGTCATGAATTAAGTTACGGGTATATGTATAATACGGATATCGGGGAAATTTTAGGTCTTCAGATTGACAATCGAGTTACGCAGACAAGCTGAGTTGAGTTGATTTTGAGTTTAACGCCCCTTTCAGTAGCGAGGCTATATGAGACGGGACCTACTGATTAACGTGGAATCCGAACCACATGAGCTCCCGCCGGGAACCGAACAAGGGTCTCCCACGCCAAAGGCGCGTACGCTAACCGCTTAGCCACGAAGGAGCTCAAGCAGACAAGTTGAATAGTATGTATCATTTATTAAAAATAATAAAAAATGTATCACGAAAATCTATTTGACGATTCTAATTGATGTTTTAATTCTTAATATGCTATTAATTTATTTTAAGAATATCACAATAGTTAAGTTTATATATGTTTAATTATTGTAATAATCGCCACACACACACACACAAAATGAACCATATAAAGCAATTCTAAAGAAAGTTAAAATATCGCTTTCTACATTTCACCTTATTACTGTCATTAAATCACATATATTTATCTTTTATGATGAGAAACATGAGGTTATTATCCAGATAAAAAGACTAATTTCTAATGCAACAATATTACACAATGTTGAACAATTCAAGTATACTGACCTCGTGTTCACTGGTTCTGCGACAACTTACAGTAGCAAGCTGGAGATCCAGAACAGAGGAACTGATATCAATCCTCGCTCTTCTTATAGTTTCCATCAGATATTCCTCTTCTGTGGCCAATCTCTGCTCCAAGTCCATTCCTCGGTTGACGAATTCGTCCACCTGAAAAAAGAAATAAATACACAATATAAAGCTTTTTGTTTATAAAGTATAATATGGAGTGTCCACAAAGTTCTCTACCATTACAATGAAACATAGCTCGTAAACTATACGAGATAGAGACATGCGGTTTTGTACAACGTGTTCTATAAAGTAACCAAGAAAGTTCTGTCGCTTTTCGTGCAGGTCTGTGTTCCATGGCCCTCACACCGCGAGTTGAATGTTAATGGAGATAAGGCAAAGGTCAGTTATTGGTGTGGGTATATCCAACATACTACCTGGTTGTGGCAGTTCACTTACACCGTGAACTTGCGTGAGAACAGAGTGAACATGGAACCTCCACAGTGCGTCATAAGGGCTTGTATGCTGTATGAGTTCAAATTAGGGTCAAACGTCGCTGCAGCGTAGCGGAAGATATGTCAGGCCTTTAGTGAGGGTGTCGTGACTACGCGGACAGTGCAGCGGTGGTTTAACAAGTTTAAGGACGGTGGCGAAACACTCGAAGACACACCACGGGCCGGAACACCAACACGTGTACAATATGAAGATCTTCAGGCAGCAATTGAGGCGAACAGTGGTCAGACATGTGAGGAACTGGGACCACAAATCAGTGTGAGTGGAGAAACCATTCGGCAGCTCCTCCTTCAACTTGGAAGGCACTGCAAGTTGGGTCGATGGGTCCCATATGATTTGACTCCTTGCCAGACAGCAACACGAGCAGACACTTGTTTCTTTACTGTCAAGTCTGAGGAAGGAAAAATTTCTGGGCAGGGTGTTGACATGTGATGAAAAGTGGGTCCTATACAAAGCTCCACGGTGCCGTCATTATTGGTTAGCATCCTATGAACCGGTTCCAAAACAGCCGAAATCAGCACTGCACCAGAAGGTCTTCTTGTGTGTTTAGTGGACTGCTCGCGGCATCGTGCACCGGTAACTGCTACCAGCTGGTCAGAGATCAATGTAACTGAGTACTGTCAGCAGTTGAGCCGTGTTCAAGAAAAAAAAACTCTGGAGCCAGCACTTCTGAATCGCAAAGGGATCCTCTTGTTACAGGACAACGCTAAGCCTCACGTGGCTAGGATGACCCGGAACACCATTCTGCGCCTTGGATGGGAAATACTATTGTATCCACCATATTCCTCGAACATTGCACCGTCCGATTATCACCTGTTCCATTCCTTGGACAATCCCTCAGAGAACGCCAGTTCAAATCCCTAGTAGAGGTGCAAAATGCACTTGGTATCTTCTTCGCTTCACGATCCACCAAATTCTACAGCGATGGCATCCATGGCCTTCCAGATAGTTAGCAGAAGGTCGTCGATGCTGATGGGAATTATTTTTGATCTTGCAGGTACATTTTAGGTGACATATCGGTTTGAAGGTGGTGAGTGAAAAAGCGACAGAACTTCCTTGGTTACCTTTATACATCTCTACAAAGTTTTATTGCCAATTACACTACTTCTACACGTGCCAATCTATTTGCCTTTAGGATATCGAGACGATATTCAAGCTCTATCCATATATGCTACAACATAGCAGCATCAACAAGTCAGTTAAGTTTTCGTAACAATCTGTGTACGAAGTGCGGCAAGATCTGGAACAGGGGTTTCGTAGGCACTAACCTTGACCACCACAATCCGTCTCTCAGGGAAACGTCAGTTCAAAAATTTCCTAACATCTCGAGACCAATGAGGAGGTACTCCATCGTGTTGGAAGGTTATGTTTGGCCTTCAGTTCCATCATCTGAGAGAGTAGGTGCTCATGCAACATGTCATAGTAAGCTGCCCATGTAACCGTGTTCTCAGCAAAGAAAAAATGGACCGATTACTCTACCATACATAAGAGCACACCAAACTTTAAATTTTGGGCTAACACGAACATGTTCACGAATGACATACTAATGTTCAGAGCCTCATATCCGAACGACCAGAGCTGACATGTAACTCGAAAATTGAAAACATGGGCAAACGGCACGTAATATTGGTATACATCTCGTATTGTAAAATTTTTATTATACTGTATGTACTCTTTAGGGGAAAACAGATGTATGGTTTATGCCTATAAATGAATGATTTAATTATTGTCAGAGAAAATTGAACATGGAACGGAAGAAATGATTGCCAGAGTTCAGAAAGAGGTTCCATGAAACCACAATCAGTCAATAGATGACGTCACAAACATGCTTGGACTCTCTCAAGGATTAGTTGACGCTATCTATATATATAATCGGTATACGCGATACGGAATTACACGTGAAAATACACACGGTACTAACACTATCAGCCGTGAAGGAGTTGACCAGTCCAACTCCAAAGAGTCATTAGATCATGAAAAGATTTATATGAAGTCTGTGAGAAAGTATATTCTTTAAAAGTAAAAAATATACTTTCATATCAGTACATCTGTGCTGAAGTTATGCGTGAGCATGCTCACAGTGAAGTCGATTAATTACGATATTAACACTATCCATTGAGGAGTTTCATGGTTTAGCTCCGATGATTATCATCAAATCCTAATAAAAATTTATATAAAATAACCATGAGAACATACTTTTTTTAACCAAAAAGTAAATCAATAAAATAGGTGCATCTATGTCGACTTTATACGCGATCATACACACAATTATAGTACGAAAACTCAGCCATTCAAAAGTTTCATGACCTAGTTCCGAAGAATATGATTAGATCCTCATGAAATTTATGTGGAACACCCGGGAAAGAATACTCTTTCAAACAAACAAACAAACAAAAACATTAAAGTCAGTGCATATGTGTCGAAGAATTATGCTTGATTATGCGCACAACATATATATATATATATATATATATATATATAAATAGGTCGAATGAGAACATCATTTTGTTTTGAAGCGGCTATAAGGGTATGAGTTGAGTTGATTTTGAATTTAACGTCCCTTCCAGCAGCGAGGCTATACGAGACACGAACTACTGTTTAACGTGGAATCCGAACCACATGAGCTCTCGCTGGGGATCGAACCCGGGTCTCCCACGCCAAACATTAAGACATTCAAGATGCTATAGCTCAACTGATTTCAGAGTTAACCACAAATCATGACAACCTACCTTGACATAACTTGATGCATCTGTGACTTATAATTCAATATTGTTATGTTGCATAATCTCTAAATCCCAAATAATCTTATTACTTCAAAGTTACCTTCATTACTGAGAATGACTACTTGGTTTTCCTAACATTTAAGAACTTTTCAATAATTTGTCCCACATTAAAGAACTTCTCAATAATTTTCCTGATTTTCTCTAACAAAAATCAAATTCCCTCATATTCCCCGATTTTCTGGGTCAGTGGGAACCCTGTTATATATAGAAAGATTACTTCCATTACCTCTGTAGTGCGGGCATCCAACATCATTTTTTTTAAATTACGAAGTATTGCTTAGTTTGTTAGGCTTTGTTAAATTTATCAAAGACGTAATCCCTTCCTACACCATCCCTAGGAAGTACTAGTAGTGTGTTAAACCCACAATATTTTTTTCAAGTTGTAAGACATGTGTAGATATATTTGTAGATGACAGTTTTTTAAAAAAAATTTCTGATACTATTCTGTAAATAAGCTGACGAAAATTAATTATACTGTGAATCAGCTAAGTCATTAAATGGATTCTAACCTGGTCTTGGACATTTCTTCTGCCTTCTTCTGGTTCTTGTAAAACATCCTGCAATCTTCTTCCTTCCGCTAGCAATGTGCGGGTAGACTCTTCGATCTGTCTGCGAGCAGACGCAAGTATTCTTATACACTCATACATTGTCCTATCTGTAAAGAAAGGCGATAACACGTTAGTTAGGGAAATTTTGTTCATTTTCGAACAACTTAGGAACGCAAATTAGATTTATATTTTGCGCGAGTAAAAGTCATGCAATCCAATGGATCGTGTTAATTAAAAAAAAAAACTATCGGAATCTTATTTGCGCTCCTATGCTGAGTCTTATTTCTAGAGAAGTCTACCAGTATCTACAACATCCGTTAGTGACCTTTTTTTATTTTGCGTTATACCATTTGTTATAACACTCACTTTTTGTACAATACAACTGCTTGACTGATGACTCAAATGTTAATTTCATGTTGGTTTCATGACACCTTAAAGGTGCAGCAATATACTTTTGCGTGTCAGAAAATATCTGCTATTTGATTGTCCTTTTCGTTTTAAGAAATATTTATAAATAATTTAGTTCTGTTTTGAGATTATATACATTGTTTATTATTATTATTATTATTATTATTATTATTATTATTATTATTATTATTATTATTATTATTATTATTATTATTATTATTATTATTATTATTATTATTATTATTATTATTTTAATATAAAATAGAGGTATACTATTCCAGAAATAAATGTAAATAAAGATAACTTGTCTTTTTCCTTCTCTTTTAGAAATAATAGATTAAAATGTTACAGTAAAGTAACTGAAATGATGAACAATAATCTTACTTCATTTACAATTTAAACTTTAATGGATACTAGCAAATTGAAGGGCATATTAACAGTAGCTGAATTGTTAACAGTTTCTGTAGGGTAACTTTTTATTTATTTAGCAGCTGTTATTAGTTGATAATCGATAACGTTTTATTGATTTAGTAACTGTTATTATAAGTAGGTCAGTAACGGAATGTTTACTACATCTACTTTCTTCTTCATTTTGGTTTGTTGGGCTACATCCATAATTAACTATTTACTACTCACAATCTACGTTCGTATCTAATGGATGTATGCCCTCTAGAACCTGCATTATCTACAATACCATGAACTACTTTACTTGTCAATTTATTTTAATGCAGGCTTTGCAACGTTATCTACTTCACTCACAATGTACAACGAATTCAAGTCAAGAAACAATGTTAGAAAACTGTCTTTATATTAGTTGATTGTTCCGAAGTTATATGTTCCATTTTAGTGGTAAGGATATGTATAGTTTGTGTGGAGTCCCAACCATATGCATTAGTACACAAGAAAACGAAGTTGGGTCTTCCAACTAAAAGCGAAAACGCTAATTACTTCGTCATGAAGCACTTCTAATGGACTGTGGTTGCTCAGTGATAGAGAACTCACCTTTAGTGCATGAGATTCCTGGTTTGATCCCAGCTCACGCCAATTAGGCTTATTGATATGGTGGACAAACACCGTGTCACGGACGTTTCAGAGGTTCTCCCGTTTCCTCCTACTTTCTTCATTCCACTATCTTGTCTTTTATTATCATCACCGTCTAACTTAGTCTTGGAACATAATCGTGGGACATTATTTAAAAAAAAAAAAAAGTAACGAAGTACCTCTAGTGTCTCCTCAAGAATCACATTAGACTATATTTCCAGTAGAAGCTACATAAAGCACAACAGTTTTCATATTGGAAACATAATTCTTTGTTTGAAATTTGGTTCGAACGGGGGAAAGTGCACCTAAAAAATCTTCAGTGAAGACAATTTACAAGTACATTTAAAAAAATGTTTTGGTAATTTTTACAGAGTTGTTCATGTAAAATACATAAATCGGCTTTTGATAAATTTAATGATTTCATTTATTTAATTATGTATTTTGGAACTTAAGTTTTAAGAGCGAACATTTACCGAAGAAATAAGGATAAAATATCCAAAAACTATCTATATTTCGACAGTATTTTTTAAATATTTTATATTTATTACTATTTTATTATATTTATTATTTTATTATTATATTATTTCTTATTATTTATTATTAAAGTAATTATTTTATACTATTTTACAAAAACAAGAAGTTTGACTTGAATTAACTGCACATGTAAGTCTACTGAATTCTAACTACGCTACTTGGCCAAAATGAAATATGTGGAAAGTCTGGAGAACATACAGCAGATGGCACAGTGCTAAGATGGACCAGCACTTCAGGAATTAACATTCTGATGGAAATCTGAGAACTGGAACAGCTTATTTCACTGAAAGCATTGATGGTTTGATTCGGAGACATCAGCATGGACTTGTAACGGAGACATTGGCTATCGAAGTCGATGAACTGGAACAATCAGAGGCAGTAGTTTTCGACGTTTGTGATAAATACCCCCCTCCCAGATTTCGACAATCTTGACATGTAGCACCCTTTCGAACTTTCGACGATCGCGACTTTTACCCCCCCTCCCATCATTATATTTCGTTTAGATAATTAATTAGAATTAAACTTAGTAATTAGAATTAAGCATACTAACTTATCAGAATTTAAAAATAGTAAACAATGAAATACAATATAAAAATCAAATTATAAATAAAAACAGTATACAAAATTTAAAATATCTAAAAATAAGGTTATTATATAATAAACAATATGTAAATTGTAAAATATCAAAAAATATAAACAAAATTATTATAAAGAATAAGTACTCAAAAAAACACATAATATAAAAATTATTAAAACATCCTTCCAAACACGGGTAAACAACGCACAAAAAATAATTACAAAAATACAAATAAACGAATAAAAATTTTGTATAAGGTGAAAAAATAACTATCATTAAAATATCATAAAGAAATATCAAAATTGGAAACATACCAGTTAAGAAGCATGGAGATTTCATTACTATAACACACAATTGTCGACGAAAGAAAATAACATGTGTCAAAGGAAAATTGTATATACACACACGAAAAAACATACAAATACTTTAAAACACACAAACAGAGTAATACGTACGTACATAAAATATAAAATTTTAAGTCTGAACGTATATCTGAAAAAAGATACATAAAACAAATACTGTATACAAAATTCAAAATTAAAAAGAACAATAGTTCAGGATATGATTTTTTTTTTTTAATGTAAAATCATGAATATCCAAGCGCATACTAATAGTGGAATAAAAAATGTATAAAATTTAATTATAAAAATGGTATAAGATAGGTAAAAAGAACCAAAATATTGGTAATAAAGAAAAAAAACAGAATGAAAAAAGTTTGAAATGTAAATATATATAAAAGTGTTTGAAAGAAATTATAAAAAATAAAACAATAACTGAAAAGAAACAGAGAAAGGTATGCATTATACATAAAAATACACAACTTCAGAGAAATAATTTATAATAAAGAGATTCAAGGTTATATTACTACACTTACTTCCATAAAAACTGAAAAAAAAGTGCTAAAGTTATACATCGGACTCAACTGAAGAAAGTATATGACTTCATAGGCACTAGAATTGTTATATTAAGAGAAAAGTCCTACATTATACACAAAATGAAATATAAATATATATATGACACAAAAAGCATACAAAATTATAACTATTATTATTTGTACATACATACAGGCCCGTAGCTAGGGAGGGGCTAGAGGGGACCTAAATTATTTTTGCCCCCTCCAAAAATAACGCTGAAGAGAATTTTCAAACTGACTCAAAACTAGTGAAATTCTTGCAATTATATTTACCAAATTAAATTCAACTTTGCGAATTCTACTTATTTCTGTGTTTCTTCCTAGATGCACCAACATTTTCCATTGCCTTTACCCATTTCAAGAATTTCAAGCCGTGACCTATTATTGCAACCATGACAAGCATCCAAGGATACCAGGTGCACTTCCAAACAACAGCATCATTGTCCACAACGTTAGTTCTGAATATTAATAAACTGTAATGTCTCTCTTATTTTGGAAGGTAGAAAAATGAGTGCAAACGTTGAATAAAACATATACTTCTATTTTGTATTAATATATTCTAAAATTGCTCTAATTTTGTTCTAATGTTTAAAAAATAAATACTTCAATTTTAATTATTAATATGAGACAAAGTACTTCACAAAGAGCTTGTATTAAGTGCACAAAAATGAAACAAAAAAATGTACGGTTTCGATAATATAAAAATAAAATACAGATTCTGTAAATAATAAATAAATAAATATACAATTTTATGGTGTTTTTTGATGTCTTTGTCATTGCCCTCTCAGTCTTCATTTCTGCCGCCCCCCCCCCTTCCCCTATTAAATCAGGCTGGCTACGGGCCTGCATACATACATTAAAATATGTAAAAACATTAGGTTAAAATCTTAGAATTAGGTGAAACGTCTACCGAATATAAACAAATGAAACTTTATTATAGATAACATGAACAATTAAGGAAAATGTACCAGAAAACATGTAAAACTAGTATTATTGCATGCGTGTAAAGTATAAAGAAACACACACACAACATATAATCATAAAAATACACTAAAATGGAGAGAAATATAAATAAGATACAGAAATAGTGCAAATGTAATAAGTGGAAATAAATAAAAAATAATTCAGAAAAATTGACAGTAAGAAAAATTTTAAACAGGCATTAAAGAAATCAAACTTCATAAACACTTATTAGAAGTAAATACATACAGAAAATTAAAGCAAGAACTTACAAGAGACAGAAGATATGAACAAGGATACACAACTTGGAGAAAATTGTAAAGCAATTACCATTTTACTGTTATTGTACCTTGTCCATGGTTCAAACACACAGTATATTCAAATATATACTTTTTAAGTTAAAATTACTCGAACAAAAGCAGCCTATCACACATGAACCAAAGTTTAAAAACGTTGTCTACTTAGATAATATAATATATATATGTATATGTACATTTACAGTGGATGTTTAATGAAGGAAGCATTAATAGGAGTTGGGAATTTCAAGATTGGAGGCAGACCATTAACAAGACCAGGTATGCATATGATACGTTATTATAGCTAGAACCGAAGAAGGACTACAAGAGATGATTAACAAAGTAGTTGACACTGGGAAAGTATATGGAATGGAAATCAATATCGACAAGTCGAAAATCATGAGGATATACCGAGGAAACGCCCCCTTACGGGTCAAAGTAGAACAAAGAGAACTTGAAGAGATCGAGAGAAGTATTTTGACACGAGACGCTTACTGCACCAGAGAGATCAGGTCAAGAATTGTCATAGCCAAAGAAGCATTCAACAAGAATAAAACACTCTTAACTAGTAGGCTCAATATTGGATTTAAGAAGAAATTGGTCAAGTGCTATACGTGGTGCATTGAACTGTATAGTTTAGACACTCGGACATTACAAAAGTTAGAGAAGAAATATTAATGGAGCTTCGAAATGTGGTGTTGGAAGAAAATGAAAACAATAAAATGGACAGAGAAAGCAACATTAAAACGGATAGGAGAGAAGAGGATACTTCTAGCCTGCATCCTTCGTAAGAAGGTCAACTGGAGTAGACACATCTGGCGAAGAAACTATCTTCTTCATACCTCCATAGAAGGAATGATGAAAGGAAATCTTTGAGTTTTACGTCCCACGCTTATGCCGGTTAGGCTAAAGGAGACGGTGATTATGAGAAATGAATGAAATGGTGGAATGAAGAAAGTGGGAGGAAACGGGAGAACCCCGAGAAAACCCACGCGCACGGTGTTTGTCCACCACAAAGTTCACTTGGCGGGAGCAGGGTTTGAACCCGTGACCCCATGCACCAGAGGTGAACGCTCTATCACTGAGCCACCGCGGCCCCCGGAATGATGAAAGGGAAGCGAGGAACACGAAGAAGAACAGAACTGATCGATGATTTGAGAAACAGAATCAAATATTGGGAGTTAAAGGAAGAAGCTGAAAATCGAAAAACTTGGAAGGAATATTTTCAGGCTTAAATCTAAAATTGAAAAAAAATAAATAAAGTAATTAGTAACAGGACCTGCCGAAAGGCAGAATACTTAATAATAATAATATGTATATGCACATGGTGACCCTTAAGTCGATATACCCAACCACATTCTGAAAATACCCAGTGATTTATTTGTGGATTTTGTAGAAGGGGGGAATTTTTATAAAGGATTGCTACTAAAACGTGAAGTTGAATTATTGTACTTTATAACGGATTATATAGCCTATGAATGGGGTATTTTCCCTGGGAAGGCTGAACTAAGAGACAAGGAAGTTAAAACTTATAAGGGGGGAAATTCCCAGGCTTCCCTGGCTACAAATAAATCCCTGAAAATACCTTTATCATTAGAGAATTTCCAGGGTGCAAAATCGCATAGTAAATGTTAGAAATGATTCCCTTGCTATCTCTCACTATATCAGATATCTATAAATTAGACAAGCTGTGAATATGTAGTTCAAACATGCAGTCGATCATTTAAAGAACATTTATACTGCGAATATATTTCTCGTACATATCGATAGACTTGATATGGTCGTAACATATATTACAAATATGTTCATTACAAAAACAATGTGCGTCTAATATATTTCCTTACTCGCAGTATCTTTGAACATTAAAAAGGTGTATATTCATGTCATGTTCAAAGTATTCATAGGCATGAAGTGAACGGAAGACATTATTCTTATATTGCCCTTCAATGGGGTCGGAAATTTATTGTTTATATAATGTAAACAGAAATTATGTTTACATTATGCATAGTCATCAATAAAAGAAAATAGCATATCTTATATACAGATTGTATGTAAAACTATTATGTTTTCTTTTGTTTCAAACTAATATATACAATGGAATAAAACGTAAAAATCACATGACATATAAAAACAATACAAAAAAATTAGTTCCTAGAAGTGACGTTATATAATAAACAATACAAAAATTTTAATATGCCTAAAAGTATTTAAAAAATATTTTTCTTTTTAAAAATTGTATTACTTCTAGATTATTTCATTGCCTACCTATTTTTATTGGACACTACAACTCGAAGATGAACCCCATTTTCATATTCTTAACTTTGTACCAAAGGAAGATCTTTTTCTGTCATATCACGATATTGTGTCGTATCCAACTTTCCTTCAGTCATTTTATAATTCTTCCTACTATCTTTAGAAGCAGTAGCAGATATAAAAGAAAAATTCAAATGAAACAAGAGTTCCTTAAAAACACATCACAGTCAGGATATGGAAAAGCTGAATAAAATAAAATATCAACGATAACTTATAGGAATTTACACGGACATGTGTACCTCACGTTACATAACAAGAAAGCTCTAGCAGAGATAGAGGGAGACGCCAGTTATATCGTTATTCAATAGAGAACTGGCAGCGGTCTTAGAACTCATGGAGGTGCTTCGATATTCTACGAGGGGGAAGTGAAAAAGTAAAGGGTCACCTGCACTTTCTCACACTAGGGTTTGGTATCACTGCTAGTATCCAGCACTGAATTAGTGTCGTCTGCAGCACTTCTATGCAACATGTCACTTTTATTCCCGCATTAGTCATTGGAGTGTAGCAGACTGTTAAACATGGTAGCTCCATTGTCGATCTGCACCAAGAAGGAAATGAGGGCAGTGATTCCCTTTTTGTTTGCGGAAGGTGTTAAACCTGCGGAAATTATTCGTTGAATGCAAGCACAGAATGGTGACAGCTTATCGTGAAGCAAGATCTACAAATGAGTAGAGCATTTCAAACAGGGAAGAACTTCTTTATGTGACGAGGAAAGATCAAGCAGGCCATCGATGTCAACGACTGGCGATGAATCGACAGGCTAAAGTTTCGGAAAGAGTGTGCAAGGTGGGTCCCGAAAGAATTGTCAGCGCAGCGTAAGACACAAAGATTGGAGATCTCTCGTAAACATTTGGCCCGTTATCATCGCGAGGGAGATGGATTTTTACAGCAAATCGTTACTGTATATCATCACGAACCGGAAAGTAATACTGCGATCATGGTTTGGAAACACCCCCATCACCAGAAGTTAAGAAATTTAAACGTCAACCGTCAACTAGTCATTGATGAGGTGCAAAATTGGTTACAGGTTCAACCTAAAAACTTGTTTCCGACGGAATCAAAAAACGTGTGAAACGTTGGGAAAAGTGCGTTGAAGTGCAGGGAAATTATGTAGAAAAATAATGTATGTTTCAGTTTTACATTATTAGAATAAATGTACTTTTTCTCAATAGTCCCTTTACTTTCTGTCTTCTCGTATAATAACAAACAACATGCTGCAATACGACACACAACACTGATGAACTCCCATCTAAGACTGATTATTCTGCATGAAAAGATTGTGTCAAAGAAAACTGTTAGGAGCAGTTTCAGGTAGGTCATGAAAACTCGTCGGATGACACACAACCCGATCGGGCATACACTCCATTACTCTCCCTAACACCTTGCGTAGGCTAAGGAACACGTGCAGAAATATTGATAAGTTTGCTTTAAATTATAGATCTCGCCTTATACAGCCTCGCTGCTAATAAAATACGTAAATCAATGGAATCTTTGTCTGTGTCGAGGGCACCTACGACTCTCCAGATTAACACCTTAGCATAAGAAACAAACCAAAGTTGCTAGCTAGTAAGTTGGAATTCAAGAAAGCAAGTTGACTTGCTTAGATCATTATCATCTTCCGTTCTATTTTCTATAATCTCACTTAAAATCCTACATTGCTTAAGTTCACAAGAATAACGGATGAAATGAACAATTATACAATGATGCCAGAAAGTGAAATGTTCACGTTGTGTTTGTTAGAATTAATTCTGAATACATCGTTTGTTAAGTATGCCGGAAATTTTAATGTTTACTGTCAAAGAATTCTTCAAACAAATAAATAGTTCACAACGTGTTCTTATACAATAAACGAGACACTTTCAAACGAACTTGAATGATTTTAAAATATTATAACTCTAAAATGGATCTAGACTACTCATCAATAATTAATACAAAAAAAGTTAATCCAGTAATCCTTATGAATGTATGCTATTTATATCTTTTAAATTTGGTAAGAAATTCTAGAGTTTTCTTGTAATGAAAGACATATATTCTTCAACACTAATGCTGGAAATAATTCTTTCTAATATATTAACAAAAGCATCGCTAACATACGAAAATTTCACATTTTTAACTTTAAAATTATCTAATTCTATCTATTATTCATGAGTACAAGTGCGAGTTTTTTCTATAGATATAAAAAATGTTAAACCAATTTATTGTTTCTGAAATACTTAAGCTAGTTTTTACCTCTCCCTTCAATTTTCCAACTTCAGAAGCTTGCATACACCTTTTGATTCATATTACATACAGATCGAACACTATGTCTTGAGTTCTGAGATACTAAAATCAAGGAAATTTATAAGCTGTTATGAACTAACGCCGCTTGATCGAAAATAAATAATAACGCCTAGGTACTGTCTTATTAATTTAGTTGTGTAATCATTTGCTATGATATTTCAGGTATAATTTCTACCTTTTTCAGCGACCAAGATATTATGACGGCTGAAAAAAAAAAAGTAAACTAGATGACAATTTAAGACTACACAATATTGAAGAATTAAAATTTATCAAACAATAACACATATAAAAATATTTGAAAAGAAACTAGAAATACATTATAAAATTTCAACTTTAAGATATATATATATATATATAAGACAGAAAAATTAAAAACGAATGAAATTACATGCTATATTCTAAAACTAATTATCAACCTGTGGGTAAACTACTGTAAAATGAAAATAAATAAATAAATAATGGAAATCGAAAACTTTAACTTACAAGTCACATCCAATCTGTTGGTTAGTGTATACACCCTAAAGGAACAAATTAGGGCGCAAAATTTCAAAGGCAGACGCACTCGCCAATCCAAAAATGAACGGGAGTTGATTCCTTACTGGTGTCAGCCGCCGAAGGAGGAGAAAGTATGGATAATAGAGAGGGGAAAAAATTTGCGTCAGACTCAACAAATGTTTTCTTTCAACAATCGGCAAAATTTAGTGGAAGAAGATAAACTCCAAAGAGCTTACAACTGCACTTGTTTACTGTGGAAATGCAGTTTTATTTTTTGGAAAATTAAATAAAAGTTATTCTGAAACTAGTAACATAATGGATGTATAAACAAACTAGTGCAATGAGTGTTTATTCATTTGTTAGGGAAGTAATAAATTATACTTTTTGCTTTTATAATGAGTTCTCAGATCTGCAATTGAGGAGGGGAGGGAGAAAGAGTAGGGCTATTATTTTACGTCACACACTTTACCACTTACAAATCGCGAAGCGTACTATTTTACGTCAATGCAATCCTACTGAAAGCCACTTTTTTTTTTTTTTTTCAAAAATTCTTTTATATTTTAAAGAAAATCAAGCATGAAAGTTGGTTCTTTTGGGCTAATTATGAAAGGGGGGGGGGGAGATAATTGAAAGGAACTAAGACCATCGACTATGCAACCTTTCCTTATATTTAACATTGCGTTCTCTCTGCAAGGATCCTTCCGTCTGGAAATCACTGGAAACTTCCCAGTGTTTCGGAGACAGTTTTCACCTTGTCCACCGAGAACAAAAAATCAAAAACGTAAACAACAGAAATACAGTAATAATTTTATAACTAATCATTAAGATCACTAACATTTTGTTTGGTCTACAGGAATTTTACTTTATGAAAAAAAAAAAAAAAACATAAAACTAATTGTACTATCAACATACTGTTTACTTAACAGTTGTCTATCTAATAACAAAGGAAATACAGACACTATCTACAACTTCTACATTTTTAATTTATACATCTAATGTATATGTAAGTCCAAGCTTGTAACATACACCGGTGGGTTAGGATTCCCGGCAATGACGGTGCCAGGTTGAATATATTGGGGTGGCAAATGGAGGAGCAGAAAAAAATTTGGGAGAGCAGCTAATCTTTTGTATACCGAAAAAGGTAGTTTATATTACAGCATGTCTGGAGAGCAGTCGGGAACGGATGTAGTCACTAGGGGAGCGCCAGACTCCGTTGCCCCCCCTCTGGCGTCGTCACTAGTTCCCGGACTTTTCGAACGAAAAATACGATACTTGCATCCTTGTCCCACAATCAACAATATAAAACACTTAGCTAATTCTTAGAATTCAAATGATCTTTATAAAGTTTCTTCATTTTTTAATTTCCTCAAACCCGAACACTAGATCGTTCGTTAGAATTCAAATGATCTTTACAAAGTTTCTTCATTTTTTAATTTCCTCAAACCCGAACACTAGATCGTAGTTGCGGTAGCTCTGTAGTAGAGCGCTCGCTTCTGGTGCGTGGGGCCTTTGGTTTGATCCCAGCCTGCTTCAAGTGAACTTTGTGATCGACAAACACCGTGTGTGTATTCTTTCGGGTTCGGTATCCGTTTTCTTCTACTTTCTTCATTCTAGCATTTCATTCATTCTCATCATAATTTTTTTCCTTAACCTCAGTGCATAATCACGGGACTTTAAACTGGAAACTTCATTTTCATTTTTCGCATTCGTATTCGTTTTGTTTTACACTCTCCATTTTAAAAAAAAAAGTTTGTGTGTAAATTGCAACAATAGCAATCAAACAGAAAAATTTCTGATGTTCACTGCTTAATACTTGATTTGATTTGATTTTTCAGTTTAGCGTTTTCAACAGCGAGCCTATATGAGACATAGACTTACAGCTTAACGTGAGATCCGAACCACATCAGCTCTTGCTGAGAATCGAACCTGGGAGTTAAATGGGAGTTACAGTGACCCTGTATTTTTCAACATTTTTGGGTTTAAAATGTAGATTTCGATGAGCTGTGCCCGACGGCACCACTTTTGATTTCTGGAACCAACAGCTTCAGGATCAAATTAGGAGTCAAAAATAAAAGGTGGGATCATTTGGAGAATGCGGACCAATGACTAGCTGGGACAAAATGGGTGTCATTCGATTCGTATTCACACGTACATGAATAATTGATACCGGTATGCTATTTTTTTTTTCGAAAATTCAATATTGATCCGGAAAATTAACGAAAATCCAAGATCTAAAATTTCAGATTTTCGTTAATTTTCGTGGTCCAAATAGAAGTTTCGGGAAAATGGAATATCAGTTATTCATGTACGTGTGAATACGAATTGAATAACACCTATTTCGTCCAAGTCGGTCACTTGTCCTCGTTGCCCAAGTGGTCCTACTTTTTATTTTTGACCCCTAATTTGACCTTGAAGCGGTAGGTTCCAGTGGACACAACTCATCGAAAACTACATATTAAACCCAAAAAAAAAGTCGAAAAGTACGGGGCCACGGTAACTCCCTTTTAACCGAACCTGGGTCTTCTGCGATAAAGGCATGTATGCTAACCGCTTTGCCACAAGAGAGCTCACTGTTTTGTACAAATGCAAGAGTACTAAGCAATTCAAGGTCTTTTCTACACCTCAGAAACTGCAGATCTCATTAATTATGGCTATAATTACAATGATCAGCTTTTTCTATTACCTTCCATCGTATCTTGTAGTTAGCGTCCCTAACTGCATAAGTAACTATCTTGCTTTTGTGAATTTATTCTTAGTTTTTTAAAGACCCCAATTTAGTGTATTTTTCACCTTCTATATTGAATTCCCCTACCCGCGTCTTACAATCCTAACGTAATCTTGACTTAGCCTATTCTATGAAGTTTTCACCTATTCGATATAAATTACCACCGAAACGAAATATAAAATAAGCACTCCATTACACTAAAAGCCATAAATTAGGCCTAAATCTACAAATTAATATACAAAGAACACTAAGAAAATACGTAATGCATTTTCTGCTGAGTTATAGTTGTAAACCTGCAGCTAAGTTTTAATCCACAAAACTACTGAATCGACTATTAACTGATTAAATACAACTATCCACCTAGCAGAAAAGTTGGACTTGATATGTTACACTAATGTACAAGATGTTAGTCATCTATATATTAGGCCTAAACTACCATGTAAGCCTAAGTTCTATACCTTTCTTTACTACTCAGCTAGCTCAATCTGACCTTTTTAATTAACTTGAAACTTTTTTCTTACCTTAATCTGAAGTCAAATTCATTTTTTTTAAAAAAAAAAACACACACAAATAAAAAATAGGTACTTCACTCAGTCTTATACTGCCGCTTCCGCGTCCATTTTTTCGCCGGCACAGATCACATAGCCGAATCACGAATATTGGTTTCTATAGTTTCAGAAATAAAAGAAAAACGATATCCGATATGTCCATTCTTGAATAATAATCGAAAGCTATCGAACAACAATGAAGCGCAATTTTTAAATAAAAAGAGTTAAAACCAATTGTAAACTAGCAAAGTATATAAAATAAAGTCTTTATTTCTTTGCTGGAGGCTGCTTATGTAGAAAGAATATAATCGGAGTTTCTGTTCATGTATGTAAAAAAAATCTTATTAAATCGGAACATTCATATATCGGGTGTATCAAAAGTACGGAGCCATCGACCAACTTCGTTATGAGTAAAGATAGGAAAAAATTAAAGAAAAGTTGGCTTGTGTATAGCCCGCTACCTTCAGTTCTTTGTCACCGGAACTGGAAGTCACTACTACTACTACTACTCCTATTACTACTACTACTACTACTACTATTGCTGCTGCTACTACTACTACTACTACTACTACTACCGGCCCGTGCAGGGCTCTGCTATGAAGTGGACTAATAAAATTGCGTATTTTTTCCGAAAGAATTTGGACGGTATTTCTTGGCTTGATACATATAGGCCCTATCCAAATAATGGGAAATTTTAATTGCCATTTTACAAGGCCCACACACGGTCCACGGTTTGCGCAAACAAGGCTGTTTGTGCAAACAGTTTGACCGTGTGTGGCGCTGTATGAACTGTTTGCGCAAACGTTCGTGCAAACATTTTCCACATCGAACTCGTTCGAAAATTGTTTACACGAACATGATGTTTGCGCAAACACGTGGACCGTGTATGGGCATGTTTGTGCAAACACGAGCTTTATTTCCGAGAAGGAAGCCTAGTGTACAGACGCTTATTTCTTGCGCTATGGCGTCAATGAATAGGAATCAAGAATTCTGGCGAGAATTTATTGACCTTTATCGAAATTTACCTGAACTGTGGAAGGTAAAGAGTGAAGATTATAAAAACAGGAATTTGAAAAATGTGGCATATGAGAAGTTATTGCAGATTTCAGATGAGAAACGACATGGCCTTGAGTTGGCTTCACACGGCGTCCAATTGGCATTGAGCGGTGTTGACAGTTCGCGGTACTAGCACATTAACTGCTCACTTTACCAAGTAGAGAAAAGAATTACGAACAAATACGTGAAAACTACATCTTTCTATGTCAACTGGTTGTCATGATAGACGCTTTGAAAGGTTTCCATATAAAACAATTGGTAAAACGAGCGTTGAGTCCCGCGTCTAATTTCCAGTGGATTTTGTTTCGATTTACAAATAGAACTCACAACTTTTATTACAGAATAATCAGGGGTGTAGCCAGCAAGTTGTTCTAGGAGAACATTACTTTCAGGGGGAGGCAAGCTTTTCACATATTAAAAGCAGAACAAATTACCTCTTTCACAACATGAAAGCATTTTAACTCACCATACATACATACATACTATGCGCATATTATATTTTCACAATGCTTCCTTATCAAAAGACGGATCGTGACAGTACTGAAGTTAAAAACCGGAGTGTAAAAGATGAATCAATAAGCTATTCATAAGAAAATAAATGCTGTTTATAGCAGTCTGTTTATCTGACTTTGTGTTTATGTAGGTTAAAATACTAAAGAGGAAAAAAAACTCGAAAAAATATTAACTCCGATATTATTATGCAATAATATAGTAGTGAGTTCACAGTGCACCCAGTTAGGGAAATGAGAATATAAAGCATATGATTAATTTTAGTTAATTCAATTAGGTACCGGTATAGAAACCGTATTGATGATGAATGATTTTTTTTTTAATTTTCATATTTTATTATAAAGTCCTTCATTTGCATTAACTGTTAAATAAGTTTATTAAACATATACCAGACGAACCTAATTTTGGAGCTGGAAATAGTTCGGAAAGACAGAGCCCCCCTTTCCCCCGTGGCTACATACCTTTGCAATCTTTGCAATCATCGTAAGAATAAAGCATAGGAAGTTTGTAATTTGTTTTGAAATTTACTTCAAGATAGACCCTTTCTTATTTGACAGAAGGAACGCAGTATGTTTTCTGTTTCTTTTTTTCTTTCACGTTCCACTGCCTTATTATGTGCGACTTTTAACACCCTCTTTTCTCCTCTAAATCAAAAGCACCAGGCGTCTGAATGGTGTCATAAATTATCGCAACCCAAAACAAACTCGAGCATATCGAGTTGCTTAGGAATCAGATGGATTACTTTCGTGCCACCTACACGAAGCCAAAGCGTGCTACTTGTTATGAAAACGGAGAAGGAAGCAAAGGGGCTAGTTGTGTAGAATTCATCAGTGTCTCGTTGCTTTCTTTCGTGGTAGTTCGTTTATTCTCCAAAATTATAGTTGACAATGTCTTTAAGCAAACCGAGTACAGCAGAAGTTTTATTTTATGTCTTCCCTTTTTTCTTTTTCTTTCAAGTGCTACGAAGTCAAGCTCGAAGAATTATTTTTTGTGTTTACAGTTTATGGAACCCATAAAAATAAATTTACAAGAGTCAGATTCAAACAAAGACGAAATATTAACTGACATAGATGATAGTGAAAGTAGTGTTGAAGACAAGTGTTTAGCATTTTCACTGGAAAAGTTAACATGTAAGTAATTTAGTTGCTATATATACTTCTAGGATGCACAGTCAAAATTCTTGAGTTTGCTGGAATAGTACATTTACATTGTGAATAATGTTGCCAATGTATGTGTCATAATCAACCACTCTTTCATCCACACTCTCTTCTTTCTTTTTGGTTTCGTGAGTATTTCCGCTTCCAAAGCACAAGCAATTACTATCGCTAAACAAGCTGCTTCAGTGGAATTGCTTACGCGATTAAACTCAACTTTGAACTGAAGTTTGTGCAAACAGTTGAATCGTGTATGGCCGAGTGTTTGCTCAAACACGATGTTTGCACAAACATGATGTTTGCACAAACCGTGGACCTTGTGTGGGCCCTGTTATATCGATGTTTTACATTTATTTTTTTAAATTTAAATATAAATTCAATCCGTATTTTAGTGGAAATATCTATTTACAGGGAAACAGGCTGTGGGTGTTGGGAAACAAAGCGTTAAAATATACTGTATATTCTTATGGAATTTATTAAGAAGGGAGTTGAAACACCCAATCTCACATCCTTTCAGAACACGCGTGAGCGGTCCCGGGTTCGATTCCCGGTGGAGACACTCGACCATCCTGCGTGAGGTTTACCCTGGGTTTTCCTCATTCACACCAGGCAAATGCCGTTACGGTACCTAACATAAGGTCCCAGGCTGCTTCCTTAATTCTCCCTTTCCCGAGGGACGTCTTCCCTCATATGTGATAGGTTTATGACCGTAGCTGCAGGTAATGCCCAAAACTAACTGTGATAAATAAATAAATAAATAAATAACGCCTGCCCATATGATTTCTATATATACAAGGTGCGACCCAAAAGTCTTGAAAGAACTGTCACGTATAAACACAGACCAATGTTAATATGGACACTTTTATTTTTGGATCAAAAGATCCAATATATTTTTCAATCAAAAATTTTCTTGTAGGCCTTATATCTGGAGAACTACAAATAATGTAGCCAAACCCAAACTATCAGTCAATACGATGTGCCTATTCCGTAGAAAATACGAAAACTCGATTTGTGGGCCATTCAAAAATTTTGTGGTCCCTGATTCTAAAACTAATTATTGGCCAAGATCGCAATCTCTTGATCCATTTTTTTTATCATTTCTAAAATTCTTGTTATTCTTTAAAACACTCCTCCTTGATCGATGTACTTCTTGTACGTTCCTTGCGATACAAGTAGTTAATGGTGAAATCATCCCAATAAATTCCTTCAAATTGGAAGCATTTCATGTCAGTGGAATAAGAAAAGATCACTGGTAGTGACCAGTCTTTGAAAAAGACAAAATTCGTTAAGTTCTGACCCCTTAAGCCCCTATTCTACCGCTTCTTCAAGTATGTAAACAGAAATGGCGACTCGTGTAAAAAAAAAATGGTCTCACGAACAAGTCCGCTCAGTCATTCTATTTCTGTTGGCGAAACATTTAACCGCGGCTCAAATTCATCGGCAGGTTGTAGGAGTTTACGGAGAGAGTGTAATGGTCTCGTCAGCAGAATATTGTCAAAAGTTTGTGGCTAATAGAGAAAACGTCACCGACGAAGAGTGTGGTTTCCGACTCTGTTGCAGCAATTTAGCTGAGACATCATCGACCATCCTCCCTACACCTCGGACCTTGCTCCAAGTGACTATTACCTGTTTCCACCTAGGAAGTAGTCGCTTCGGTTCAGACGAGGAAGTGAAACACTTCGTGACAACGTAGCTGAACACGCGAGGGCAGAGTTTTTAGCAGGAGGCAGGGATGTAATGGAGGGTATACGCGGGTATACGGCGTATACCTACCTCTAATTTTTGGAAACTATCGTATAGCCACCTAAAATTTAGGAAGTACGCGGGAATACGCTAGATTCAATCAATAGTATACTCACTTCATTGGAACAAACAACAACTGCTTTTCATGTACTTTTCAAAACAAAAATATCTCACAAGTAAACCTTACGTTTGGGTGAATCGAGTTTCTGACTGAGACACATATGAAAAAGTAGTACTAAATGTGGTCAGTATTTCAGTGAAGTTTTAGGTGCGAAGCTCCAGGGGTTTAGGAGATACAGCTACCAGAACATCACATGGAAGTACAGAATAGTCTTCATACAGTTGGAGGTAAACACTCTGTAAGACCTCTAATAACGACAAAAGATGAATAACAAATATATGGGTACATATTAGGACTAGGGGGAAGTCATATAGTAAGGGTATACCTGACGGTGGCCATCTTGAAATCCGCCATTTTGAATTAAGGTTAAGTTTTTAAAATAGGAATAGCGTCATGTGATACATGATTTAAGGCGCAAATTTAATCAGAAGAACAATGGTAACGTTAATTTTGATTTACGCGCAATTGGTAAAAAGTTACAGGGAAATTAAATATTGTTGCAGCATATTTATTAGTCCTTTACCCCACCTTGTAAATTTTGTGTTAATGATAATAATTAAATAAAAAGCAAATGGATAAATATTAGGTCTATGGTAGGAGTTGCCTTGATGGCGGCCATGTTCAAATCCGCCATTTTGAATCAGACAAAAGTTTAAACAAAACGCATAACAGTGACACCTTATTAATAGCAAATTTTACCATAACTTCAACGGTATAACCATTTTTGCTTTATCATTAACCAGCACAAAATTAAATGGATCGCTCCTTACGACTACTGCTTTGACGGAATTGTTAACGACAAATGTGTCAAGTGTAACTCGATTGCCTTTGTCAGGTGTGCTCACTGTGAGCAGAGCATTTGTGCAAGTCATGCACTCTTTTCTCAACTACATATTGATTGTACTAATTGAGGACTTTTCTGGAAGAAAGACCCCAGTTCAATTATGACTCAATTCTACTTTGGTCATTTTTCCTTAAATTTGCAACTTGTTTATGCGATAACAAGTGCTGGTTAATGATAAAGCAAAAATGGTTATACCGTTGGATTTATGGTAAAAATTGCTATTAATAAGGTGTCACTGTTATGCGTTTTGTTTAAAACTTTTGTCTGATTCAAAATGGCGGATTTGAACATGGCCGCCATCAAGGCAACTCTTACCATAGACCTAATATTTATCCATCTGCTTTTTATTTAATTATTATCATTAACACAAAATTTACAAGATGCGGTAAAGGATTAATACATATGCTGCAACAATATTTAATTTCCCTGTGACTTTTTACCAATTGCGCGTAAATCAAAATTAACGTCACCATTGTTCTTCTGATTAAATTTGCGCCTTAAATCATGTATCACATGACCCTATTCCTATTTTAAAAACTTAACCTTAATTCAAAATGGCGGATTTCAAGATGGCCACCGTCAGGTATACCCTTACTATATGACTTCCCCCTAGTCCTAATATGTACCCATATATTTGTTATTCATCTTTTGTCGTTATTAGAGGTCTTACAGAGTGTTTACCTCCAACTGTATGAAGACTATTCTGTACTTCCATGTGATGTTCTGGTAGCTGTATCTCCTAAACCCCTGGAGCTTCGCACCTAAAACTTCACTGAAATACTGACCACATTTAGTACTACTTTCTCATATGTGTCTCAGTCAGCAACTCGATTCACCCAAACGTAAGGTTTACTTGTCAGTAAACAGATGGTTGTCAGGCTGTTACTGCGAATGATGTCTAAATTCTTTTAAAATATTTGCGTTTTCGGGGCGTGGGAATAAATTTTTCTGAGAATATCTTCTATAATGGAAAACAGCGCTCTGAACATGCAGTGATTTTTCCTCAAGATATCACATGCATTGTCCCTACCTTCCAAATTCCAAATTCAATTCAAAGTCTGTCGATTGGATACAATTTGAGCAAGGCAATATGGAATAGAAAAAGTTCCTTTCTAATCGCGGAAGGAGATTTCGAAAAAATGTGGTCTTTATTTTAAGAGTTAAGAGGAAATTAAATGAATGTGTATGCGCCAAGAAATCGTTGGCCTCCACAAATATAACAAAACATGCCCTATCGTCGGTCTAGTTTGAAGCATTCACCGTCGTTCCCAATACTACCAAATACAACAACGGACCTCGGATTAGTACTGTTCGTTTGTAGCCGCAGTTGACATCAAAGAAAGGAGCGATTAATTTCAATAAATACTCAGCAGCTAGTACTAGCAGTAGTTTATCCTCAACCTACTGAACAAAAAAAGGGACGGGGTAAAAATAAACATTTTTCTTCGTTATTTCATTTTCTTTCAGATAAAAAAGAAAATTGAAGAAAATTTGTTAACAGGAAGGGGTAGAAAACAAAAGTCAGGAAAGACTTGTAGCGTATGAGCATGTCACAGCAATCTTTGATCATTTCGATACAGCCGTCACTTCGCAAATATTTGCTTAGTAGTGTTTAACCCTTTGGGAATTTATGGTACGAATCGGTACCATGGAGTAGTGTTGTGTTTAAACGCTTATTAAGCTCATGTAACACGTATTGAACCTTTTTTATTTATTTATTTATTTATTGGTCAACTCAAGCATGGACCAAAGAGCACCCCAGATGCGTTTCAGAACCGGATGGTACACTTGGCGGTGCCAAGTAGAGGCGGAGGGGTGAGGGAAATTAGAAAAAAAAACATCCTTAGTTTTCAAGATATCAAGATTAAAATTTTGTATATGGATTGTGTGCACCTTAGAATATTTCTCTCTCGTTTTTGTTTTGTTTTCTTATACCTACCTGAACCCGGTTCTTTTAGGAAATACTTTTAGGAGGAGAGCATTTTTTGTCTTTATCTATTTTCCTTTTTTCCCCAGGGTGCGTATTTATTTTATTTATTTAACAATCACCAGATACAGCTTGCATATGTAACAACAACAATAATAATAGAAAGGATTTGGGAAGGTGTCGGCCAGGGCCTGTTTAGTAGGTACTATCCCGGCATTTGCATGGCACAACTGAGGAAAACCAGTCAGGATAGTTGGCAGCGGGAATCGAACCCACGACCTACCGAATACGAAACCACGCTCTACCACTTGAGCTATTTCTCTCGGAAAGATTGTCGTTTGTGATTTTTAAAAATCGCTCGTGACGGGAAACCTAAACCTCGAATCGAAAGAAATTATTGGCCTAACGTTTTAGATGGGTATAGCGATACTACTCGACTCTAACTTCGGCGCTGGTATCAGGGTTTAATTTAACCAGAAATTGGCCTCGAAAATGCTCTCCAAGGTGCCTAATAGACCCGATGTGACTTCCCTCAAGAGCCGCCCCTTTATACGAATTTGTTGAAGTTTAGCGTCAGTTTTCAACACCTTGACTGTATGAAATATTATCCTGCATTTTAAGGTGGAATCCCGGAACCATCGTAATGCATTAAAAGTAGGAAAAGAAAGCTCTGTGTCTGAAGATCGCAACAAAGACTTGATTTGTACTTATGACAGTGGTATAACCTAAGTTTATTTCTGCTTTTCCGAGACATCTAAAAGTTTTATGTGTGGTAGTTCATGAAAATAGCTTGTCTTCGTATTATTGTATTGTTTAATTGTCTATTCTTTATACTTAGCTATTAACGCTTCAAGTCATTAACTATTTGCTCATTGGGACATAGCTGTCATTGTTTTAATTGAATAGTTGGGTAACACAGTAGCCTAAGTACCAACAGCAATAAGCCCGATATTTGTATTAATACGGATACTAATTTCGACATTATTGCTGTTGGTACTTAGGATAGAGGATCACTCAATCTATCAATTCTAAAACGGTCATGCGACAACGAAACCAAAATTAAGCTTTTTTCTATTTTAATGCAATCATAATCCGACAAAAGAAAGCTAAATTCATTCTCCGAGCAAAAGAACAACTAAATACAATTTGGGAAAAAGAAAGAGGTTGTAAATTGCAGGACGGACAAACTACAGATTGAGGGATATTAATCTCTTCTTGGTTATGGCCCTGAGCAGCCAGTAGGCTGTGGTTCGTGGCCGTTTTACAATGTTAAAATTCAAAATTTCAATCTTAAATTACTCCAAATGTTGTCAATATTTTAACTCAAACGAAACATGTGTATTTCTGTGTACATTAAATACATCCTTTGAAAGTGTCATAATGATAGATAGGACCAAAGGAATGAGCAAGGTGGCGGAAACAACATTGGTCCAAGTCATTTTTTTCTTCTTATAGTTATCAGTTATACAAGTACAACCACTTCTAGAGCCTGACCTACTTAACGCAGAAAGCTAAATAAGGTTTTAAATTAATCTAAAACATTATAGGTAATCTTTTTCTTAGTCTCTGGTTGATAGGTTAAGTGGTTCGGTAACTGTTCTCCAAAACATAGCCTTCCATTCAGACTTCTCTTGTTACTTCATATACATATCCTGCTTGTTATGCAACCGATACGCACAGAGAGCCAGTGTGAACTGCCTATAAGCAAGGATATTTCACCATAACTTTATGAACTTTGAACTTTAAATCTTAATAGTGCAAAGCCTAAAAGTATATGAACACTATATATATATATATATATATATATATATATATATATATATATATATATATATATATATATATGGGGCTGTGACAAGGGATGAAGCGTATACCTACCTAAAAATTAGCATTACATCACTGGCAGGACAAAACCTTGAAACTCATCCCACGATGCTACAACTGCCTCGACCGATATGAAGATTATGTCGAAAAAGAACCTAATGTATGTTCTATCTGTTGGCTGTATAGGCTGTATGAAATAATATATACACGTTTCACTGCAGGCTTTGTAACCTTACTTTCTGATCACTCCTCGTATTAAAAAAAATTCACACGATATACTTGTATCAGTAGAAAGAAGGAATTCTATGAATAATGATTTTAAACTAAAACAGCCAAAATAGCCGTGTATAGTATATTGAAATCTCTGAAGCCCGAGATAAATTATTTTCCGAACAGAGAATGACATCTAAGCAAAATTTTAAGCGTAATAATAATAATAATAATAATAATAATAATAATAATAATAATAATAATAATAATAATAATAATAATAATAATAATAATAATAATAAGTTTTGTATCTTCTTCTTCTTTTGTGGTACTTTTTTCTTGCCTGCCAGATTAAATTTATTCAACCAGCAAAATGTATATAAATGTGTGCATAAATATGCTGCGTTACCTTCCAGCAGCACCATTAAATTTCCTGAAGTGAGGGAATAAGAAACTTAAGCAGGGCAGGATAAAATGAATTCATACTTAATTTGTCATAACTGTCAACAGGTTCAACATTGCATGCTATTTCATTTCAACCTTGGAATATCTGCTGCAGAAACCAAAAGAACGATGGAGGAAGTGTATGGGAAGGATACCATTGATAGTACGGTAACAGAAATGTTTGTCAACTTCAAGAACGAATATTTCAATCTGAAAGACAAGCGAAAGAGTGGAAAACCTCAAGAACTCGAAAACGATTGTCTGGAACAGTGGCGTAGCTAAAGGCTTGGGGGCCCTCCCGGAGACAGCGTGGAACGGGGCCCCTTCTCTAGGTCCCACTTCACGATTTGGGCCCCCTGATGGCTTGTGGCCCTCCCGCAATGCGGTGTCTGTGGGGCCTTTATTTACGCCCCTGGTCTGGAAATGTTACTTGAAGACCCGTACCAAACAACGAAAGAATTGGGTGAGAAGCTTAGAATCGACCTTTAGACAATTCGCCGGAAGTCTACACGCCCTTCGCAAAATCCAGAAAGCAGTAAATTGATTCCACACGGGCTTACAGAGCGTAGTATAGAGTATCGTCTGAACACTTGTGTGTCACTGTATGCTTGCCACAAAATAAGGTCTTTTATGTAGAAAGTTGTAACAGGAGATAAAAGTTGATGAGTTTTTTACGTCCCACGGTTATGCCGATCGGTGATGATGAGAGATGAATGAAATGGTGGAATGAAGAAAGTGGCAGGAAACGGAAGAACCCCGGTAAAACCCACGCACACGGTGTTTGTCCACCACAAAGTTCACTTGGCGGAAAGAGATAAAAGTTGAATTTGCTGCGATAACTCCAAACGTCGAAAATAGTGGGGGTAAACCGTGGTCAACTCACCACTTGAAACGGATATCAATAATAATAATAATAATAATAATAATAATAATAATAATAATAATAATAATAATAATAATAATAATAATAATAATAATAATAATAATAATAATAATAAAGTGTTGTTGATCTGGTGCGATATTAAGGGAGTGCTCTATTACGAATTACTGAAGCCTGGTAAAAGTATCAAAGCTAAACGGTGCAAAAAAAAAAAAAAAAATCCGTTTAAGCGAAAAATCGAGGAGAAACAACCTTATATTGGGCAAGGAACACAAAAGGCATACTTTCGTCCACATGTCGCCTTGTCAACAAAGAAACAATCCTTAACCTGGGTTGGGAAATTCTTTTATATGCGGCATATTCGCCTGATCAGATTATCACCTATTTTTTTCATATTCATATTCATATTCATTTTATTTCGTCTTCATGATCATACATATTGCACGAATTCGTGCGTATGAATAAGACTCGTCAGGGCATAAAAATACATAAACATACATAGTTCTATCATATAGGCCTACATACCAATTAATTAAAATACTACGCTACGTCTACTACATAAAAGAAACAAAGCGATAGACATTTTAAATACTACCAGTAATCAAATTCATTTACACACCTAGGAATTCATTAACGGAATAAAAGCAGTGCTGTAATAGGTAGGTTTTCAATATTCGCTTAAATTCCCCTCTTTGTTTTGTCTTTCGAAGATATAGAGGCAGCTTATTATATAGTATGGTACCCATATACGTTGGATTTCTTTCGTATAATTTAGTGCAGTGCTATTTGATGGGAATTTTATCCTTACGCCTGGTATCGTGTTTATGGGTTGTTGGTGCATTAAATACCTCAATGTTGGTTTTAACAAACAGTAACATACCAAATACGTATAGCGAGGGTAAAGGCAATATTTCAAGTTCCTTAAATATTGGCCTACACGAGTCGTTTATTTTGGCCCCAGTCATAGTTCTTAAAACCCTTTTTTAAATGACGAACAACATATTACTTTTTTTGGGAGTTTCCCCAGAAGATTATACCACATAAAAGTAAAGACTGAAAGAGTCTGAAACACAAGTTATGAATCGTATCTTGTTTTAAAACATGTTTGATTGATCTTAATGCATAGAGCATTTTATTGAGCTTTTGTGCTAGTGAAAATATGTGTGCTTCCCAGGAAAGACTGGTTTAGCCAAAGTCCCAGAAATTTAGTTGAGTTTGAATACATTATTTTTTTTTTTTTTTTTGATTATTTAACATTATATCAGTTTCTAGGCAATGCTTATTTTGAATGTGATGAAAATTTAGTGCTATAAATTTGTCTGTGTTTAATTTTAGTTTGTTTTGGGCAAACCAGTTTTCTAAACTACGGGTTGTCTTGTCAATTTTATCATAGATAATATCATGATTTGTACCTGTTATAGTTAGACTCGTGTCATCAGCGTACATAGTTGTATTTGCTAATGTTACGTCATTTGGCAAATCATTTACATATAGTATGGGTCCTAATATCGATCCCTGAGGAACACCGGTAGAAATGGTTTTAAATTTAGATTTATGAGTTGCTGATTCAGCTGTATTGGACATAAATGATAGTTCAACAGCTTGAGCACGATTTTGCTAATAAGATTTAATCCACGAGTTAACAACTCCTCTGTCTAGGCTTCGCAAACATTGATAACACCAAGAATTGCAACAACTTTATTGCCTCTAACGTAAGTTAAGTCTTTCTTTGGACAGGGAATACGCAAGCTACCTGACTTATGGGCTAAAGTGATAGAGAGGGAAGGAAAATACTTTGATGATTAAGTTTGTATTTCGTTATTTAAAATTGTAATATTTACGCTATGTAAAAAAAAAAAAAAAAAAAAAAAAAGGGAAACTTATGCACACATCTTCAGGGATGTAATGGAGGGTATACGCGGGTATACGGCGTATACCCGCCTCTAACTTTTGGAAACTATCGTATAGCCACCTAAAATTTTGGAAGTACGTGGGTATACGCTACATTCGATTCATAGTATACTGACTTAATTAAAAAAAAAACTACTACTTTTCATGTACTGTATTTAAAAAAATCACTAAACAGCTAGTTGTCAGGCAGTGGTCGTGAATGATGTTTATTTTATTTTTATTTTTTTATTTTTTAATGTTTGCGTTTTCGGGGTGTGAGAATCCCTTCATAATGGAAAATATCACTCTGAAGCTGAGTGTTTTTTCCTCAAGATGTCACATGCGCTGTCCTTACCTTCTGAAAGTTGACCTCTGGTACTATAATAAAATAAAGCCAAACTGTTTCTAAATATTTTTCTTGGAAACTCTTAGAAACTCTTTGTTGTCTCTAAAGATCAGTGGGAGATAGAGTTGAGTGGTGAGGGGGTAATGAGTAAGGCGTATATCCAGGTGGTGCCATTGAAGTTGTACTGTTTTGACAAACCAATGACCACAGTTTTCACTCCCTCTTTGATCCAAATTCAAAGTCTACCTATTGCATACAATTTGAACAAGGAAATACAGGATGGAACCAGTTCCTTTCCAATCGTGTAAGGAGGTTCCGAAAAAATGAGTCTTTACTTTATTTCAAGGGTTAAAAGGAAATTAAATAACTATATTTACGCCAAGAAATCGTTGCACACAAAAATAACAAAAGAACGTGACCTATCATTGGTCTAGGTGAAGCCTTCACCGTCGTTCTCAATACAATTAAACACAACAGCGAACTTTGGATTAGTACTGCTCATCTGTAGTCGCAATTGACATCAAAGAAAGTGGCGATTGATTTTCATAAATACTCAGCAGCTAAAGTGTATTCAACGTAAGAACCACGCCTGAGATAAACAAAACAGTTTGTATCACTCCGCGTCAAGCACGTACTTCACGGCGAGATTTCTGCTTCGGTCAGCTGTTCTTTTCCCGTGCGTTCCTCGATCTCAAAAGCAAGATATATCTCGGTTATAAAGCAAGCATAGCTAGAAGGTAATTTCGGGGGAAGGGTGTCCGAGGTTCCTCCCCCGGAAAATGTTTGGGCGAAAAACGCGATTTTAGGCTTAATTTTAACAACTTTTCCAAATTTCGGGGGAGAGGGGCGGAACCACCTCCTGGCTACGCTACTGAATGGAATTAAGTAATAGCGCTAAGTAAATGTTATCAACTTAAAGAAATAAACGATAAAATAATTACGAATTACTCACGTTAATCTGAGGTTTCTTCTGAATCGCTCAACGCAGTATCTTGCAGGTCTTCATCAGAAGATTCATCAGATTCGTTGTTTATGTTAATTACAAGGCGATCCACCAAGGTGTCAGAAAGTCCGTCCAGATTCCACATTTTCTCTTCTTCCTTCAGCACATGACGAATATTGTGTTTTCACATATCTGGTGTCACTTGAGTCAAGGCAGTTTCAAGCAGCAGCCGAACGTCACGTAACTTAAATGTGGTATTGTTTCTGGCTACAAAACCCTTAACAAATACCCACACAGTTTCTATCAGGTTCAAATTGCTGTGGTAGGGGGGCAGTCTCTCAATCATTCTCCCAGTCTGTTTTGCAATGCTGTCTACTACATATAGGTTTTCGTCAGTGTTGGGTATTACTTGTAAAAATGTAACGCGTTACAAGTTACTTTACTTTCTCTTAAAATGTAACGCGTTAGTAACGCGTTACTTGACCCCAAAAAGTAACTGTTACTTTACTTCGATAGTAACGCGTTACTAACGCGTTACTTTTAGGTCCGAAACTTTAAAAATGTGAAAAAAATTATGACTTCAATTTTCCGTACTACTATTACTACCGCTATTATTATTATTATTATTATTATTATTATTATTATTATTATTATTATTATTATTATTATTATTATTATTAATTATAATACTGTATATAAAAAGCAAGGTAGGTGGTTTGTATTTGAATACTAAAAAGATAGTTGATTTCCAACTTCAGTAGTCGTGAAGTCTAGGAGTCAAGGACATTGTTCACGAGCTTCTGAATTTGGGTTGAGGGTCTAGGCTGAGTATTCGGGCTCGAGCCGAACATTGTTAAAAGTTATAGGGCACTGGCCAAATATCTTCAAAACTACTCGGCCCGGGTTTAGAATTGTCAACGACTCGAGCAGCTTGGCTCACAGTTCATTCACTATCGACCAGAACCGAGAAGTAAGCCGAGCCAACAGCTCACCCAACCGACTCGGCTCATTGAGCCGAACCGAGCAAATGGCTCATCCCTACCAAGCCGAGCCAGCTCGAGCCATCTTCTCCGTTGAATCGAGCCGAGCTGAGCTTGTTATAAAAAAATCTCTTCTGGTCTCGTTATCGAGACGAGACGAGATGCAAGTAGTGTCCCATCTCGTGAGCAACACTAAAAGTATTCCATATTAATGTTTAGCTTACATTTCTCATGGCTTTCGTTTTCTAGTGTAATCAGGCCATGATTTCAAGACGACGTAAAACGAACGAGCCATTTATCAAACTCGAATGGACTCGAAACTCGACGCAAAAAATTGAATCGGCTCGGAATACGACGTCGAGGATATAACCCTTGACTTGACTCGAAACTCGACTTGAATTCGAGTCGAGTCGAATTTTAGCTTGACTCGTGCTCATCCCTATGTGTTAGTAAAAATGGTTGCTTATAATTATTCTGCTAAACTAATTATATAATAATAACAATGTTGTTATGTAAAATTAAAAATAAAGAATATAGAGAAACATTACACTACTCTATAATCAACGGAACTCTAGGATAAGCAAACTGATCTGAAAGAACTCCAATATTACATATCATCAGTAAACTATTGTCTAGTAATAAAGTAGGTCTGCTCATCAAAACAGTTTATTCATATTAACCCCTTACTGTAAATCGTTAATTATGGCACCCTAGTTGTTGATAAATATTTTCCGCCGGGGCACTTCAGACACTTTTAAATTCTGTCCACCATCATTCTCAGCTCTTAAAAAAAAGTATTCTTTCAAATGTTCGAACAGCAAAATATTTTCATTCTCCATCTTTATAAAAACAACACCAATTAAAGTAAAATAGACTACCGGTATCATTGCACTCCTAGTTCACTCACTGAATGCATTGATTTGGAGCTGTCAAAATCTACAACAAAATCTTCCAGGTGCTTGCAATCAGTACACGTGATTTCCCTAAGGCTGTCTTCATCTTCAAAAAACAGCAAGTGGCACTACAAATTTATCTGTTTCTCTGTGTGTCAGTGACTGTCGGTCACTGACATATGTAATTCATGCTCGATTGTTTCATTCCGAGAAATTCACTTACAGGACAGAAACATTTGTTTCCGAAAAAAAATATACATATATTGTAGTTACTCATCCGAAATGTAACGCGAAAAAAGTAACGCAAACTAGGCACGTTACTTAAAAATTTATAACGCGTTACCGTTACAGTTACTTTGGAAGAAATGTAACGCGTTACTAGGAAACATTACTTAAAAAGTAACGCGTTACAAGTAACGCGTTACTTGCGTTACGTTACTTCCCAACACTGGTTTTCGTTGTTGAGAGCAATACTTTGCGCTTTATTCAGTAGTTCCACTTTAACATCGGACTCTGAGAAAGGCAGTTTCTTTGCTGTTAACCACTCAATTATTTCTTATTTTCGCCATGAGGAGTTTGGACGTTGTTCAAGCCTTACGCTATGGTATGAAGCATTATCCATTACAATAACACACCCGGGATCAAGTTTAGGCAATATTGTTTCAAACCATTCACGAAAAACGTCAGCATTCATGTCATCATGGTAATCACCACCGCGCTTAGATTCAAAGATATGAGCACCACCATCTACAAATCCACTATTACTGCCTATATGAACAACTATTAGTCTTTTTCCTTTGCCCGTAGGATTTTTTAGGCCGGTTGATTTTCCAGACCAAAACGCCGTTTTTTAGAACATACAGTTGTTTCTACCCATACATTGGTTGTAGTGTGACCTTCGTTCACCCAGGTTTCGTCT
Source organism: Thermobia domestica (assembly GCF_964235325.1). Lineage (NCBI taxonomy): Eukaryota > Metazoa > Arthropoda > Insecta > Zygentoma > Lepismatidae > Thermobia > Thermobia domestica. The sequence goes on along the minus strand of NW_027655946.1, from coordinate 140,354 downwards.
AAGTAATATATGGTTCTATTTTCCGCTCTGTGTTTACGAATATTTCTCAAATATCGTCGCCGCCATAATGCAATATCTTCCCTATCTAAAATAACATTCACTTTATTTCTCTTGAGAAACTGAAAACCAATATCCAACAACAATGTGTAGAACGTACTTCGTTTGAAACTAGGCAACATAGGATCACTATTTACAGAACTCAAAATTTTGTTTAGTGTAGGTGGTTCATTTCTTAGAAAGAAATCATGCACTTTGCTCCGAATAGCACATTTCACAAAGTCATCCGCCTTCACTAATTCTGTTTTCAGTCTGTTTCTCTTTTTACCCGGTGTTTTCAACAACACCGTTTCTTTGAACTCTTTACGTACGTTCACAACACTCGACTCAGAGACACCAGTATATTCTGCCGTTAATTTCACTATGTCATTCACTAACACAGTAGGATTGTTTTCCAGCAGTTTATTGAACACGTTTAAAACAATTCGTTTTTCCCCCGCTCTTCAATGGTTTTCCTTTTGGATGTTTCATAACTTGACACTGAACAGAAGCACTACATGTAGCCGCCATGTTTTCAAATTGTAAGGTGACTGTTGGGGGCGGGACTTAAAATGACTGTTGCAATCTCTGCGTTTCTTAAGGACAGCCATTACACTTTTTTAAAAAACGGTTTTTCTTTATTATGGTTGTTAACAGCAATACAAAATATATTAAATTTGTACCGAAACATATTATATAAATGTTTATTCTCTACTACATTTACTATCTACCTTTCTCTCTCAAGTGTTTAACATTTGTTGTTATAGATACTTATCGGTTTGCATGTTAGCAACACTGTGACGATTGTTTTTTCTCGATAACAGAAGGTAAAAATCACAGAATATGGCATATATTTTGTCAGTAATTTGTAGTAGTATATTTTGCTCCGTGAATTAATTTTTTTTTCGTCTCGTCTAACAAATGTGTGAAGTTAATTATACGAAACAATGTGAAAAAATAGTTCCTCTCTTTAACCAATTACAAATCAGCAATTACGTCAATCACGGAACTATATTTGTAACTCCAGCCAATTACATTTCATTGTAGTACGTCATTTGTTTATCCCAGGTGTGTTTCTTACATTAAATACACTTTAGTACTAGTAATTAGTAGTTTTTTCGCAACCTACTGGGCAAAAACAACAACAAAAAAGGATGAAGTAAAAATAAACATTTTTCTTTGTTGTTTCGTTTTCGTTCAGATAAAAAAATATTTGAACAAATTTGTTAACAAGAGGAGGTGAAAAACAAAGTCAGGAAAGACCTATTCCCTGTTTAGCGTAAGCTCTAAACTCCGATAAACAAAATATTTGTATCCTTCCGCTTGTCACAAATACGATTGGCTAGGGATGTATCACTCCCACTCCCCACGGGGAGGAGCAAATTATACACCTGCGTTTTGACAATACTGTCTCGTGTTGTCCAGATACTTACAGCAGCAGCAGAAAAAAAAACTCGAAAGATTAAAAAATATATATTTGAATTTCGCTCGTAAACAATTGTTGCTTAGTGAGTAAAGGTTTGCCTTGGTGTTTCACCACAATATTCGAGGAACTGGGATTCATGCCAGCCATCTTTCAGATTTTAAAAGCAGAACACCCGCCCACAGTTGAGTTGGCGCCATAATTACTGCGCATGCTTAGTGTTTATTTCTATTGTTTCATTAACCACACTCGATTGCAGAATTATTAGATAATCCGTATTATATTTTTTGTCATTTATAATAATGTAGCAGTTTTGTATAGAGCTTCATAGTAAAAATGATAATCAAATCATATGAACTATTTTGCGGAGGACTACAAGCGTCGTTAGGCCAACAGCAAATCAGCGAGATTTAGTTTCACATGGCTTTGTTTATCGCAGTTTAGAGCTTACGCCGAACAATGTTTAGAGTATGATCGTGCCACAGCAATCTTTGAATATTTCAGTAGAGCCGTCACTTGTACTGGCCGAACTTCATTTGCTAAGTAGTGTTTAAACTTTATTTTTGGGTTGACGAATTAAGAGTTGCTTCGCAATTTGTAAGATGTCCAAGAAGGTGTTAGGAAATTGGTTAAAAAGGAAAAGAGGCTACAGCTGTGTAAATTCCGTTGATGAAAATATAAAAGCAAAGATATCGAAAAATAAGGAAGAAAAATCCAAAGAACAAGTTAATTTGACAGCTACTACTTCAGAAAAAGAGATGAGTACATTTATTTATTAATTTATTGATTTCACATATAAAGGTTGGGGTTATGGCATCTCCGGCTTGATGACAAAGACGTCAGACGGATAAGATCCTTCGTTAAAGACATTGCAAACGAGACTAATTGGGGCCTATAAGTTAGGCACTATTCCGATATTTGTGTGGTGCGAGTGAAGAAAAACTTGTCAAGATAGCTGATCTGCAAAGAGGTTTCCACACCTTCTTCATAGTTTTATATTATTATTATTATTATTATTATTATTATTATTATTATTATTATTATTATTATTATTATTATTATTATTATTATTATAGGAATTTACACTTGCATGAATGGCTCAGGTTTAAATTAAGCTGGAAATAGCTGTGCGAGTAATTCTATTTAAAAAAAAAATGAAGATGGCCATCCTCACTGTTCTTTCCAAGCTTTTCTTTGACAGATTAACTGAATGCTGGAATAGTACATCAGCTTATAATTCGGAAAGCGTCCTTTTCAAATCCTTTTGTCTGGCAGTGTGTATAAGGTTTAATAATTTAGTAAACAGTGATGGAACCTCTTTTGATATCTGAGAAAATGTCTGATCACGGAAACTGTAATCTACCTAGAAGAGTTAGACTTGTGGGTTTTTGCATTTGTTTCCTCGGTTTTAATTTCTAAAAAGTCTTAAAAATTTAAATTAGAATTTAAAAAGTGGAAAAAGCTCACATTTTTTAGTTTACAATTTTATTTCTTTTAGGAAAGACTTTTAGGAGGATGGCATTTTTTGTCTTTATCTATTTTTGTGTTTTTTTCAGGATGTATATTTGTTTTATTTTATTTAATTTATTTAACAATCACCAGATACAGCTAAGAGTTCATTTATCGGTATACTGGATGCATAACGACAATAGTAATAATGAAAAGGATTTGGAAAAGTATCAGCCATGGCCTATTTAGTAGGTACTATCCCGGCATTTGCCTGGTAGGACTGAGGAAAACCCCAGTTCGAATGGTCGGCAGTGAAATCGAACCCACAACCTCCAGTATGCGAGGCGAACGCTCTAGCAATAGAGCTACTTCGCTCGGTAAAATTGTCGTTTGTGATTTTTTTTTTTTTCTTTTTGAATTGCTCCTGCGAGAAACTTGAGCCTCGACCCGAACGAAATTGTTGGACTAAAATTTTTAGATGGGTATATCGATACTACCCAACTCTAACTTCGGAGCTGGCATCAGGTCTTAATTCAGCCTTAAATTGGCCTCGAATTGAAAGTACAACCATTTCTACAATCAGACCTACTGAACGCAAGGTGTTAAGTAAGATCTTAAATTAATCTATGGTACTGTAAGTAATTTTTCTTAGTCTCTGGTTGATGGGTTAAATGGTTGGAAATCTATTCTCCAAAATGTAGCTTTCCATCTGGATTTTAATTTTTGTTACTTCATATACTTATCCTGCTTGTTCGAACCTTAATAGCACAAAGACAAATAAATGTTAGAGGAAGCGTTGTGGTGAATTTCAGAGGAATCTCGAAAAGGGCGCTGCTTTCGACTTTGATGTAATCAACTTTTTTTTCTTGTTTTCGTGTCTAGTTTCAATCGCCAAGCGCTGTAATAGGAATTATGAAACAACATATTACAAAGAATACCTTAGAGGACGCCAGTTCAAATCCCTTGATACCTTCTTTGTTTCACGGCCCACCAAGTTTTACCGCGATGGAATCCATGGCCTTCGAGAGCAGATCGTCGATGCTGTTGGGGACTTTATTTATCTTGCGGGTATGTCTTAGGTGAGAGATCGATGTTCGAAGGTAGTGGGTGAAAAAGCGACAAAACTTTGTTGGTTACCGTTATAGTTCAGGCAGAAACTCTTCCAAAAATATGCGATACTCCCATCCGGTCAGGCATTGTAGTTATAGGTACAGTCCAATGAGATAATTATCAATGATTTCGCAGATAGACGAGTATGTACACGTACATTCTGGACACGAAACACAAATAAATTGGGGGCGCGGTGGCTCAGTGGTAGAGCGTTCACCTCTGGTACTTGGGGTCCCGGGTTCGATCCCAGCTCCCGCCAAGTGAACTTTGTGGTGGACAAACACCGTGCTCGTGGGTTTTCTAGGGGTTCTCCCGTTTCCTCCCACTTTCTTCATTCCACCAATTCACTCATCTCTCATCATCACCGTCTCCTTTAGCCTAACCGGCATAACCGTGGGACGTAAAACTCAAAGATTTCATTTCATTTTTTTCACAAATAAATTAAACGATAGAAGTAGCAGTAACAGATCTTCATAAAAGCGTTGTGATGTCATTAATATGAGCAGATCAGCAATTGAATTTTTTGTTCTGTTATTTATCTGCTTGTGTTGTGCTTATTTTTACACGCGACGTGACGTTTCCAGTTAATTCTTGTACTGCACAACGTTTTTTTACTAGTACTTTTTGAGGAGGTATGCAACTACGCACAATGATTATTACCTCATTCGTCATCTTTTAATCTGTGTGTATGAGTTCTGACCTGCCTCGTAGTATTATTTCCAGGCAGAGAGACGTTCTTTACATGCTCTTGTCCACTCAATTTTCGTCATAAAATGACCGGGAATCCCTAACGTCCTTTGGAGAATCCCTTGCGCCGCCATTGCACAAATCTGAAAACTGCAAATTTGGATAGAGCAGGTTAGGATACTTTGACGATATCACGCCGCATCACGTCTACGATCAGTAGTTTGTGTAATATTTAACTTTAAATTTTGCTTTCCCACGCTTTCGGCAGCCTATAACACGTTAACGACGCGTTTTTTGCCCTATGTTTATTGGAACTTTTTTTGTTTGTTTTCCTCTCAGGATTCATCCCTCTGCTTTTGTACAACGAATTTAGCGCCATACTACACACACACACACACACATATATATATATATATATATATATATCGGGTGTTGCAAAATAAGTGTTACAACTCTTGGGAGGTGACTCCTGCCACTGAGGCAAGAAAAAAAGCTCTCTTCAACTTTCTGCTATCGGACATAGTTTCAGATCTACAAGGTGCCGAAAGCGTGGGAAAATGACTTTCGGACGCCAATAGTTCCGAAACTATCCAACATAAAGAGAGCGGGTAAAAAATTCACTGAAGAAGTCATACCTGCTCTATTGAATTTTGCATGTTTCACAATCCTACCGTGCACGCGCAAGGGATTCCCCAAAGGAACGTAGGGACTCCCGGATAATCTGCCAAATGAAACTTGGTTAAATTCATATGAATTAATAGGCTTTCTACCAGGTAACAATAATTCGTTTGTCTTAAGTCGATATCTGGAACAAATACAAAACGGCGGACACCTTTATGCCCGTTGTGTGTGGTTGCATAATCGCCAGATACGGAAGCTGGCCAACAGTGACGTTCTGAGTATTAATTATAGCGAATTTGTACTCAAATGTTCTAGAAAGACATCTGGAGTACCGGTAGAGCACAACAGATGAAGCAGGATGATTCACATGTGTGGAAACACTTAACGAAAAATGCCCAGAAATGCACTCATACTCAATAAACGTGAGTTCAAAGCGTCGGAACATGAAAGCCATTGCCAATTCACCAATAATAATTCTTCAAACCGATGCAATATGATGTGCACGGTTGCATACCAATAAGGATGCAACAACTGAGGCCAAGTTGAAATTGTACAATGGACTCACAAAGAAACTGGGTAAACTAAAGGAATGTCACTAGTAGTATCGCATGATCGATATTGAAATGTGGCCAATGTGTGTGTTGATATCAACATGTAGCTAATGGACAAATGTCAACATGTCGCACTACTGCTGGGACACCATCTCACGTGCGAAAACTAGGAAAATAACGTTGTACATTCTGCTATTACATCTGGTGCACCATTTGGTAGAACGTAACTAGAACACGATTGTATCAATGTCCCTCTTTGTTTGGGACATTGTCCCACAGTCGACACATATGAAAAGAAATCTTTTAATACATGGTTCAAATTCTGATAGAGTATGAAAATAATAAACTCGTATCATTTCCCACGTCTTCTGAGACATATGACGTACTCAAAATATAGGAAAATAACTCTAGAAATTCGTATCTTACACACAGTGCACATGCCAAGACAAAGACGAAAATGAGCCGATTTGGCACATTTAACACTACAGCTGGAACACCATACATATGGAAAATAAAACGACATGAGAAATAGGAAGAAACGTCGTAAAGCTCTGATTGTTTACAACTGTGCAGTAGGAGTAACAAAATGAAACACACAAGTATGTCGGGAGGCTGTACAAGAGGGCTTGCCAAACAAAGTGGGTACTCCTCAAAGAAATGAATACAGAGAAAGTGAGGCTCCTTCGAACCTCAGGGCTAGAGCGCTCGCTTTTGCTCGCGTGGTCGCAGTTTCCAATCCTACTTGGGAGCCCACGGCCTCAAATTCAAGACCCGAGTAGTTATTTTCCTATTTTTCGCACGTGGGACGATGTCCCGGCAGTAGTGGGACATGTTGACATTTGCTCATTAGCTACATGTTGTTGGCCACATTTCAATATCGATCATGCGATCCCACTAGTGACATTCATTTAGTTTACCCAGTTTCTTACTGAGTCCATTGCACAATTTCAACTTGGCCTCAGTTGTTGCATCCTTATTGGTATGCAACCGTGCACATCATATTGCATCGGTTTGAAGGAATATTATTGGTGAATTGGCAATGGCTTTCATGTTCTTGACGCTAATCCTTACATTTCCGACGCTTTGAACTCACGTTTATTGAGTATGAGTGCATCTCTGGGCATTTTTCGTTAAGTGTTTCCACACATGTGAATCACCCTACTTCATCTGTTATGCTCTACCGATACTCCAGATGTCTTTCTAGATCATTTGAGTACAAATTCGCTACAATTAATACTCAGAACATCACTGTTGGCCAGCATCCGTATCTGGCGGTTATGCAACCACACACAACGGGCATAAAGGTGTCCGCCATTTTGTATTTGTTCCAGATATCGACTTAAGACAAACGAATTATTGTTACCTGGTAGAAAGCCTATTAATTCATATGCATTTAACCAAGTTTCATTTGGTAGATTATCCGGGACTCCCTACGTTCCTTTGGGGAATCCCTTGCGCGTGCACGGTAGGATTGTGAAACATGCAAAATTCAATAGAGCAGGTATGACTTCTTCAGTGAATTTTTTACCCGCTCTCTTTATGTTGGATAGTTTCGGAACTATTGGCGTCCGAAAGTCATTTTCCCACGCTTTCGGCACCTTGTAGATCTGAAACTATGTCCGATAGCAGAAAGTTGAAGAGAACTTTTTTTCTTGTCTCAGTGGCAGGAGTCACCTCCCAAGAGTTGTAACACTTATTTTGCAACACCCGATATATATATATATATATATATACAGGGTGGTAGGTAACTCCACCGACAAACTTTTGGGAGGGGGATTCCTTATATGAAATGAAAGAAAAAGTTCTTATAAACATAGGTCAAAAAACGTCTCCTTTCAGAGTTATGATCCGTCGAAAATTCGAACATTCACGTTTCGTAACGCTTTGCCTTAGAAACTACAGGACCGATCCCAAGCGATTTAAGGAATTACAAAGGAACTAGTATGCGATCTATGTAAATATCTATGTTCTACCATGGTCCGTTATCGGCGAAACGAACGCGTTATTAATACTTAAGGAGTATCCCTATACCTCAACTTCCTTTTCTCAGTTCGTTTCGCATGAAACAATAAAGCATGAAAAATGAATGGAGGAAACGGGTTGCAGAGTTAATTTTATCACTAGATCTATATTTGATATTATCCGTTAATTTCGTGCATTTTTAAGTTGTTTATTGACACTATATTCTCCCCTTTTCTCTTTGTGCCTCAATGTGTAAAATTTTACAAATATTATACAAATCATGAACCCTAAGTTATATTTGCAAGTTAACGGGAAATAGGCCTACTTTAATACGGATAAGTTCTCTATTACAAATAAATTACCAATAGTTAGTATTTTCAAAAATTATTTAACGAATAATGCAATCAACAATTTCTTTTTTCGAAGTAGTATTACGTATGAATCAGTAGCGCCGGAACCTAGGAGTTCACGCCCTGTTAGATCCCCAAAATTTTCATTGGGGGTTGGGTTCTTCCCCCCAAATGATCCATCCATACTTTTAATTGATTTGCAAGTAGGACTATTGTTAATAGTTTTAAAACTCAGCGCAAAGCTTTGAGTTAGCTAAAAAAAAAAAAAAAAAAAAAAAAACTACCATATGTACTGTATAATCTATCCGTATATTATTTGATACACGGATATGTATACTTATTTGAACTAAGTAAACTTGTTTATATAATCCTCATTTGAGTTAATTATAAGATTAACTAAGTCCCCCCCCCACTGTTATCTTCTCATTAGCGCCTCTGTTATCCGTATATTTTTTCAAGTGGTTGTATATAGTTTTACGTGTGTATCATAGAAACAAGAAGTACTGTGAGTACAAGTATCCAAAGACTCCCTTATCATTTCGTCAGCCAGCGTTTCGCTCCGCTTCTGCACAAAAGCATTCTTTACGATTTGTGCTTTTAACAGTTGGGGAAACTTCATGCTGCTGTGCTAGCTACTACCAGGCGTGATTAATCTTGGAGCAGGCGTTAGTTGGGTTGCCTATCTCGCGGACTTTGTACATGAAGAATTTCTGTGGCCCACTGTACACGCTGAGATTTGTGGATAGAAAATCGAAATTCTGTCTCATTCGAACTGAGAACTAGACGATTTAATGTAAGTTGAAGCTTCTAGTTATACAGCGAAGGTATCAAAAGCGGTAATAAATAACCGCTTACTATTAAACCAAGGGAAGGGTATGACTTTTGTGTACTAACAGTTTTTTTTTTTCTGAACAAGATTGTACAATATTGTTATGTATTGAAGGTAAAATAAATAAATAGTCCGAAATATAATCTAGAAATGATGTTATCTTTAAATACAACTTACCTCCTTTTGTTTCCCCAACACGTTTTACTTAAAGTCAACGTTGCTAATGGAATATCTCCACTAAACCTGATATCCAAAATTGAATCACGGGTGATTAGAGCTATCAGTCGTGTCAAAGAAGTTTCGATAACATTGGTCCGAAATCGTTTGTCAGGTACCCCTAGGACTTTAGTAATAACAGCACTTTTTATCCCCATGCACCACTGGATGGTGTCACTCCAGTTGTCAACACTATATTGTTTAATAAAATCGAACGTAAGATTAAACTTAACGCCTTGCGATATACTAACATCCAGCTCGGATTTCTTTGCAAATGAGTAAACTAAACATTGTACTTCAGTTTTGTTGACAATATTACAACCTTGAAGTTCCACTGTTTCAAAAATACTTCTTTTTAAGTCTTCACATGCATGTAAATTCGCCAACGTTACTCTAGCACATAATGCAGTTCCACAATATAGAATATAAAGTAAGTACAACATTTTTGCGGTACATATTATATTGGAGATTCGCTGTGATCCCCTGCTAGTAGTCATTTTGCTTTGGTTTCCATAGTCCTCTGGTTCCTGTTACCTGCAATGAGAAATGAATCTTAGTTTCCAAATTGTAACCAATCAAGTAGAGGAAGGTGGGACGTTTCTAGTTTACACACATAAAAAAAACGTAAATCAGTGAAACAAACTGGAATTATTGAGGAGCTTCGAGACTAAATCGGAAACTATTAGCACGTAGTGAGATTTCTCTGGTAAGTGAATGATTTCAGCCTATTTGTTATTATTTTGAAAGTCAAGAATATAATATTTTTTTCTGAAATTGACCTCTTGACCCCAGTGGAATAACCATAGGGTTTGACCCATCCTAAGGTCTTTGTGGTTGACAAACATCGTGTCTGTGGGTTTCCTAGGGGTTCTCCCGTTTCCTTCCACTTTCTTCATTCCACCATTTCATTCATTTTTTCATCATCGCCTTCTCCTTTAGCCTAGCCGGCATAATCGTGGAACGTAAAACTTCAAGATTTCATTTCCGTCCTAAGGCAACCTCCCCCCCCACCTTAGATAGTTTTTATCCAAAATGCTGTCTCAGAGCTCCTTTGTGGCTAAGCGGTTAGCGTACGTGCCTTTGGTGTGGGAAACCCGGGTTCGATTCCCGGTAGGAGCTCATGTGGTTCGGATTCCACGTTAATAAGTAGGGCCACGTCTCATATATGCTCGCTGCTGAACGGGACATTAACCTCAAACTCAACTCAAAATGCATTCTCCTTACATGTACCGTTTGCGATGCCAATGTTAGGAGGGTCTTTTTATTTATTTATTTATTAAGAATCTAATATACATAACAAAATAAGTATTGTAGTAATGTTCAAAAGCATATTTGATGGAAGAAGCTCTATATTTATTCCTACATAAGATTCCAGCTAAATAGTTCTATGGAGTATTCTTCATTATTTTGAACTTCTTTAAAGAATAATCTTTTGTTATTCGAACAGTAATTCGGATAATGAATACTTATTAGAACAATTATTCGGATAATTATAATAATAATAATTCGAATTTCGAAAACGAATATTCGAATGACCGTAGAAAAAGTATTTGAACAGTTTTAACACCACTAGTTCCTATCACTTGGATATTTTTAACAACGCAAATATAGGCTGTAATCAGGCAAACCCAGTTATTTGAACACCAGCTGATACGTATATTGTTGTGGTACTTCCTTCCACATCTTTCTTACATCGTCTGTACACCCAGTGTGACCACCACTAGCACTTTCGTACTAGATCTAGTACCTTTTATAATATTTTAGTGTTCTAGTACATTGACCAACAAATCTAAAATCTGTTCCAGGCAAGTTGATAGGAAACTCCCCTACCTCCCACCATTTACCACTGCAGAAGGGGAAATTGACTCGTTGACCTTTACAGGGAAGAAGGCTTTTCTAATAAACAGAATCATGTAAGCTCTAAATTCGTACGTCAATTCGCTCGCATCTGATGTTGAGAAATCACTGCTGTTCCTTTTAGCTATTAACTCCGAGTAACAAACAATTACTGTTTTTAATTTTTGTCTCGTAGAAAGGTAATGCATATTATTTATTTTACTAAAGTTTAACCTACTGTCAAACATTTTATTGTCTTAACAAATATCAAAAACATTAAAATCAATAAGAGCTCAATTTGCCCAATTTTGTATGAATGTGGAAGTTGATCCCTAAGACGAATACAAGAACAGGAACTGCGAGTTTCGAAAATAAAATATTGATAAAAATATTTGGAGCAAAAGAGGCATACATTCAGGTGAATTGAAACACTATACAAGCTTTTATTTAACAAAAACTACAGGTCACTGAGTATTATAGAAATAGGAAAGTTAATACCTATGAGATAAGCATGACACGTCGCTTGTATGGGAAATAGGCACCAAGTCACCAAGTCCTATTCCAAAAGCATAGGAGAAGGAGACTATTTGCTGGACGAAAGAGAAGGCTTCCGGACAATCTGAAGCAGGATCTTTGAAGCATGGTTGATAACAAACATGGTACTGTACATTGACTTTACCTAAGTTAAAATCTAATGGAATAGCTTGCTTCTGCTACGATGAGCCTTTGAGCTCGTTAAGCGAAAGCTTTCGTTATTTTTGTATAATTGAACGAACTTGTACTTATCGTTATTTCTTTCTTATAGAATAATCAACTCTTGTTACAACATTAGACTATGCTGCACGCCTGGGATCGCGGTGGAACTTTCACCTGTGATGCATAGGGTTCCTGGTTCGATCCCAGCTCGCGCCAAGTAAACTTTGTAGTGGACAAACACCGCGAGCATGGGTTTCCTCGGGGTTCTCCCGTTTCCTCCCACTTTCTTCGTTTCATCATTTCATTCATTTCTCATCATCACCGTCTCCTTTTGCGTAGCCGACGTAATCGTGGGACGTAAAACTTATAAAGATTTCATTTTCGGTTTTCGATTTTATATTATGAAATTATTGTATCAATAAGTAAATACCCATTCAATTACCAACCCTGCCATCCCTTGCCTTTCCAACATTATGTCACAAGCCCGATTGCGAAGAAGAAAGAAAATAAATAATACATCTGTTCCATAAAATTTTTAATCATAATAACACGTGTTACTTACCTCACTAATACAGACAAATATAATTAAGCGTTTTAAAATACGTAGTGTTATTATGAAAAAAATAATTTATTATTTAGACATATTTAGATACACTCTATAGATCCATGTGCGGGGGCTGATGGTGGAAGACGGAACACCAACATTCACCTGTACTTGAGTGTGCTGGAAGAAAAAAAAACTTCTTTTTCCTAACAGGTTACGTGAAACAGATTATGGTACTTTTCTCCTTTTCTTCTTTTCTCATAATTGCATTTGGGGGAGAAAAAATAATCTCATGAAAATTTGGCAATGTATGAAAATTTCACTGTTAAGTATGTCGGAAGGAAACAGATCCATTTCTATAGATTTTGTGCTTAACTTATAGTTAATTCTATTGGGGAAAATAGGAAGTACAAAAGTGTCAAAAAAAAAAAACGAAGGATTAAAACTAGAGATGCAAAAAAGCCGGCTTTTTTTGAATCGATGGTTTTTTTCACATAAAAAACCGGCTTTTGGGGGAAAAAACGAGAATTTTGGAAATTTTGGCTTTTTTCATTTTCATGATTTTTCTATCTAAATAGCTTTCTTATAGTATATTCTATAGTTAGATAAGAATTCCATGACCTAAATGCCATATTTCGCTCTAAAATTCACCAGCACGATGGATAGAGCACATGTTTTACGAATTAAAGCTAACGTGAAGAATGTAGTATTTGAGGGCAATTTTAGAGGCTATTTAACTTTATTTTAACTTTTGAGTTATCGACATTTTTTTCTTCTCGGGATCATTTCAGTTTATCATTCGTGTTTCATTTCTAAGACCTTAGTACTCTAGCTTCTAGCGCAAAAGTTAAACTTCGTTTTTCTATATATCCGTCAAAGCGTACGTTTTTCAATATATCCGTCAAACCGTACTTCCACATTTCTGTTATACTGTAGCTGTGCAACGATTTAGCAATAATTTTCCGGATACAATCTTGAATACTAATTTATACAAATAATCAGTAGCGAATTTAGAAAAGTACTTTCGGGGGAATTTCTCTGATTGTTTCGTTTTCTAAAATGCCCTAATTTTATTTGGGAGCAGCTTGAAGTTTATGAGTACAGGCATAACTAATATTTCGTTTCGTTTATATATTTAGCGATAATCTTCCGGATACAACCTCGCTGAAGATCATTTTATACTGAGAATAAGTGGCGGATTTAGAAAAGTATTTTGGGAGTCTTTTTTCTGACTAATGTTTAGTTTTTCTAAACATTCGTAATTTTTATTTGACGGCAGCAGTTTATGAGTAAAGGCATAACTAATGGATATTTCGTTTGTTTTAGACATTCCGTAACTTTGGGAAACAGACTTCAGTCCGAAAGACCGCCTCCCTAACCTTCGCAAAACCGTCACTGCTGGTAATTAGTAATAATGACGATTTAAAAACAATAAGAAAGGAAGTCGGCCAACTCACAGTACACGCACTATTTCTACTTCACAGATGGAATGAAGAAAAGCTTTGTCAGAATGATCGAATGCTGAGTTGAATCCCGGACTTCCCGATAGAAGCGCAAAAGCTCCACTGAGTCATGTTTGTTGTGCAGTTATATTTATCTTAAGTTAAATATATTCCGTAGTCCTTTTTTTTGGGGGGGGGGTGAGGAGAGTTCCATAATGATATGAAGGGTATGAGCCAAGAACATGATAACTAACAAATTTTCAATTGCTGAGATATGCAGCACCAGATAGACAGCAACGCATACCGCTTCGTTTAATCCTTCATGTATAGTCTTATGTGAAAAATTAGCTTTCCGACTTTCAAAATGGATTGTGCAGCAGAAAATTTCTAATTTCTTAAAATAGTAAAATTGTGGGTTACCATATTCTTGCCTCATACCCTTCATATGTTGAATCCCTCTTGTTAAAAATTCAGAAAACTTAAGGACTGAGTAAACCGTGATGGTGGTTATATAAAAGTGTAGAATTTCAAGAATATACAAAACCAAAAGCTCTAGATGTGCAGCCTTTAAGTGTATCATATAAATCTAAGTATTTTTCTTATGTTTTATTTTAATTTTATTTTGTTCCATAAAGAGAGTATGGAATATTTTGAAGTAAAAATACTACATAGAATTTTGCTAGTTATTTGTGTATTTTTAAAAAAATAAGTATTTACTTTTAGGGTTGGCTGGTTTACACCAGCTGTTTTTTCTTTTTTTAAATAAACAACTGGTTTAAACCAAAAAAATAAAAAGAACGAAAAATGCGAATCGTGTGAACTTCATGGTGACGTTTCCCCACATCAAACCATTTGCATTAGTTTTATTTCCTTTTCACCTTTTAACCCTTTATTTACTGACGGTACTTTTAAGTACATGCAGAAAGAAAACGTTATAGAAAATCATTCGTACGTTGTGTTCGAACGGTACTTCTTGGTAACGCTTCACTCTGTTTTGCAAAACGACCAACAGCTGGCTGCACGATATAGAAGAAATATTTTTCCCACCAAAGCCATTTTGTTTCAGCAATTCAGAAAGGGTGCCACGAAGTTTTCACTACTAAGGATTTGAAAGGTCCTGGAGAGTTAACTAAAACAGATAGGTGCTCACATATTTTTTATTTTTATCAACGTACTCGGTATTCATGTATTCATTGTTTAGTTTCGGAATCTTTTGATTGTTGTGTGCGAGAAAGCCAATTGTTGTTTTTTGCCTTTGAAGTACCGTCCGGGCTGGAAAGATAGATCATTGGCTCATTTTACTTGTTTTTGTTATTTTTATGGGAGAATTGAGTAAACTTCTCCATGTAATGTGAAATGTGTTTGCAACTTCTTTGAATGAATGAAGCATAGATTTATCTGACTTAGATGCAAGCAGTGGCGTATGTGGACAGGGGTTTAGGGGGCATTCGTCACCATGAATTTTTTTATATAACATAATGTATATTTGGAAATAATCTGAAAAATGGATACCGTAATCAAGTCAAAGTAAATAGGGAATGTTCGGGAAAGCATCTGATGATCAATCTTCCCATGCTGGTCGCGCCAATAATGCACCCACTAATACATTCAGATGTTTCATTGGTGCGACCAGCAAAGTACCCATGGGGAGAGTTTGGGATTCAATTTGATGAGCAATCACACTTCCGGTTGTGCTAGTAAATTTGTAAGTTTCTACTAGATTCCGCAGTAACATTAGTGTAAATAAAATGAACATAAGGCGCAACAGCCTGTTAGGACCAGGGCCAGCTAAGCGGCTTGTCTGCGGGGTGCACGTAGTCAGTGTGCCGCTATTCCCAGCCGCTTTGAGTAAACTTCTCCACTGGTTTGATTCCGGTTTCGTCGGCACTCATTTTCAGAGGATGGGGTGAACCTCTGGGATAGTGCTCTCAACGGGACGGGTCAAGTACAACCCAACCCAACCTGGGACCCGACTAGCTCTAACTTGACAAGACAAGTGACTCGAGCTGCTCTGACCTGATCCGACCCGTTTGAGAGCACTACTCTGGGACTTAAGGCCTGAGGTGAACGGTTCTTCTACTACACCCACCGGAAATTGAACCGTAGTCGATGGATTGGCAGTCGGCCACCCTACCGACTGAGCTACAGGCTAGGCACATTTGAGTAAATAGGGCTCTAAAATTAACTTATTTGTACGATATTTATGTAATTCTCCTACGATACTAACATTTTTAGATGGCTGAACATAGACGCCTGCTCCCCTCAGACGAAATCCGTTTTTGCTTGGAAGAGATGGACCACAATGTTGTAACGCCTGAGGTTTCGAGCGACGAAAACAATGAAAATCCGAGTTCTGGTCAACAGGCAAGTTCTTGTTCCAGAGAATCGCCATTACCCGAAGATATGGAACCAAAAGTTGCTGTTCAAGATGAAGAAAGTTCGCTTCCATCGAATATTCCAATCGCAAGAAAATGGCGGAAGAAGTATGCAAGCACAACTAATCCCGTTTTTCACACTAAAGAAAGGTCCCATTACAGAAATATTCTATTCATTGGAAACCGCTACTGATTATTTCCTGACATTTTTTGAAAATAATATCATTAATAACATCGTCTGCCAATCCAATTTGTATTCCGTGCAAAAACAAAGGAAGATACAGCCAATAAGTGTGGAAGAGATTTATGGGTTTCTTGGTTTACAGTTTCTCTTTGGGTATCACAGACTTCCGAAAATCAAAGACTATTGGTGCAGTGATATAGATTTATGCGTTCCAATCATGCCAAAATAGTCTAGGCTCAATAGAAATAGATCGAAATTAGTATTAATGTGTATACTAATTTCGACGTTATTTCTGTTGGTACTTAGGCTACCTTGTATTCAACTGTGGTTATAGTGTTGCCAAAATGTCTTGAGCCGTGGCAAAAATGCGAACTAAAGCTCACCCTCAACACACCCACGCGTTGAGCCAATAAGTGTTCAGATGTTGCTAAACGGGAGAGAATTAGCGAAAGGGAGTGGAATTTCTTCAGTCGACAGCAGCGCTCAGAACAGAAGACTAGGTGTCAACTCAATGTGGTATATCTATAGTAAATGTCTACATTTATTTCTGAGTGGTAATAAAGGTCAGTTGTTCACTTACAATGTCATATTTTATTTAAAAAATCACAAAACAAAGAGTTAAAACATTTTCTTGTATACTGTGCATTATGTGAAAAATGACATTTCTGACCTGACGGTACTTTTGAGTCAAAGGGACCGCCAAAAATTCAGGAAATATTTTTTTTCAATTGTTGCGCAAAAATATTTTATTTTACTCCAATTCAAGCAAAAAGCACTAAGGAGATCATGTCTAGCTTCATTGGTTCATAATGTCGTAAATAAAGGGTTAATCAAGGTGTCCCATGTTCAATTCTCGGTCGAACCACAACCCTTCTTTCATGCGTAAATAAAGTAGCGGTTTGGATGTCACTTTAAGCGAAAGTCTTCTTCTTGATAACCTCGGTATTACGTAAGGATGTTAAGCCTGAACATACGAAACGAAACCAAATTGTATATTTCTGCATGCCTGAATGCCTGTTGTTTTATAAAGAAGCCAAGGTTACTTAAATATATTGATAGAAATTGGCAAAATTTATCGATTGCCTACGTAGCTTCCAACATTAGCTTAGATTGGACTTTCAATGATATGTACGTACTAAATTTGTAATTTAATACCTCAGTTTTAGCATACTGATTATGATATGTTGACCTTTAAATTTTACATGCAAAGCAATAACAGGATTTTTCCGTTATTGTTTTACATTTAGAGTAATGACGAGATTTTCCCGATGCCTAGGGCGGGAGTTTCTCAATTTAAGAAATTTACTGACCGGACTTATTTAAGCTTATGTGACCTCTTCCAGCACAACCCCATTGTTGCATAATAAATACATAAAGTAAAATATCTAAACCCAAAAAAGCCTGGTTTAAACCAAAAAAAAACCTAGTTTAACCCCCCCCCCCAAAAAAAATGGGTTTTGCCATTTTCAAAAACAAGCACGGTTCTTGCCAACCCAGCTTACTTTTGTATGTAGGAGGTTAAAAAAAATCTTATTATATACATTGGTTAATCCTTTGGAATTCATAATGTAAATATGTTGAGAAGTAAAACTGTTTGAAATATCTTTTCGAAATTCATGGTTTATTTTCGAGGTTTTATATTATTATCGACATCAACCACTAATTAAATGACTTTTTGTGTTATAGAGAAGCGAAACAAAATCTCGTTTATCAATTTAAAGCAGAATTTTGAAAAAAGCCCAACATTTCCCAAGCAAAAAAGCGAAGCAGAAAAAAACGAGTTTTTTCCAAAAAAGCCGCTTATTTTCCGAGGCCTTGCATCTCTAATTAAAACTAATAAATGACCACAGTAAATAATATTAGGCCTACATATTTGTTGGCTAAACAGTAGGCTATTAAGGAATTAAAAGCTCGATTTTCTCAATAAGCTCATTTTATGATATTTCTTGTTTTCTACCTACATCCTATGAGCTAGCAGCCGAGGTACGTAAGTATTTCAAAAAGTGCTGTACATGGCATATTGAATGAAAATTTGGACATAAGAAAGCTGTGCGCGAGATGAGTGCCGCGTTTGCACACAATGGAGTGCCGGGTCCATCACCTCACGCTGAGACGAAGGAACAATAAAAACAATGGACTTAAAGGAGAGAATCGGCGCCAAATAAGCCGAAGACTTCATCTCCTGGCAAAGTCATGTCAGGTTTTTTTGGGGGGTGGAGGAATAATTTTCATTGATAATCTTCAAAAAGGAAAAACAATCAACAGTGAATATTATGCAAACTTATTACAGCGTTTTGAGTGATGAAAACGAGAAAAACGGCCGCATTTTGTGAAGGAGAAAGTGTTATTTCATGAAGACAATGAAACAGTTCACACATCCGTTACATGTGAATACCACCACAATCCTAGTAATAATAAAGTCTAACACGCTATTAATGCAATAAGAAAATATATTTGTTGTACTGTGAGCGTTATTTGATCGATTAAAAGAGGTTTGCTTCGCTCAATACTGAATGGTAGGCAGTTCTGATACGTTGAAATGAATCTTTCTTACATAAAATGTACGTGAATCATCTGTAAGAGTTTGGGAAACATCCTAGCTCGCCACCATACATTGCTGAATATGGCACAGTGTTGTTGAATAAGACCATCTTGACACAGTTTACGACAGTCTATGAGCCTACCCCTATAAGCAAAACACGAGTTACTTTTAGGAGCAGACAACAATAGATACAATCCGATACTTACTCCCATTAGTGCGTGGCTATTCGAAGATGCGTTTCGGATGCGTTACCCCCCGCAGTGAACGCGACCTAGGCGGCTATTCGGTAATTTTACTTTCGGTCGAGTTATAAATCATACTTTGAGCCAGTCAGGGTTTCCAGGTCCAGGTCTATAATAGCAGAATTCCAATACTCTGCACAAAGCATCTTCCAAGCAGCTGTTTCTTGCTAAAATCCCCTTACCTGGCAACACGTCTTTCCTTTTTTTCCTTCCTTTAGACATCTTTTAAACAGCAGGTGGTTCTATTGTTCCGAAACGCACCAAATACGCTCGAGCCGACGTCTTCTGCGCGTATTTATTGCTTTTGCGTTCGCAGTGCATTGTGATTAGCCATCTACATTTAAATGCATGAGTAGCATATTCCAAGCGTACGCATGAGCAATAAAAGCACGTTGTGAGTCCCTTTTTCCATCCGTTATCTCGTTTTCACTCTCATACAAAACGGGATTCCTAAAAGTCCCGTTTTTGAGCAAATACAAAATGTTCCGTAATTGTTATTAAAAATATGAATGATCAGAGGAAGCTTTCTCTTGTTAAAGTGACTGTGTACGAGTATAGAGCAGGCGCGTACCCAGAAATTTTTGTTAGGAGGAGTCCAAGCTTTTGTGGGGAAGCCCAATACCTCAAGCCACTACGTCTTTGCAGTATTGAATGGTTATTATTCTGCATCCGAAAAGGCGATAAGTAATTGTAAAATACTTCCACCTACATTTTCAGAATAAATGATAGTACTTGCTTGTTTCTATAAGAGAAAGAGTACAGATGAAATGTAAAATCAAATTTTCATCTTACATCTATCCTTCCCTGTTAAACAAGTGCCGCCTTATGCAGAGTCGCTTTGAATTATGATTAGCGTCATACTAAAGGCTTGACTACTGCAGGAAACATTATGTTAGTCGAACTCTTTAGTATTGCACTAATCACTTGTCATAACGACTCTGCATACGGCCAGTATAGTTTTATTGAGAAAGTGTACAAATGTATATCGAGTTAGGGAGTTTATGGGGGAGGGGTCCAGATCTGGTGGACCCCCGTAGGTGCACCCCTGGGTACGACACTTTTAATGTTAGTATTAGTTAAAACAATACCACTAGTAATAGTACGTAGCAAGACGAGGTAGTAGTTGTAGTAATATATAGCAATGGTTGCGTTTCCTTTCCCGACATCATGGATACTTTTTTTTCGAACAAATTTTCAGCTTGTTACGAAGTTTATTTCTCTATCCCCGCCCGGCCCTGCACCCCACGCTACTAATGATTGCAACCGAGATCCGCAGCATTCTTGTTTCTTTCCTACTACATAATTTTGCTTGCTTTCCGTTTAATTATTGGATGAACTGTTTCTACAGTAACACTGGGCCTTATGCAGAGTCGTTCTGACGATCGATTAGTATCATACTAAAGTGTTCTACTAACATATCTTTCCTGTAGTAGCCATGCTTTTAGTATGACGCTAATCATATATCCAAACGACTCTGCATAAGGTGAACTATGACTGGCAATGTCGCTTTTTCAATTACCATTGGGGCCACTACCAATGTAGAGCCAAATCTGCTGGTCCGATTTAAAAAATTCGAACACTTTTAATTCAAACTTTATCATTTCCAGCAACTTTGTTGTCTTTACATACATAAATAAACAAATAAAATGCATGATATTATTACAAGAAATAAAAGGTACTAGAGGTCACCCACCTTATGATGCATGCGTGAAACGAAGACGTTAGTTTATTAAAATGCTTTGTGATCCTTTGACGAATACAAAACCACGAAAATAAGAATATTGCAGCACACACACTGAGCAACCTTCTTTACTGCCCCATCAGAAAATATAGCTTCTGGTTGCTTTTTCATTGTTTTCTTATCTGAGCTGAGGAGGAAGGAAGTTGCGGTTTAGTCTATGCTGATTGTTGGTTCTTTGTATGTTCAATGATTATTCAGCAAATTACTTCCTTGTTACTAACCAGTGATGAATTGAGTTGATTTTAGTTTAGCGTCTCTTTCAGCAGCGAGGCTATATAAGACGTGGACCTACTGATTAATGTGGAGTACGAACCACATGAGCTTCCGCCGGGAATCGAACCCGGGTCTCTCACTCCAAAGACGCGTACGCTAACCGCTTAGCTACGAGGGAGCTCTAACCAGTGATGAAAATCCCCCCTGGAACATATATTCTGTAGTCCTCAACGTAGATTCCTACTATTTTTCACAGTACTCCTGAAATTTTCTGAAATAGTCACTCTCCTAAGTCATACTAAATATTGAAATCGATCAGTAGGTGATATATTGTTTCACACACACACCACATACACACACACACACACACACACATATATATATATATATATATATATATATATATATATATATATATATATATATATATATATATATATATATATATATATATATATAGGCGAAGATACAGGGCGTAGGAGGTTCAGTTTCCCTCAGGGTAAGAAGTTGGAGGCAGTGTCTATTTCCCCAGCATAATACATTAATACATTAATTCTTTATTAATATCGACATTAGTGCGGTATCGCCGGACCTCCCGAAAATTCGAAAAAAGGTTCCAAAATGTACTAAATTAGGTAAGAAATGCACTGAATTAGGTTATATTAGGTTAGACCAGTGCTATTCAACCGGGGGTAAGCGTATCCCTGGGGGTAAGCGAAGATATTTTTGGGGATCGTAATCCTAATGATCATAGTTGAAGAAAATTTTGAAATTTCCCGTTAATATTTTCGATTGTTCATTTTATCCCCCTGTAAGCAGTCTTTTGATTGGCACATTGATTGTTCATTTGTTGGGTCTCTATTTGTCCCCCTTTTTAATCAACGGAACATGTGTATTAAGTTTAAAAAGTTCCTTCCGATTTAATTTCTTTTAAACGGCTTCAGGGGTACATAACTGGATGGAAAACTGTGTCTAGAGGCACGCGAGAAAAAAAGGTTGAATAGCACTGGATTAGACCTTCAAAATAAGAGACATGCAAACATTTCCAAGAAATCGAAAAAAAAGTATTAATTAGTTTATCCCCCAAATCACTTGGTTGTGGCTCTGGCTCAAGTACTGGCTTCGGAGGCGTCGATGGGGTATGGACTTCCGTTCCTCTGTGCACATTAATTTTAGAGAGACATCAGTGTACGTACGCGATAAGAACTATTGTGCAAAATACACTAACCAACTTTGTGCTAGGTGTCATTAAAAAGCACGAATGCTATCTAACCGAGTCAGGGCAGGAACGCAGCAGGGGGCCGAGCGGTAGTGACGGTATGCGTCCGTAGGCGGTTGGTATATAAATAAACGAGGATAACGCAAAACATAGTATCATATATGGTATAAAAGTCCTTATGTGTGGATTTTGGGGAGATACTAAACACCTTTCTTTAAAAAGTGCCAAAATGTACTAAATTAGGTTATATTAGGTTAGTTCTTCAAAAGAGAAGCGTGTAAACTTTTCCAATTTCGAGTAGAAAATAGTGTATAATCGTGCAGAAATATAAGTGGAATTTCCACACTGCCTTGTCCGTGACTAAATCATAACAAGTGTACCTCTCCACCAAATAGACCTTTCCACCTCCACATACAGTGCCGCTTGCACATCAAAAATAACTAGCAATAACAACCATTTTCTTAACTTCAACTGTTCCCCTCACCTGACTTTCACTCACTCTCCCTCACAAACCAAAATAAATTCTGCAACTGACTCGGTAAATTCCCTAAAATTGGTTCGGAGATGCAGCACTTAATCCTTATTAGCAATAGTAATATCAAATTAAAGATGAACATTCTTAAGTTCACCACTATTAAACTGCAATATTAGAACCCACTTTTTACTTGAAACAGTAAAATAAGAATAAACAGTGTGAGTGATGTAAGCAATACTCAATATTAGGACTATTTAACTATGTTTAGCTATATCTCAAATGGTGTGAAATAAGTGTTATGCATATACAGGGTGTTTCAAAACAACACCGACAACGTTTGGGAAGTGATTTCTGACACCAAAATAAGACGAAAAGTATAGACCAACCTGGGTGCACAAATGCTTCCTTTCGGAGTTATAGGCTGCCGAAGACATGGAAAAAATGAACTTTAAATGTCCATAGCTCCAAAACTATGGGACCTACCGCAGTCGGGTCAAGACTACTTAGGAACTAATATGTGCTTTATCCAAAAATACATGTTTCAGAATCCTAAGGTACTCCCACAACAATTTTTAGAGGCAGTTTAGTTACGGGCATATAATCTGCAAGTACTCACTGACTACCTCTATAAAAATTGCATTACGGCATACATAAGAAAGAAATAATTCAATATGGCACATGAAAATATAAACTAGATTAACTTCTTTGAAGACATTTCATTTTAAAAACAAAAAGGAGGAAAAATATTTAAAAAATTCGATGACGTCAACTTAGAAATCATATCTACATAAGAAATAAAATCCTTTTTACGTACAAATCTATTCGTCAATTACTGCGTATAAAAATGCATTTATTAAAGGTATTTAGCATCTGCTCTTCAGTGACGGTATGTCTTGATCACTGAAAAATCAGAGGTGGTATGTCTTCATCACTGAAAAACTAGAGGCGGTATGGCATACCACCGCATACCGTCTCACTTCGACCACTGGGTAAATGACAATAAATATCTTACAGTACTTGGAAATTTCAGGATAAGCAACTTTAGACTGAAAAGTAAAATCCGGTAACGTTGAAGAAGGAAACAACATTTTGAATGTTGAATCAGAAAGACCTATCGATATGTTCTTTTTCGGGAATAGGAAGTTCATGTTCCGAGTCTAAAAACGGAGTTTCCATCCAATGATTTTTTTTTCAGGACAAATGAGAAAATATACCAACTATTTTATTTTGAATCACATATTCAATGACATCCCTACAAAGGGATTGTACAGTGAAATCAATGAAATCTCTCAGTATGTAAGAGAAATTGTATTTTTCTTTCTCCAAACAGTTGTATCTCAAATTTAATTTCTTGACTATTTCCCTCATCTTAGATTAGAGTTTAGCGTACCTTTGAACAGCCAGGCTATATCAGACGTGGACCAACAGCGTAACGTGTGATACCAACCACATGGCTCCCGACGGGAATCAAACCCGGATCAAAGAGAAGTATATTGCTCCTATATTGAGTTGAGTTGAGTTGATTTTAGTTTAGCGTCCCTTTCAGCAGCGAGGCTATATGAGACGTGGACCTACTGATTAACTGGAATCCGAACCACATGAGCTCCCGCCGGGAATCGAAACCGGGATGCTCCTATATTGTCTTACACAGAAAACACAATGACAGATGACTCAAATTAGTATTCACCTCTGGTGCTTGGGGTCCCGGGTTCGATCCCAGCCCCCGCCAAGTGAACTTTGTGGTGGACAAACACCGTGAGCGTGGGTTTTCTCGGGTTCTCCCGTTTCCTCCCACTTTCTTCATTCCACCATTTCATTCATTACTCATCATCACCGTCTCCTTTAGCCTACCCGGCATAAGCGTGGGACGTAAAACTCAAAGATTTCATTTCATTTTTTTTTTCAAATTAGTATTCAAGACTATAATTGGGGAGAGAACTTAACATTTCTTTTTGAGGGGGGGGGGTCATCTGCAAGAGATTGGCAACACAATTGAAGGAAGTACGAAGCAAAATCAAATCGAAAGTTTTACCTAAAAGTACTTATTGTACAGTCAAAAACAATATTAAGTATAGGTGGAAGGTATAAGAAATGATAGCTTCAACCTATACTTAAATTTGTTTCTGCCTGTATATTACAAATACTTCAAGTGTAAGAACATTAAAAGATAAAGTTTATTTCTAATCAAAACACAATATTATGTAGACACCCCCTTTCACTGTTTTGCGGCTTCCCGAGGGTTCGCGGACCACAGATTGGGAAATACTGGTTTAGAGTGCAAGTATTGCGAAATAATCTTTCAGTTTAACGTCCCACACTTGTGCCCTTTAGGCTAAGAGAGTCGATGATTAAGGCAAGTGAGTGATAATAGAAGAATTGGTGGAATGAGAAAGTGGGAGAAAATGGAAGTACCCCAACAACCCACAAACATGATGTTGTCCACCATAAACTTACTTGAATGGAGATCAGACCAGGAGACCCCACGCAACAGAAGTAAACGCTCTACCACTGAGCCATCGTGCCTTCAAGTATTACGAAAGAGATTAGTTTCAAAACCGTAATTTAGACTTAAGATTGATGTAAACGGACAAGCTTTGCCGATAGATGTCACTACAGTCTTCGTATCTCTCTTATGTATTGTTTACATTTTACGAAAATTCACGATTTATCTAACAAATTTCAACCTAGAGACTTCAAATTTTTAGAGAAGGAATTTCATAACCTTATCGAAGGCAACAATCTGTGCCGATTTTTTATTTAGAATTTCCTTCATTGTTGAAATAGTTACGAGGGCTAGTCAAGAAAGACTTGGACTGATTTTTTTTCTAGGCAATTTATTATTACTCAGCAACAGGCACATGATCCTTTTCAAAGTAGTCCCCGCCCATTTGAATGCACTTTTTCATTCGAGTCTTCCAGTCCTCAAACACGTGTCGCAGGCCATTCTTTGAGAGGTCCTTCAAAACCGCCTCCGATGCCTTCAGAACCTCGGAATTATCGGAGAAGCGGCGTCCACGCAGTCTGGATTTTAGGGCAGGGAATAGAAAAAAGTCGCATGGTGCGGTAGGCGTCTAAACCATCCTCAAAGCTTTGCAACAGCTCCCTGCAAGTCTCCACTTGAACGGCCTTCTGCTCTAATGTCAGGAGTCGCGGAATCCATCGCGCACACACTCGGAGGTGGTCATGCAAAATTTTGAAGACACTGCCATGAGATATGCGTAGTGCGGCTGCCAGATCGTCGATACTGATGCGGCGATCTTCTCTAACAATGACTGCTGCCGTGTTAATGTTCACCTCAGTAACAGCTGACGCTGATACACCTGGTCCACCAGCTTTCGTGATTGTCATTCGGCCCTCTTTAAACTCTTTGAACCACCAGAACACAGTACTTCGTGGCAGAGCGTCATCTTTGTAGGCTGCTCTCAACATTCCTAGAATTTCTGTTGCACTTTTCCCCAGGCGATAGCAGAACCGTATAGCTGCAAATTGTTCATCTCGTAATGACTCCATTTCTTCTACAGGCGACTTCTAGAGGCGGCGCAGAACATCACCTGCAATAAAAAGTCGTGGTTACCAAACATGCAATGATTCCTTAACAACATTTTATATATATGCACAGCAAGACCCACCCTACTTGTATGCCAAACTATGAAGCTCCAGCGTTAACAGAACTGCCGGGAAAAAAATCAGTCCAAGTCTTTTTTGACTTGCCCTCGTATATTGTTAAAGGTTTGGATATCCATTTCAACAATCAAGCCATTTCAACAATGAAGGAAATTCTAAATAAAAAAATCGGCACAGATTGTTGCCTTCGATAGGTTATGAGGTTCCTTCGCTAAACATTTGAAGTTTCTAGGTTGAAATTTGTAAGAGCAATCGTGAATTTTTGTAAAATGTAAAAAGTACATAAGAGAGATACGAAGACTGGCAGTAACATCTAACGGCAACCCTTGTCCCTTTAAACTAGGGTGACCAAATCGTCAACTATAAAAAACGGGACACCTGTTATTTCTGGATAGGTTGCTCCCCTAAATATATTTTTTAGCTTCTCCGTTCTCTCTCTCTCTTTTAGAATGTCTCACAAAAAAGAGCAAATTTACACTTTTTTCGTTTTAAAACCTTTTAAATAGGTTGTGGAATTAATTAGATAATAAGTAACTACAGGGTGCGGCACGTAAAACCGGCCCGAAAAAGAACACATAAAATGAAATGTTATGCATTGAATATGATTAACTACAACACATAAATGAAATGTAATGTATTGAATATGACTACTCACCTTCACAGCAGCCTTCACAGCAGGTGCTGAAAGTGTCCTCCGCCCACTTCAACACACATGGGAGCACAATTGAGGAGATTCATATATACCCTTGTCAGTTCTTGTGTTGTAATGCTATTGGTGACATCCTGGATCCTGGTCTTGAGTTCTTCAATTGTGTGTGGATTTGTTTCGTATACTCTTCCCTTTAACAGTCCCCATAAGTAAAAGTCACACGTGGACAAGTCTGGTGACCGAGGAGGCCACAAGCCTTTGCTGATTGTCCTCTCTGGTGTAAACATCTCATGCACAAGGGACAATGATGCAGCTGATGTGTGGCATGTTGCACCGTCCTGCTAAAATTAACCTAACTGACGCTCCTCTTCGGTCAAGTGTGTATAAACTTTCTCCAGGATTCCCATATACACCTCACTGTTCACTGTCGTCTCAAAGAATATGGGCCCAATAACGTGTGTGGCGGAAATGGCACACCAAACACCAATCTTCTCATCATGCAAGGGTACCTGGTGGATTGCGTGTGGATTTTCTGTCGACCAATACCGGTTGTTTTGGGAATTTACGTACCCAGACAGGTGAAAACACGCCTCGTCACTCATGATGAGCATTAGTGGATCCAAGAAACCACTGGCAACATTGCTCAACAGCCATGAACAGAAATGCACCCTCTTCTGCAGGTCAGGCTCCTTCAGTTCTTGCACAACACGTATCCGGTACGGTTTTAACTTCAGTCCCCTTAAAACACGTCTGCAACTTCTCTCACTCGCATGAATCTGTTGACTCAATCTCCTGGTTGACTTTCGAGGACTTCTTGTCATTATCTCCTCCACCTGCATGTTTAATTCAGGTGTGCAGACAGATGGTCGTCTGTTCCTGGGAGCATTTTGAACCGTTCCTGTACGCTGCCATTTTTCAATCATTTCCTGAATGGTGCTTTTTGCTGGCACAGAACGTCCTGGAAATTTCTCCCGAAACAAATTCTTTGTTTTCACAAAAGATCCAGTGAGAATGAACCCTTCAACAATGGCAACACGCTCGGGTATCGAATACGGCATTATCACACACTGACACTCACCCGGCTTAACACTACGAGGCCTTTTTCTCAACTGGTTTCGACAAGTTTCACTGGCTGCGGCTGCACGTGACTGCTGCAGGTCACGTAAGTCGACCCGACCTCGACACGCCATCTCTTGGTAGGAAGGTAGATTATTTAAGTGTTGCCAAAAACACAATATACCAGAATATTACGACGGGCCGGTTTTACGTGCCGCACCCTGTATCAGCAGTTAACAAAAAATGAAATATTTGAAAATATTACTAAAAATATATGAGCGCTCAAATCTATCCCCGACAGGATTTATAATTACTCTCACCATCGGATTCCAACTCCTTTTATTTGCATTTTCTTACTTTAAAACATTATTTCATTTACAGCTAGTTTTTCTTTTCACTTTCACTTTTATAGTTCTATACTTCTGGTCACCTTTCGTAAATGGAAGTATGTTACATCTTAGTCAAAATCACGGAAACACTGTACTGTACTGATGACAGCTCCTCAATCTTCCACCTCCCGAGACAGAGAGTAGAAACAGGTTACATTTGTTCTCCATAACACTTTCAGCCCCTTGCACTGTCGACTGCGGAGTGGGGAGGCCTAGGAGAGAAAACAGTGCAGCCACCACCTCCAATATTGCAAACGTCGTAATGACGATGCTCAGTAATTAGACGTATTCCAATATAATGACATAGCTTAGAAAAAAATAATATAAATTAGGAAATTTTAGCGATTCGAAAGGTTTTTTGTACCCAGTGTACGTAAATACGGGACATTTTGATGTTCCGGGAGAAGTTTTTGGGACACCGGGAATGGCAGTAAAAAAACGGGACATTCCCGTTTTTACGGGACGGTTGGTCACCCTACTTTAAACCAACCTTAAGCCTTATGCACCCTCACCTAGAGCGGCATACTATTATTTATTTTGATGGTCAAAAACACGCTCAACTCAAAACTTAGCAAAGCCATGCATTTAGCTTTGCATGAGTTCATCAATAATTGCATCAAATGTATGGGACTTATTACTCCAAATCACAATTTAGCTTATTAGATGGCTTCTCAAACTCTGGTCAACAAAATGTGAATCATAAATTATTCATCATTATATATTTAAAATGATTTGCTTTTAATGATAGCTAATTCTTAATTAGAGTACATAATACAAATGTATTCTATGTATAATGCTTTATTGAATTTCGAAAGGTCATCATTCATCATCATAGGTATTCTGCCATTATTGGCAGGTCACTTGTCGCAACTATGAAGCTTCCATGCTCCACAGTTTATCGCTAATCTCTTCATTTTTACTTACGATTTTTTTTGTTTTGATATCGTACATTATAATTGTAATCTCCTTCGCCCCCTCCCTGTTTTTCCTGCCACCATACCCCTTACTACATCTCTCAAGATACAGTTCCTTCTTAGCCAATGTACCAACCAGTTTTTTCTCTTCTTAATAACATCTAAAATTGTTCTTTTCTCCCCCACCATTTCTAACACCCTCTCATTCGTTTTTCGCTCGACTCACCTAATTCTCAATTCTTCTCCACACTCACATTTCGAAAGCTTCCAGTCGGTTTTCATCATTTTTGCGTAATGTCCATGGTTTTGACTCATACAATATAATACTCCAGACGAAGCATTTTATGAGTCTTTTTCTCAACTATTTATTCAAGGTCTCACAAAATAGTATTTTCTTTCTCCTAAAGTCTTCTTTCTCCATTCCTATCCTTGCTTTTATTTCGCGTTCACATTTCATATCATCACTGATAATACTACCCAGGTATCGAAAACTAGTCACTTGCTTTAATTTCTTCCCTCCTATTTCTATATTCGACACCGACCGCTTCGTTCCAATGTCCATGGCTTTTGACTTTCTAACACTTATTTTCATCAAATATTGTTCGCAGCCCTTCCTCAAGTTTTGTAACATCTTATTGATTTCTCTCTTCAGATTCCGCAACAAGCACCATATCATCTGCAAACCGTATATATCTCATTATTCTACCTCCTACTAAAATGCCGTCTTCATTATATAAACTCTTTTTTCACTATCTCTTCTAGATAGATATTAAATATTGTTGGCGAGAGACAGCATCCTTGTCGAGCTCCCCTTCCAATTGTACATTCCTCTGCCACTTCCTCCCCTATTCTAACACTTACTTGTTGGTTCATATAAAATTTCTTATTAGTAGGGATGCGCACGAGACAAGATTTGAGGCTGTCTCGTCTCGAAAATGTGCTGTAAAAGCGATGTCTCGACTCGAAAATTGTATATTTCTCTATTGGAAGAGCTTTGTCTCGACTCGAATTTTGTCAGAAAAATTCTGCCTCGACTCGTCTCGTGTGCATCCCTACTTATTAGTCTTAGGCAAGGGCGCCCATGTTGTGGTTTCCAAGGGGGGCCAAGTATAAGCGACGTTTCCAATATAATTTCAAATTTTGCTGTAACTAATGTAAAAATTCTATTCTATTTTCGATATTCCCAAGTACAATTTCGTCTAAGGGTGGGGCGACCGCCCCACCTTGCCCCCCCCCTGATGGGCGCCCTTGGTCTTAGGTCTTTCTATTCCAACCCAGGGACGCAATATTTTAACTAAACCAAGAGTTGCAGAAATTAGGAATTCGGCACTAGTGATGTGATTTAGGACATGGTATTTTTATTTGAGAAATATTGGATAGTAATGTTATGATGTCATAAACTTATCATGTCATTCTTAGCACCTAAAAATAACGTATCAAAACTCCTACTATTCTATTTCTTATTGCTTCTCATGTTTTAGATTATTATGTTCTACAACATAAAGCTTAACAATGCCTTTTATGTATTTTACATTTATTTAGAAAATTGAAGAATGACATAATTCTACGCCGAATGGCTTTAAAAAGGAAATTGTTTATCACGTTGATTTCTAGAAGGAAATTATTTATTTCAATGACTCTTAAAAGGAAACTGTTAATCTCATTAAAATTTCTCATGTTTTCTAATATTAAGAATAATTTTAAATAAATAATTATAAGTATTATAGAACTTGTTTTGGGGTATGAGACAACTGTTAAGTTCCCCACAGTCACAGTTTCAAGTGTGCTTGAAATTACTGAGGAGAGAAGCAATTATTACAGCAGGAATAATGTTTTTCTTTCAAGTACAATGTCTAAAGTACTTAAGCAAACTTATTTACTTTCAGTTCCAGGTACAACCAGAAAGTCATTTCGCTCTGAAAGATTAACAAGTAAAATAAAATTTGGAAGAAAGCCGACTAGGAAAGTACAACCTTGAAAATATACATTGAAAGTACCATCTTTCCTTAATCTGATAACATTGAGAAAATTAGGTGGTCTAATCAGAGTGTATGGGCATGGGATTT
This sequence comes from Thermobia domestica, assembly GCF_964235325.1. NCBI lineage: Eukaryota > Metazoa > Arthropoda > Insecta > Zygentoma > Lepismatidae > Thermobia > Thermobia domestica. The sequence goes on along the minus strand of NW_027655946.1, from coordinate 108,913 downwards.
GAATCCAAGATCTCAAGATTACAAACAACAGCGCAAACTGTTTATCTCACACTCTTTTAACCTTTTCTCTTTTTTTCTTCTTCCTAATCAAGAATGAAGGAAATATTTGATATAATTACTAGTAAGGCTACATGTCAACTACGTAGATTAATAACAGCAAGTTTGTCCAATGTACTGAACTTTGAATTAAAATGGAACATTTCTTTCGAAAGTAATAATAATACGTAACTCATTCACCAAATATTGAAAAAAAAAAAAAAAAAAACATGGTTCCATTGGAGTCAATGGAAACTGGACAATTGATCAATGTAACTTCTTGTTATCCGTGTGACCTCACAATACTTCACTCAGCAGTGGTCTCGCGTAGCGTAGTCGGTAAAGCTCTTGTATTCGGTGTGAGCTGTCCCGGTTTCGATTCTCGGTAGGGGCACTCGGTCGAAAAAGTGCAAGAGCTTTTTCAAGCCAGCCATCCTGAATGAGGTTTTCCTCATTCACACCAGGCAAATGCCGGGGTGGTACCTAACTTATAGGTCCCAGGCCGCTTTCTTCCTTCCCTTTCCCTTACAAGAATATGTCTTGAAGTTATTAGAAAATTAATGGAAAAATTATTAGAAAAATAATATAAACTGATGCACATAAGCAAATATTAACCTACTAACCTTTTGCTTTTCAGTTGTGATGATAGAGATCCAAAACGAAGTAATTACCACACAGTATCGTGGAGCAGTACAAACACGTCACAATCTTCATGACCACAGACACTATTTTCTACTAGTCTCCAGAACAGAGCTGGATTTAGATTTGGCGGGGCCCTAAGCTACTGAAGATAATGGGGCCCTTATGTGTCCAGATGAACGTAGGACCCTACATACAGAAATGAAGAAACCAGTCGTATTTTACGAAGCAGACTAGCAGAAGGGTCCCCATTATTTACATCATAGGGGCCTACACAAACGAAGCACTGTTGCTATATGTAGATGTTACTTTACTTATTGTTTTCCTTATATTTTGAAAATGTACATTCAATTTTTTTCTTGAATTTTTTGGGCCCTAAGCTATAGCTTGTTTAGCTTATACGTAAATCCGGCACTGCTCCAGAACATTTGTAAATGAACCAACTATTGCTCCTGTGGCGTACCCACATTTCTGAAATGCATATGCAAGCATGTCCTTTAGGACTGGCGCACAAAATCGATTATACACAACAGAATGCATTTTCATTATGAGTCTCAGTCTCAGTCTCAGTCTTGTCTTCGCGGGTTTTGATTTGTTGAAGTGTCGGGCTATTGCCCCTGTGTCTTCCTTGGCTTTGTTTTCTGACGTATATGTGGTGGTGGAGTCGCTACTGTCGCGCCCTCCTGTGTTTTTCCCTGTGGCTGGTTTGTTGGTTTACGATTCTCTCACGGGGGTTGTGGCATTCTGTGAAGTCTTCTTCGTGGGTTTGCATTTCTTATTGCTCTTATTGTGGGGTTGGTTGAGAGTTCTTTCTTTCTCCAGAATTTGGTGGATTGATGTCGTCTAACTTCCTCAAGCAACGGGAGGTCCAGGTCTTCGTGCAGTTGTGCTACTCGCGTGTCCCTGGAGTGGCCGGTTATGGTCCTAATCACCTTGTTTTGCAACACCTGCAGTGGACGTAGATGTGTTCTATACGTATGCTGCCAGGCATTGTGCCCGTATAGTAGTATCGGTCTAATGGACATCTTGTAGATGTGCCGCTTGATGTTTTGAGACAGGGACGCTGCGAGTAGCATTGGAAGTAGAGCCATGAAGCGCTGTAGTGCCTTCTTGGTGGTGTTCTGCAGGTGAGTGGCAAATGTTAGGCGTCTATCCAAGTGGATTCCCAGATATTTCGCCGTATCTGTCACTGTGAGTGCCGTCCCTCCCATCGTGAGATTTACTTCTCTTCGCTTCCTGTTACGGGTGAAGTCCACCACAGCTGTTTTCCTCGCGTTGGTCCTGATTCGCCAGTTACGTGTCCAGGTTTCCAGGTAGTCGATGTGTCGCTGGAGATACACCGTTGCATACCTGAGATTGGAGTGACTGGCGAATACTGCAGTGTCGTCGGCAAATGTGGCGATCGTTGTGTTTGGTGATGTGGGGATATCGGCTGTGTATACTGCGTACAGGAGAGGAGATATGCAGGATCCTTGAGGTACTCCTGCCCTTGCAGTCCTTGGTTCTGTTGTGTTACCGTTGAATGTTACTCGGGCCATACAACTTGTACACCGAACAAGTGAACACCTGCTGCAATTACTTATTTATCACAGTTTTGATATGAAAACTAGTCTTGCCCTTATTATAAGCAAGTGTTTTATCGTAAAGGTGGAAAGTTGCAGATATTTAATTATTTAATATTGAAGGAAAAAGCAAGAAAGAGGTTTGTTTTATGGATTGTAACTTGGTATTGAATCTTATAATAATCTTTATTGCCATCTATTCTTAGCAAGTGTGTATGCATTCTCTTATCACTAATAGCAGAACAGACACAAGAAAAGTGAATTCTAAGTTTCCAGGTGTATCTTCTTGTAAGAATATGTTGTGAACTTATATTTTGAATAACCTTGATTGTTCAATGAGTCAGCGATAAATCGATTGTATTTAGACAAACTGGCAATAAATACATTACAGTATTTTAACTTCGTAATATGCCCGGTAAATTATAGGTTGTCAAGTATGAGTATTGGAAAAGAACGCAATATTCTGCAACAATGATGGTCTTTGCCTAAGGTTTCAAGATTGGAGAAGAAAACTTAACACATTATAACGGACCACATAAAATTGCCTAAAATAGATTTTTGGTTTGATTCAGCCCAACGCCCCACATTTATGACTGCTACGCTAAAGGAGACGTGGACCTACTGATTATAGCGGAATCCAAGCCATTTTGGTCGTTCAACGAATATTCAGCAGTTTATATAATTTTTCTTATATATATATATATATATATATATATATATATATATATATATATATATATATCCGAACTTCCCTTTGGTATTCTCTGCTCGTCAGTACTATTAGGCATGTATTTCATCGACGAGCAGTCTATTCCATCGCACTAGGTATAACTTGTAGCATGCTGCTATTCCATTTTCACTACAGGCATTTCAATTTAATTAACGATTTATCTTATAGTCTCAAGATTTGTTTGGTATCGTGGCTATTACAGATCAAGTGACTACTACTGCATTAGTTAAAACCCTGCAAGTGCTCGCACGATCGTGTTTCATAACACAAGTCTCATTCACACAGTTTTTATATGTTCCTGTGGGTAAGAGAGCTCTTAACTCTGAAGTGAAAACAGATATGTAAACTTTGGTTACGGAAATGGATTTAGGAGTAAATTCCAGTACTATTTGATACCCCACATGACCCCCTTGCCTTTTTGTCATATTTAACGGCGATTCAATATGGCGCCTTTCAAAATGGCGACCATGCACTGAAAGTACTCCCACATATAGATGCTCTACATTGGTTTACAATACTGAAGTCAGATCTATCAAAAGCTTTTCATTTTTGTGCTAAAAGGGTATTCTTGGACATTGCCTACTGGATTTCAAGATAGCGTCGGTGTAGCAGCTCAACGAAACATTTGCGCATCGAGTGACTATTACTACGTTACTTAGCAACTCGAACTGAATCTTATTACAAATTTTCATCAATATTCAACTCTCACGGTTTATGGACCTTCCTCGTTAGTGAAATACTTACGGCCTGACAACATGGTCTCCTTCAAATGTTTCTTGAGCAGATAGAGATTATTGTTTGTCTTTTACTAACGCTGATATTAATACTACTTGCGAAGAATAGTTACTTTCATTGTGTTTGGAAATTTGATGATACACAAATGTAAAAATAGATGGCAGCAGATTCGAAACTACGTATCTCATTAACGAACACATAACTGTTTTTTAGGAATTTGAAAAAAGAAAAGCTAAGATTTCAGCTCACAATATGTTCTATTTCAACTTGATGTTTAAAGTTTACACATTTCACTGTACTTTTACATATCAAGACAGAAACTTAAACTACTCGCAAGTAGTAAAATACAGTCGTAGATATTGGCTAGAAACAAAGTTTATGTTACGTTACACAGGCGAATTGATCTGGCGACATATCTGGAGAGATGTTGGAGCTGACGTCAGGTACCTTCTAAAGACTGTGGATACCTAACGGTGACAACTAAGCAGTCGCTACTCATCGAGAAGCTCGCAATGCTGCAGCGCTAAGTAGAAAGAAGATTGAAGATTGAAGCAGTTAGACGCCGCAAGAAGAAGAGACTCATTACAAGTGTTATCAGGATAGTCTTTTGAGATAATCCTGCTTTAAAAGAGAAGAGACTGTTGTGTAAATAAAGAACATTGCTTTAACACACACTTACACACACCGCTTCCTGGGGAAATAATCATTGCTTTCCGTCGGCTTGACCCCCTATTGTGCGTCAAGCTTCGCGCTGGCCATATAGGCTGAACAGGCTTTGCCGACAGTCGGCTGACGGGAACGCTTTGTTATCTCTCTGGGATAGCATTAGTGAAGCACCTACACAAAACTAGAGAGACTTTCCCTCAATTAGTGACCGGCCCTTATCAGGCCCACATACGCCATGCCACGCCAGAAGAAGAAGTCACCCACCAGAAGACCGGGAAGGGAGCCATCCCAGGCCCGCAGAGACTGCAGCGAAGACTCAAGAAAGAAGAAGACGACCACAAACCAAATTAAGAACACGACAAGAGAACCCACCCAGGAAGAAGAAAAGGGACGAGAAACTCCCAGCAGGAGAGAAGCAAATGAAGAAAGAAGAGACGACCAGCAACAGCCAGACACACCATCGGCACAACAAGAGGCAGTTCCGCAAGTGAAACTCTATGAGGTCACTTACACAACCGAGGAAGTCATTAACATCATAGCTGAAAAGATGGACACCTCAGAAGTACGCGTCACATATAGAGGATACAAGAGGTTCAGGATTGACTTCGCCACACCAGTAGTACGAGATGTTTTTCTGCGCATCTTCAAAGCCAAACACTTCGGTGACAGAGCAATATTGATCCAAGCCAGAGGACAAGAAACAACCGAAACCGCCACACCAGAAGATGGGACATCTGAGGCATCCGGCCCTTTCAAGGACCAGAAGTCACCACACCCTAGAGTAGACAATGAAGTCAATGAACCAGCTGTCGAAGAAGAGTTCACAGTAGTGAAAGGCAAACGCACCAAGAAGAAGAAAGAAGACTCGCCAACACAGCAAGAAGACCCACGAACCAAGAAGAATGAAGGCGACAAGAGATCCCACCAAAAGCGACCAATATTTACGTGTGTTATCAAAAACGTACCAGTCACCACAGATGTTGAAACCTTCAAATCTGAGTTAAGGAAACTGAGAGTCAATTTCACCAACGCAGTGAGGATACAAACCCAGAAAGGACCAGCACCCTTACTCAGATTGTTCTCAGAAGATCCCGTTCAAATAAATAAATTGATAACACATGGAATCTCCATAGGGACGGCACATCACAAAGTAGAAACATCTAGAGCGCCGCCACGGCCGATGCCATGTTACAAATGCTATCAATATGGGCACCAGAGAGCTTTGTGCAAAAACAGAAGAGTGTGCCATCGTTGCGGAAAGGAACACGAAGACACCTGTAATAACCCAATTAACAACAACTTCTGTGCAACCTGTCGAACAACAGGCCACAGAACAGGAAATAGCAATTGCCCAAGAAGACCACGTCTAACTCACACCATAGCTATGAAAATCTTAACAGAAGACCAGCTTGCACAAAAAGAAGAAACTGCAAAACAACAAGATATAGACGATGGCCCTAATAAGGACCAGACCACCCAAAAAGAAGAAGAAAGGGAGAAACAAGAAGAACCACCCAGAGCTACCAAGGAACAAGAAGAAATTGCTAAAATCCTGCAAACACTTATTGATGACGCCATGCATACAGTCACCAACAGAATCATCAAATGGATTACCTCAGTCTTAACTTTCACAATAGAACCGGCAAACCACCATCGACTCACCAGAGCAATAAAAGAAGCAACAAAGAAGATCTACCAGCAATCCTTCAACCTCATTCTAACAACAGATGGACAGCTATACGTTCCTTCCCTGCAACGCATCAATGGAGCCAACGCAGAATAACAAAAAAAAAAATTCTGCAGACAGATGACGACACAAGCACCGACCAAAGGATCAAGAAGACGGCCAAATTGCATGTTAAAAAATAACAGTCTTCCCTACTAACAAAACACCTCCCAAATACAGACAACACAGATAGCTTAACACATACAGATAGGTTTTAGTAATTTAAATTTAAAATATAACTTATTAATTTAATAATACAGACACTTTTACATGGATTTTCACCACCCTTCTCAAGTGGTTTTGCCATGTAAATACTATTGCATGCAGCATGACCGATAAAGGGGGTTTTTTCCTGGTTTCCAGGTTTTTTATCCCTCTATCAACACAATAAAATCTTCTTTCGCGCTTTCCTGTCTTCTATTTTACCCTTCTTTCTTTCTATTTACACTTTAACAACAGATACGCGTGTAAATGTCTTTCGTTAAAGATAGAAGCCGCGAGACACACCCACCGACACCAGCTTTAGGATACTAATTGCATGTGAGGAGAGGCATGTAGATAGATGGTTGATGCCTTACTCTCTGTCAGGGCGCGGGCTTTCCCGAGGGGCGTCCTTATTTTTAACTTTTCTGTTTCTGTATGTTACGTTACACATACCTCGCGTTGTGATTATTTTATTTTCTGGAGAAGCAGAATCTTGTTCATAGGGGTGACTTCCTCCATGGCTGTATCGCTGCTTCAATTATATAGCCTACACTTTAAAAGTAATGATGTAGGAAAGCAGTTGGAATACAGTAGTTACGATATTTATGCGATAATTTCCAGTCATGTATCGCAGTATTTTCATTATGGTAAGCAAAAGTTCAAGTACCGTAAAACGGGGATACTTTGTTGCACAAAATATGAAGTAATACAGTCCCTGTCCATAAGACCCGTAGGAATTTTGAGGTGGACTAAGTTTCTCTTCAGATCCAAGTAAGACACATCTCAGTGATGGAAAAAATATTGGGTGATCATCTGGCAACCCGGGCATAAGTTGGCAAATTGGAAATTGTATACGGCGGCCATGCGAAAATGCCATATTTATCTAAAACATGAATATCTCATCATTAAATGAAGCTAGAAACTTCATTCTTGTACCGAATTCAAGATAATGAACACTGTAATCAAGAAACATCCGTAACGTCAAAACATAGTGCCGCCATTTTTAAATATGGCGGCAGGTTTTTCGAAATTTCGATTTTTTTTCGTACACTATTATCATTTATTCGAAGATAACTACGAAACTATAAGAGATATCATAAACATACCTCAAATAAACGGGATAGAGCATAATGAGAGCTTTCCAAGGTACCAATATCTTTTCTCTATCTTTAAATTTGACGGAGTTATTGAAATTTTAGTAGCTCAAGGTGTTTGGCTTCAGATTAAATTTAGTAAGGTGAAGCCAATCTCCTCATGATTTTCATCCAAAGTAATAACTAAAAATAATCATCGCCTTATTTTTATGTAGACTGTGCCAGAAAAGTACGACTAAGATCTACTGTAACCTTCATATGCATTGCGAGACACCATTTTTGTAGTTCAGATTCAAAAATGTAAGAGAGCTCTCTCGTGTCTAAGCGGTTAGCGTACGCGCCTTTTTCGTGGGAGATCCGGGTTCGATTCCCGGCGGGAGCTGATGTGGTTCGGATTCCACGTTAATCAGTAAGTCCACGTCTCATATAGCCTCGCTGCTGAAAAGGGATGCTAAACTAAAATCACCTCACATCACCTCAAAAAGGTAAGAACATTCTTCGTTATTTTTTGACACTCCCTTTTAAAATTTATGGTTTCGTTGGAAGTAACACTGGTTTGGTAGTAGTGAATGGGGTTTACGTTATTATATAACATTTTAAGGAGGTGTGTGTGTGTGTGTGTGCGCAGGGTGCGAAATGTGCGGAGAAATGAGGAGAAAAACTTACTTTTCAAATGGAAATAAAGGGAATTTAAGTAAATTTCACTTTTTCTTGACCTCAAGTGGGGGAAAAATCCATTTCAACCCTCCTGTGGTTTCGAATCTGTGTGTGTGTGTGTGGGGGGTAATATTATGAACTCTCACAAAATGATGCTCTGTAAAAGTTAGTAACATTTTGTCCTGAGGGTTGCAAACATTGGTGAGTAATGTTTACACGAGGATGATAGTGCAAAGAGTGTTTATCTGCTAAATGTGTGTACAAAGTGGGTAAATACTTTAAATCTATAAATTTCGAGTGGAACAGGTAGTTTATTTAAATCAGTGGAATGGTTTTTTTGATATATTTTCTGCGTGTTGTAAAAGAAATAAGTTTTTCAAATGAAAGTAATCAAGTTTCGTTTTGATTACATGGATGATTGTTGTTGTTCTTACTCCAAAGACTTTGTCCCAATGTTTGCAACAAGCAGTGTTGCAAAATCTTGGTTTATATTACTAACTAAGGAACTTCTTCAATAATTTTATCACTATTCAATAGGGACATTATTGTAATTAAATCCGCATCTTAATTAAAATATTCCTTGAATTTTCACCTACCAAGTAATTTTTAAACGCGTGATTTTGGTGTAGTGTTCAAGTGTTTTTAACCCACCTACACGTTAAATGTAGGCATTGACATTTTGTTTCTTTTTTCTCAGTACTCAGCTGATCCATTTATTGAAATGAATGATGATGAACATCCTGTTGGCCTACAATTAGGCCGTAGAAGCGGAAGCCGAACAGAAGTGGATGGTTCCAAATGCATCATATGCCAAAAGCATAAGAATAAAGAGAAAACCACAACTACAATAGAAGGAAGACAAAAAGTCTTGGATGCAGCTGAAATATGGCAAGATGAGACCTTCCAGCGAATCAGTGTCCTTGGACGAGATTTTGAGTTCAAATATCATTGTTCAAATGAGTGTTACAAAAACTATACTCATAAAAATCGTTTGCTGAAGAAGAAGCGAGAGAACGAAGCCAATCTGCAAGTAGAACCAAAGGAAGACGTCATGGAAGATTCGTCAACATCAAGATATAAAAGATTAAGGGGAGGGGACTTAACGTTATACCGTGTGATTATGAGTTAAAAATGCATCATGAATTAACGGGAAGGCTCAGAAATAAAATGGAAGAAAGCATCCAAAACATGTTCCAGTACATTGAGAGCAGAAAAAATCCATATATTGTGAATGGCAAAGTGAAGCTTCACAACCAATGAGTGTGTCCCGGAATCGAGTGCTAAGAAACTTTTACAATTTTTGATGACTGCCGAAGAAGCTTTTGCCACATTCCGACAGGAAAGGTTTATATCTCGCTCGAAATCACTGATGGCACCCATTCACAGGCAAAATCTTCCCACATTTCGAAGTATAACACAACCTAGCATGCAGATGAAAAAGAAAACTGTGAGAAGCGTTATTAAGGATCAATTACTGGTTCAAAGAAAAGTAGAAATTGCCAAGGAGAGAGGATTGTCGATGGCAGAAATTCTTAGTTATGATATTTCACCTTCACCCTTACTAGATGAGAACGGCGCCACTACGAAACCCTCAAAGTCTCAGCTTACGAATATTTTGATAAAAAGATTAGATACCACGGCCATAAATTTCCAGAAAAATGATTCTCTCGAAACCTGTGTTGTAGTTGATGTAAAGAACCAGTTTCGAAGACTGAAAGTTAAAGGAAATGTCACATTTAAAGACTTGTTCACATCACTTGACACCATTGTAAATAATGCCTGCAAATTCAGCCATGTCGACTATGTGTTTGATAGCTCCAACATCAATCAAAAGTGCTGAGAGGGAAAGAAGATCTTTTGTACAGCCACTACCATTGACATCAATAAGCACTACCACAACACTTCCTGTACAGATGGACAGATTTTGAGCATCATCTGAGAACAAAGTTTTGATTCAGGCTGCTCTGGCTGAATTTTTGAAGACAGTTACAATAAATCGAGTTTGGGAAACTATTCTCAGTGGCGTCTTGCTTGACGGTGGTCCTACTCCAGCTATATCAATCAAAGATAAGAGATTCACGAAAATATCAGGAACTCTCAAAGTAGCTGTTGAGGAGGCTGACATACGCATTATCCCTCACGTTTTCCATGCGGTTAAGCATGGGAGGCAACGCGTTGTAGTGCTCTCAAATGACACAGATGTGTTTGCTTTACTGATTCATTTTTACAAGATCCTACATGAAAATGGACTTTCAGAATTATGGATGCGAAAATCGAGATCCGATATTATACCAATTCACACACTTGTCAACGAAATAGGTGCAGCAAGAGATGCCCTTCTTGCAACACACTTACTTACAGGGTCTGCTGTAAGATAGGTAACAAAATATCCGCTCTTAAGGCAGAACCGGAAAAGTATCTGTGCAAATTTGGACGAAGTCTTCCTCCAAGTGCTGAGTGCTTGGAACTTGCTGAAGAATATTTGGTCAGGGTTGTAAAATCAGGCTCAAGATCTAAGACATTTGACACTTTCCGATTTGAAATTATGAATCAAAGTAGTCTTCATAGCTTACAGGAATTACCTTCCACCAGTTCGTCATTACAGGGTCACCTGAAAAGATCCTTTTACATGATATATTCGTATTCTACAGTGTTAGGCGCAGAAGAACCATTAGATCCAACGGATTTTGGATAGACATACAATGCAGGTGATTCATCGCTCACACCGGACACTAGCATTAATGAGCTACCAAAAGATGTTGTGCGAACATACTTGCAAGAGCTGTTCTACAAGACGATGCAAATGTCTAAAAAAATTGTTAGTTGTACGACCTTCTGTAAGTGCAAAATGATTTGTAATAATCGGTAACGTTACGAACTGTAACTCAATCCATGTAGACAAAATATGCAACGAACTTATTAATAACATTTAATTAGTTGCCCTCAACAAGACCGATCAAAATATTTCATCACAGGATTGTAAGAAAACCAAAATCAAGTAATTTCATAAAGCTTTGTTATATTATAAATATGGTGCTTTTATTATTATTTGTATTAGTGTACTAACTTTATAATTTATCAGCATTAAAACTTGTGCAGAAAAATCATGGATAGTTTTGCTTTAGCGCTTAACCTTTCTTAACTTAATCTGAAGCCAAACACCTTAAGCTACTAAAATTTCAATAACTCCGTCAAATTTAAAGATAGAGAAAAGATATTGGTACCCTTGGAAAGCCCTCATTATGCTCTATCCCGTTTATTTCAGGTATGTTTATGGTATCTCTTATAGTTTCGTTGTTATCTTCGAATAAATGATAATAGTGTACGAACAAATCGAAATTTCGAAAAACCTGCCGCCATATTTAAAAATGGCGGCACTATTTTTCGACGTTACGAATGTTTCTTGATTACAGTGTTCATTATCTTGAATTCGGTACAAGAATGAAGTTTCTAGCTTCATTTAATGATGAGATATTCGTGTTTTAGGTAAATATGGCATTTTCGCATGGCCGCCATATTGAATTTCCAATTTGCCAACTTATGCCCGGGCTGCCAGATGATCACCCAATATTTTTTCCATCACTGAGACGTGTCTTACTTGGATCTGAAGAGAAACTTAGTCCACCTCAAAATTCCTACGGGTCTTATGGACAGGGACTGGACTAAAGAGAGTTTCACAGTCCTCTGTCGGTAAAACTATGAACTGTAAAGAGGAAGTTTCAACTGCCACCGTAAGATAGAAAATCTAACTCTATTTTGGCTATAATGTTGGGGTTAACATCACTTCTAATTATCCGGACGGTTTGTTGTTGTAGAGGTATGGAAAGCAGTCACTGTAAAGACCGCAAAAATTTGAAAGATATCATCTACAAGAATTTCCGTCAAAGTTGAGTCCCTATCACTGCGAAATTAAAATACTGCTAATTTTACAGTAATTATGTGTTATCTTCAAATAGATAAAAGATAATCGAAAAGTGGATCAAGACCTCCCTAGACGATGTTATTTTGCATTAGGTACCGTTATCACGAGTCACCTAGTAGCTTTCCGTTTGCAGTTATTTAGAAGCGCGAAAATAAATGCCCATTTTCTAAATGGCTGGAAATCGAAAGCAGATAAATGAGTCACGATAACGGTATCTCACGCAAAATAAAATTGTCTAGGAGGTCTTATTCCACTTTTCGATTATCTTTTATCTATTTGAAGATATCACATAATTATTGTAAACTTAGCGGTATTTTAATTTCGCAGTGATGAGGCCTCTTGTAGAATACTACTGTGTATAATGGGACTTCGATGCAATAGTTGAAATTGAAATGTGAAACGTTTTAAAGCCATATAAAAAGTAAAACGAATGCGGTTTCAACCTCTAATCAGGGTTACTTTGACCAGGTCCGAAATGTCTCTTAGATAGGAAATTATTATTGCTGGAACCTCCAGAATTCTAAATTTAGGTAAATTTCCTATTTCCCTAATAGCATGTTGGTTTCCAGCAAGTCTTTCACTATATTTGATTTTAACTTGCTAGACTTTTCGTGCACTATACACCTGCTGCAGGTATTTTGAAAGAGTTACCCACCAATGTCGTAATTTGATTTTACTTGCTAGATTTTACTTGCCTCGGAGGCTTGCTGCTACATTGTAGCAAGTGTGTCAATTCTAGTTTGTACCAACAGGTGGCGCAAAAGTCTAATCTTAGAAATCTCCCCGTCAGGCCGCCATTTGTAGTAGGTGCGAAGTGTGTGAAGCATTGAAACAAGTGGATAATTAAGATAATTACGTAAGTATCCAGTATGTAGAGATAATTTATATTTTAAATGTGTATTGTTTGACAAAGTTGTTGAGAAAAATATACTGTGTGATTGTTCGTATACAGTAAATGTTCGGTTTGTAAAAGGCATACAATGCAATGCAAGTATATACCTGCAGAAGACTTACTACGCCCACTTGCTGAAGACCTGCTGTAAAATTGCAATGCAAGCATATACTTGCAGAAGACTTACTGCAAACTTGCTGTAGACTTGCAGTACAAGTGGTATCCTGACAGAGACTTGCGTTAAACCTGCACTAACTTGCTGCCGACTTGCTGTGTACTGGCAGTGCAAGTGGAAACTTGCAGTAGGCTTGCTGTGCAAGTAAACCCATTGCAGAAACTTGTTTTGCAAACTTACCATACACTTGCACTGCAGGCGTGCTGCAAGTTCGAAGAGTGTCAACTAGGAAGTTTGCATTAAACTTGCATCAAACTTGCAGAGTTGCATCACAAGTCTGCTGCAAGTTTGCCAGACTTCAATTGCAAATCTGCTGCAGGTTTGTTGCAAGTCATTTTTGCTATCTGGGTTAGGTGTATGACGGAATGAATTTCTTCTTGGACAATAAATTATGAACAGTGGCGGATCCAAAACAATTGTTTGAGAGGGGCTTTACTCACAAAGGCTTTTTTTTTTTTAAGAAATCACTAGACTTTTGGGGGCTTGAAGCTTATACGCATAGGAATTACTAACATTAGATTTTTTAAAAAGAAATCATGGAATTTGGGAAGACTTCAGCCTGAAAGTCCCAAGCCCCGTAAATCTTCCACTAATTACGGTTGGGATGATATTCTTGGACATAAGGAATAACCAAGGCAAATCAGTTCACGTGGATTTTTTTCTGTTCATAAGTTGGTATTACTGTGGGACATATGCTAAACTATTAGAATGCGGTTCCTCTGCCGGTACCAGAAAATACATAATTTTCTTTACAAATATTGGTAATTCATATTAAGTATCGATACCAGTACCATCTTTCTAACATCGATATTTGCAGACTGTATGCAGTTATGTGTAGAAAGTGAAATGTATAAATACCAAAGAGAAAATATTGCACAGAAACGTTATGTTCGTATGTTGAACCTACTTTTTTGTATGTTGTGCAAAGTATCCCCAACTTTGGCGTTACTTTGCACCAAAGTTTATATTTCAATAAAGTCATACTGAATGTTTACCGTCGAACTTGCATGAATGTTTTCCACATACATCTAGCTATTATATGTTTAAAATACAGTGTTCTAAATCATTACGTTTGTAAGTTACATGTGATTTTGTTTAAAAATTCCTTAAATCGTATGCAAAGTAACCCCTTACGGTACCATAAGCTAGAGCATGCAACTGTCTTTATTCCTTCGCTTAAATATTGGAAAATTGGACCGATATGGAATATATATTTGTAGCTTTCTTTTACACATATAATATACAGCTATAAATATAATACTGATTTGACTTCCTTCATGTTCTTTGTCTCAAGGGCCACGGAGGCTCAGTGGTAGAGAGTTTGCCTCCGGTGTGTGGGGCCCCTTGTTCGATTCCCGGCCAAATAAGTTTATGGTGGACAATATCGTGTCTGTGGATTTTTCGGGTACTCCTGTTTCCTCCCACGTTTTCATTCCATCGTCATTCATTTGTCTTAATCATCAGATTCTTTAACTTGAAGCGCGTAACTGTGGGATGATACACTGAAATATTTCATTGTGTTTTCGTTTCTTTGTCTCCAGCTTCCCAAGCACACTACCATGAAAGAAAACTTCTGTCCGTTGCCATAGAAACCGCCGTTTCCAGGGCAACAGATCCTGTCACGGTTAGCCAATTGAAAGAAAACGAAAAAAAATGTAAACGAAGAAAAATAGTGCAAAAGTGCAATGTACTGGAGAGGAGTCGCTAAAATTAATTCTCTTTAACCAGGACGATTACAAAACATCACCTACTGATTGAAATCCAGATTATTTTCCAATAAAGTAAATACCAATAAACATTTTGTTATTGTTAATTATTCCATATCGGACTCCCGAAGAAAACTCATCTAAACAACTTACTGACCGTGCCAATAGCGACTACTCTCAGTCATGACTCCGTTTTCTTTCATTCAGAAATAGAAAAGAAAGAGAAGAAAGTAGAAGGGTAAAAGAAGGAGGTAGGGAAAAGGAGAAAGAAAAGAAATAGGGTATTTTAATAAGAAACAGATTACTGGATAATTCCGGAAATATAGTAAAAGGTCGGGAAAGTCGTAGAAAGATGAATCATTCTAAATGTTATTAACGACTAATCAATTTTGGAACGCTTCGGAATAGACACATGTTCCCTCATACCACCCAGACCTAGCTCCAGGCACCACGATCGTGGGGTTGCCCAGACCTAGACCTGGAAACGAGAAAAGTGAAATCATTCTTTGTACTGTTATTCCAACCGGTGATTGATAACCATCCAGCATCTGAACTCTGTTCTCTAGGATCGACCACACATATGAATTAGCCAAGAGAAAAAAAATCAAACTTATAAACTCAATATAAATTTATGTATCGTGTCAATAAGAATTTCAACTTCCTGGAAGAAAGATGTCGGATTTAGGCTCATCCTGCTATTTTTGTTTCACTCCTAGAGCCGATTTAAACCATTAGTAGCGGTCCTTCATGACCTAGGTTATTTACCTTAACACATATATTAAAACATGACACATATATTACAGATGTTAATATGACAAATGATATCACTAAAATTACTTAAATTAAATCTATCATGCATTCACACGCTCACTCACTCAGGACAGTGTATATATGTTTAAAGGAAAATCAACTAGCTACAAGGGTACAAATAGTTTATTACATTCATAGTGAAAAGAAAAGACAAAACAAATAATTATGAAGAAAATATTAAAAGCACAAGTTCTTGGTTATATATTAATAGAGTACATAGTGTTATATTTTAGTAAATTTTATATATTCAATCATATTGACAAATGGAAAGAAAAAAAAATAATTACATGTATCATATCTTAGGCATGCTAAAGCCAAATTATGATTTGCGACATACGCAAATAAGACACTTATTTCACTTAAAAAAAAAAAATTGGACAAAGAGGAAAGAAAAAAAACTTTTTGGTGTATTAGAACTTATATGAGTCTATACCTCACATTGGGCAATAAAATATTAATAATTTTGAGCGTTCCAATCACAAATCACGCACTAGTCGTAGTGTCCAAAACATTTCGCTCCATTTAACTTAGTTTATGTTTATGTATATATATATCTCTCTATATATATATATATATATCTAGTGGTTTACAAAAACCATTCATCGACTATATTTGGTTTGTAACTGGTAACAGTTTATATCTGCAATCGCACACTGCTACGTCTATACCCATCTGGGGATTTCGAAAAAATCACTTTCGCCAGAGGATGTTTCTCCTCTTAGACGGTCCATTTCCAAACTAATTAATTGGATAGTTTTAAGTTATTTATTCAACACTGGGACACGTCATGAGGCCTTTCCTTTAGATCACTTTGGTATATATGTATACATGGTTCGGATTTAAAAAAAAAAAAACGATCTTCCACAGGTGTACGGAGTATGATGGTTCAAATGGAGGATAGAAAAAAACTGGTCAAGTCACAGGATACATATGCAGGTGAGAAGGATACAAGGTGCACTTTCCACAATGGTTTTAGGTTAGTAGTTCAGGGATAATATTCGTTATGATGTGGGTTACGTTTAGACCTGCCGTTACTTTTCAATACATGCCATTACATAATTACAGAGGTTATCGTTTACATTTATTCAAAAGAAAAGGAAAATTACTTGATAGCACGGCGGTATTCTTGACAAAATCTACATTCTTATATACGTTGGAAAGCTTACTGGTAAACTATAGCAACCAATACACGTTTAGGGGGACAGACACGAGCGCTCTTACATATATTTATATAATACATTTAATATCATACTTTTACTTTAAATTCATATTCACATACTAAATACATACACATATCGACGTATTCATTTCTCTCTCTCTCTCTCTATATATATATATATATATATATATATATATTTATAATAAATGCGCACACATTTGAATTAATCACCCCAACAATAATTTTTGAAAAGGTTGCAACATTGTCCAAGAAAACAAATGACTTCCAACATTACATTTGGAAAAGAATTGAATTTTTATCTGATACCGCGCCTCTATAAATTTTTAACTTTTATATAATCAATTCGTGCTTAAATAATGAAAAAAAAAACTTTGTGAGGCAGGCACGTGACACAGAGCATTTCTAAAGATATAACTAGATAAATCAAAATACAATTTCTGGGCCCAGATTAACTACAAGGTAATCGAAAACCAAAACAGAAAGGAAAGTGACCAACGGATTAAAAAAAACTTAGGAGGGACGACGGTGAAAGAACATAATTGAAGTGTCGTCAACTACGAAGTCTTTGTTCATTTCGGCGATAGGTCAAAATGTGATGGAGGACCCAATCATTATCTACTCTATCCATGAATTGTGTATTGCAACATCTCAGCTGGTAATTTCAGATCAGAGTTGTACGTTAAATAAATCGTAAGTGACAAGTTCAAAATCGGGGGGGGGAGGTTGAAAATTTAAAAAAAATCTCGAAGTAAGAAGGAAGAGACAAGGGAGAGAAAGCGGAGCCAACGAAAGGAGAAAGATTAAAGTACTACTCACTACACAGAAGAGTGATCGAATTTAAATATATAACAACTCATAGCCAAAATATTCACATATGCCGAAAGAGGGTGGTTTACTTAAATACGTAAACTAGGAGGGAGGTCCTGCTGCCAAGGATGCAAGTTCTGTGTCCATCAGATCCCAATCCCACAAGAATTTGCTTGTAAGATTGAAATCCGATCCCCGTATCCGGCCCAGACCAGCAGGATAAAGGGAGAGGGGGAAGGGACCAGGTAACTGCGTCCCCAATTTTGAAATCTCTAAGTAAGAAAAAAAAACATTCGACCCCTTAGAAGAACTAAGAAGGTTCAAGGACAGTAATGAAACTAGAGTAAAAGTATTAGCTAAGATATCCCTAACTAATGATTCGCCAAAATAAAAAAAAATTAAATAAACTGAATTTTGGATCGGTGATTTCTATTGCCAAACTTCACCGATAGCTCCCCTTCGCAGAATGCGCTAAATTCTGAGGCATCGATTAATTTCCATCACTATCTAGTTTGGAAACTAAGAAAAGAAAACGAAAATATTCAAGGGGGGAGAGGTCGATGCCCGGGTACGGAATATTAAATTTCAATAACTAATTATTTTGATTCTGTAAGCCTGTCAGAGCTGTCGCCTCCATGAACATTGTGAGCTAGCCCGAATAGGTAACGTGAAGAAAAAAAATCTCACGGAGCAGGATATTCTATTTTAAAACCGACCAGAAAATATAATTCGCTACGGCCCCGTTCTATAGATACTATTGTCTTTTGCATAATTGATTATTAAATATGTCCAGTCAGCGATTATATGATGCTACCCATGCTATCAGATGGTATTACTATGGTTGATCATTACTATAACACATCAAACTACAAAGTATTACCATAGTCCGACTATATATCGCCCTCCTGTCCGCGTGATATTCCGGTGCAGGGGTCAGAACCTGAGATGCTTGTAGCTATACGTATCTATTCAATATATATATATCAACACGTGGCGAAGTATGCACTGGGCTACTATATATTTAACTATATGGGTGTTCTATCTTCTATATTCATTTACTACAATATTCATATACTTTATATTCATATTCACATTAATATTCATATAATATTCATATCATCATTCTTTTCATTCACTACGACGCTATATTTTACAAACACTCTGTCTCCTCTATCTACGCCCAGCCCATATACACATTTCATCATAACACTTTAAAATCTATAATCACTACAAACATTTCCCATTCCGATCACTGCACGACAATCTCACTCGAACTCAAGACTCTTTCACCACACACACAATACTTCGTAATACCTGGTAGCTTTATTAAGAAAAAAAAATCCTACGTATGTTCACTGAAAAACAGAATTATCTGCGATAATATTTAATGTTTATAAAATTCTGCAGCAACAATGAAATTCTGCAGCCACGAAGAAAATGAACATTTAATATAATTTCAAAGCGAAGAACTAGCATCATATCGCCCGACTTCTGTTAAGAAATTACGTATTGTTTATTTACTTAAATATTTCGATTTCTAGACTAAGCAGAATGTTGTAATTTTCAGAATATATTAATTTTGGGTCACTTAACCTAACTGTACATCCATATGGGCTGGGAATTATACCTTCTAGGTTTTATTTCGAAAAGAAAGGTCAATTCCATGGAAACTAAATCACTAAGAACATCGACATGAGAATGACGGTTAGTACTGACTTCCGACACTAGAGGCTAGCGACGATATGATCAACCCTTGAACCACTGAATGTGACCTTTTACACGGAATTATTGTACTATATTACGTTCACTTTCAAATATTGTTTGTTAGTTCATTTAATGACGGAATAATAATAAGAATTATCGCATAGTAAATACTACACTGTCCATATTTAATTATCTCACACACTCTTTCATCACTTAACTACCACCATTACTACTACTAAAGAAATGTTTACTACGGTACATTACGAACACATACATGCCACATCCATACTACACACTACATTAATACATGTTATACTAATAAATATACACAGACAACATTCAGATTTTACCATTTTAAATCGGCTCGAAAGGAAAGGGAAAGAAAGGAACAGGGCCAATTGGCCCTTATATTCACTAAATCATATTCTTAACTGTTTAATCAATGCCCCCGAGGGGACATATCAAAGTGTTGACTAACAATAGGACCCCTGCCCTGAAGGGGCAGGAACCCGGAACAAACTACATGTTCAACTCATCCCGCTGGAAGCCGTACTCCCAATTTGGGAGTCAGATAGGAGCCCTTACTGTAAATTTACACGTGCATTATTCTACCTATCTTAACTACAACGAAATTAAATACCGCCATGTTACTGATGAATAAATACAAAAAGAAATCACATCCACTACATACACGAAAACAAACGGCAGTGGGACAGGTCTTACGTAACTAGAAAAGGAATAATTTTAAGGATAAAAGTATTTTAAGGGAGAAACACTACTCTTCCGAAACTGTTTGTGGATCTCTAAGAACAACTTGCAAACTGATGCACTTTGCAGAACCTGTCCATCACTATCTATATCTGCACAACATGGCGTTACCGAGTTATGCTTCCTATTTTAGTTCTTCAGTCTAGGTTTTTACTATGAAAATCTAGCAAATTTATGGCTCCTTAGCTTCCTGCTTGGTAGTTATTCAACTATTATATTAATTTTACCTTTTACTGCAGCTTTTCTAGCTCCTTTTTACCTTTCTGCGCTGGAAGATCTGAGTTTGGCTGTTGTCAGTAAAATTTTCAGGCATGGAATGGAATAATTGCGCCCTAATATCATAGCGTGGGTTTATCATCCAATCAAAACGAAGCATTTTTGGCGGTGGGGCTTTGAAACGAATAAAATTTGGTAAAATCTGGATTAAACTAGTTTTTAGAAGGATCTGGGTATCTAAAAGAGAGGTGAAGGGTGGTCCTGAAAATTCTGTCGAATTTTAGATTGGTTATTTGATCTGGAAAGTTCCGTCCAATAGTGGATCTATATTTTCGGATAGCACTGACACCGTAAGAATTGTAATAATCCATTTACACATCCATATACAAGACTTATAACTAATTTAAAATATAAATAAAGATATTGATTCCCAAAACTATAATTCCCAATGAATTTTTTACAGTTTTTCCATGTTAATTTGAAACAAAATAACGAACAATATTACGAATTATATGAACAGCCAGAAATTTTTTGTTAAACGTCAGATACAGTCGGTGTAAAAAATTTCGGGCACCCTCCTATTAAAAACATAATCTCATTAGACTGTAATGGCATATTACAACCATAAACACCTTGAATGGTTTTCATTTCCCAGTTTGCCAAAGGATAGCTTTGTTGCACTTTAGAAACAAGTAGCTGCACTTTTTTTTTTTCGGAGGACTGTTTTTCCCAGATATTTTATTTATTACTTACTCACTTTTGCGCCGCAACAGAAATTGGTTTGATTTTCAGTTTCGCGTCCCTTTCATAGCGAGGCTATATGAGACGTGGAACACAGCTTAACGTTGAATCCAAACCACGTAAGGGCCGCCGGGAATCGAACCCGGGTCTCCCGATCCAAGGGTACTACGCTAACCCTCTTAGCCACGAGGGAGCTCAAAACAGAAATTGAGAAGGGGAAGAACGATATAAAGGAATATAGTATTCTAATATTTTTAAGTCACACGGCCGCAGTGGCTCAGTGATAGACCGTTCGCCTCCGGTGCATGGGCTCCTTGGTTCGATACCAGCTCGCGCCAAGCGAACTTTATGGTGGGCAAACATCGTATGCGTGGGTTTTCTCGGGGTTCTCCCGTTTCCTCCTACTTTCTTCATTCATTTCTCATCATTAGCGTCTCCTTTAGACTAGCAGGCATTACCGTGGACGTAAAACTTAAAGATTTCATTTCATTTTTAATAATGACATTTTTCATGTATTATAAACTGTTTAAAGTACAAATGAAGTGGACACGTCATATATAAATAGGTACAATAATATTTGGTCTAGGAATTAATTCGTGCGGGTGGACAAGAGATGGCGCAACGAACGGAGCGTCCCACAGTTCCGTGTATCCACACATGTGTTGCAAACCCCTGTCATCGCGTATCGTTCGTAGTATAGGGCAATGGATTAAAGCGTCAACAACACCAGTTTGTAGTTAAGTAAACATGGCGCAATTTGTGCCTGATAAAGTGTTTTTGCGGGGTGTCCTGCTGCATTACTTTAACATGCAGAAAAGTGCGACTGAAAGTCATCGTATTTTGGTGGAAGTGTATGGTGACCATGCTCTAGCTGAGCGAACGTGTCAGAAGTGGTTTGCACGGTTTAGAAGTGGTGATTTCGGCTTGGCAGACCAAGAGCGAGCTGGACAGCCAAAAAAATTTCAAGACGAAGAATTGACAGCATTGCTCGAGCAGGATTCGTGTCAAACGCAGGAACAACTTGCAGCAGCATTAGGCGTTGATCAAACAACAGTCTCCAAACGCTTGAAAGCCATGGGAATGATTCAAAAGATGTCACATTGGGTTCCACATGAATTGAAAGACAGGGACGTTGAAAGACGAAAAACCATTTGCGAATTGCTGCTTCAACGACAGAGCAGAAAGGGGTTTCTGCATCGAATTATTACGGGTGATGAGAAGTGGATCCATTACGAGAACCCTAAACGAAAAAAGGCCTGGGTGAAACCAGGTGAACCAGGTCCATCAGAACCAAAACGAGATATTCACTGTGCAAAGGTTATGCTGTGCATATGGTGGGATATGAAAGGTGTGGTGTACTATGAGCTGCTGCAACCGGGTGAAACTATGAATGGAGAACGTTATCGACGACAATTAATGCGTTTGAAGCAAGCTCTGGCCAGAACACGACCAGAATGGGAGAACAGACATGATAAACTTATTGTTCAACATGATAAAGCTCGCCCACATGTCGCAAAACCGGTCAAGACCTATTTAGAAAATGTCGGATGGGAAGTTTTACCCCACCGGCCGTATTCACCAGACGTTGCTCCTTCGGACTACTACTTGTTCGATTGCATGCACTGGCGCAAATCCCGGGGGGACGAGGGGGACATGTCCCCCCCAATCTTGGACCTGGGGGGGACTGTCCCCCCAATAATCTGATTTAAAAAGTGCTTTTTCGGATAAGGTCATGATTTGTGTCCGACTGCCCCAAAGGAATGTAAGATGAAATTGATTTCTCTTGGCTTTTCCATTTTTTTTAAAAAAAGAATCGTATTCTGTAGTATTTCAAACTGAACTTCGTGCTGTAGTGAGTTTAGTAGTCTCATCAATATGTATTAATTCCACTTCCGCTATTTGGGCACAAATTGCAATAAATGCCAGAGGAGAATATACCCCTCTCCTCATGCTGGAAAGTTGTCTCAGCTGTAGGTACGGGCACAAATTCCGGAGAAATGGGGAGACATGTCCCCCCAACATTGGAACTGGAGGCTCTCCCAATAATCCGATTTGAAAAGTGCTTTTTGCAGATAACTGTGATGAGTTGTGTCCGACTGCCACAAAGGAAAGTGAGATGAAATTTGTTTCTCTTGGCTTTTCCATTTTTAATGAAAATGAAGGCGTGCGACTGTGCGTGACGTAACCTGATATGAAATCTTATCTCCTCCTCTCCCCTAGGCCCTAGCGCACGAAAAGTATATAGACTATCCAATGTCAGTAGAACCCATCTTTTCAGTAAATGCGCATTTAATCTATTTGTATACAAATACTATAGTATTTGTATACTATAGTATCAGCCTAGGCATCTACTCATGCTTCGTAAGCTAACTAACTCTATAGCCTAAGGAACACGGAGGTTCAATGCCGCGTTCACAAAAGCTCTATACTGACTTCTATTCTTAGCCAACTGGATTCAGTTTCTACTTTGTATTCCTATCTCTGCGAGATCCATCTTAATATTGTCTTCCCATCTGCGCCTAGGTCTTCTTAATAGTGGTTTTCCGATTGGTCTTACCGCTAACACTTTGAAAGCGTTCCTACTTTCTTCCATCCTGGCTACATGTCCTGCCCACCTAAGCTCCTAGACTTGATGACCTTAACAATGTTTGGTAAGCCGTATAATTTACGTAGTTCGTCATTATGAAGTTTCCCCCATTCCCAATTCCCGTTCCTCTTGGTCCGAATATTTCTCTCGGGATCTTGTTCTCAAATACTTCAGTCTATGCTCTGCACTCAGTAAGTGACCATGTTTCGAAACCATATAGAACAACAGTTATGATTATCGTTTTATACATTTTAAGCTTCAAATCCCTCGACAGAATTCGCGACGACAAGAGATTTTGAACTGAATAATAACACGAATTCCCTGTTTTTAGTCGACATTTAATTTCTTCGTGAATATGATTTTCGTCTGTTAATATTGATTCTAGATGTTTGAAAGTATCCACTTTATCAACAGTATTATTTAATATTTTAACACATACGGTACATAATTTGCCGTATTACGATCCCGACGCACTTCCATGTATTTAGTTTTCTCTGCAGTTACTTCTAAACCCATGTCCATGCAAGCGCGTCTAATAAGACCTCTGCATTTCTTTCTATTTTTCTCCTATCATCCCCTACTAAATTTACATAATCAGCGTACGCATAACCTGGTGAACACCGTTCAGCTCTAGGCCCTGGTTGCTATCTTTGATTTTCCTTATAGCGCATTCCAGGACAAAGCTGAATAATAATGGCGATAACGCATCTTCTTGTTTCAGGCCATTCTTAACGTGAAAGCTCGTGGCCAAAAATTTTCCTACCCGGACTTTACTTTGGGATTCATTTAAACATGGTTAGCGTACGCGCCTTTGGCGTGGGAGACCCGGGTTCGATTCCCGGCGGGAGCTCATGTGGTTCGGATTCCACGTTAATCAGTAGGTCCACGTCTCATATAGCCTCGCTGCTGAAAGGGACGCTAAACTAAAATCAACTCAACTCATTTAAACATGCCTTAATTGATCTAATTAGCTTTTTCGGTATTCCAAATTCTGTAAGAACATTTCTCTCCTAACCGAGTTATAAGCCTTTCTAAAATCAATAAATAGTTGATGTACCGGACTACTGTATTCCCGCTTGTTTTCGAGTATTTGGCGAATGGTAAATATTTGGTCGATAGTTGATCGATTTCGTCTAAATCCACACTAATAATCTCCAAAAATTTCATCTGCGTATGGGGTCAATCTTGCTAATAGAATGTTTGAAAGGATTTTATAGGATGACAACAGAAGAGAGATGCCTCGATAATTATTACAATCAGTTTTGTCGCCTTTCTTGTGGATTGGAACAATGATTGATTCTTCCCACTCTTGTGGCAATTCTTCCTTGTTGTAGATAAGGAGAATGAGTTTGTGTATCTTGTTCCACAATTTTTTGCCTCCAGCTAAAATTAACTCAGCCGGAATTTCGTTTACATCCGAAATTTGTGTTTCTTTAATTTCTTTATAGCGATTTTTACTTCTATTCCATTGGGTTCTGGAATATATGGTTCTGCGGTGTATATCTTCCTTTCTCCACGCACATTAGTTTTTGGCTGCGTGTTAAGCAAATTGTCAAAGAAATCTTTCCATGTATTTAAAATGCTATCTGTATCAGTGAGAACTGTTCCATCAGCTATCTTTCATGTATAAGAACGAGGTTGATAGCCTTTCTTAAATTCGTTGACCCCTTCATACATGTCCCGAATGTTTTTATTTTTACTATTATCTTCAAGTTCCTAAATTTTAGCTTTCAAAATATCGCGTTTCTTTGTTCTGAAAGTTTTGGAAGTTACTCGCCTGATGTCTACGAAATTTTGTGTAGTTATTTCATTCGGATTTTGTAGCCAACGTAATTTTGCCTGTTTTCTGTTCTCTGCTAGTTCGAACCATGGTTTGTTCCTACGTATTTCCGCGTGTCCCAATTTTGCTTTTGAGAGAGGATGTTCCGTAAGAAAAGAAAAGAATTCAATTGCTGGAATATTTTTCTCTATAATCTTAAGGTTACATCTGTTAAGTAAAGAGTATGACATGCGTCAGATTTCTGAAACGATTCCTGTAATGTTATTGAGATTATAATCATTTTGCTCAAAGAGTATTGTTGCGTCATACATAATTGATATTCTTTCTTCATAGTTTTGGGGAAGTCGTCATTTATATTATTATATTACTATAAAACAATTTTAACGTGGATCTTTGTGGATGCCTAATTAGAAACATACCAATTATAAATATGCATGTATTCAGATTTCAGAATGTTTTCACGGTAGTGATTTGTAATACTGATAAGTACTACTACTTCATCTACATCACCTAATATATAATATACTCTCCAACAGTTGATCAGATTCATCTACCGTAATATGAGTTTCATCTCCCTTATCTAGAATAAGCCTCAAATCTGCCCACCTTCCAATGTTGAAGACAACTAATGGCGTATTTAGGATTTTCTTTCGAGGGCTATGCCCAACACAAGGAAGGAAGTGGGCAATTGCCCACCTGAGTTTGAGAATTAAATATATTTTAATTTATGCATAAATTGAAGTTAAATGGCAAGAATTACAGATCGATAAATCCTATATGATATGATACAAAAATTTAGAAGTGAATCTAACCCTTTATTCTATTCATACAAGAAAAAGAAAGCATCCTCTTGGCCGTCCTAATTTCCCGGGCTAATTATCCCCCCGTTTTGATTTTCTTTAATTCAAACATTTCCTTCTTTTAAAAATAACTAAACGATATAATTGTTCCTTTGTTATAATAACTAAAGTCCTGTCATGTTGATATCCGCGCATGTTGGTGTGGAACGCTTATCAACTCCTTAGTTTAGGTGTTACTGATGACGGCCAACTTGAATCACAACTGACAACGGTCGATAAAATATGATAGGCGAAATGAAAGTAGTAACGTCAAGAAAAAGAAACAGAAAAATAGAAAGGATGACAGAAAGAACAATTAAGGACGCAGTTCTTACATGGAATGAAATTTGACAAATGCAGTATTATTTCTGAACAAAAAGCATAAGAAAATGGAAAGTCAAAGACATTCTTAGAAATGGTAAGAAGGATTATTGTTGTACGTGGAATGCGTAAAACTAACAAATTATTTCGAGGGGAGAATGAGCCCGATAGCCTCCTAAATACGTCACTGAAGACAATTCTGCTCCCCTGATCCTTCACAGCATTGTTTTTCAACTTCATAAATATTTTGAACATCGCTTTTATATATATGGGAACGTCTTACCCGTCCCCCCCAATGTTGAAGACAGATTTGCGCCTATGATTGCATGAACAACGATTTGATTGGACAGCGGTTTACTTCTTCAGAAGATATCGAAACATGGGTCTCTGACTGGATCGCTTCCAAGGATGAGGACTTCTTTCGCCACGGAATCCGTGCATTGCCTGACAGATGGGCGAAAGTGGTGGCTAGCGATGGACAATATTTTTCTTAAGGTATTTATGTATTTTGTGTTTGTACTACAGCTTCAATGTGTGCGTACCAACCGCACGAATTAATTCCTAGACCAAATAAAAAACGATACTTCTAAGAAACTTTTTTTAGTATATGACTTTCATAGTACATATAAAGCCATTCAATTTGTGTGTGTTACATGTTGCTTAATTGGAGTTGAACATTGTCTTCAAGACAGGGATATGTGATGTTACCGTTGAGACGAGATTTGTGGTTATCTCATCTAGAAAATGTAGTGAAAGAGCTGTTTGGTTTCGAAAAGGTATCTGTTTCTATTGAAAGAGGTCTATTCATTTCACATTTCGTCACGAAGATTCGGTCTTAGCTTGTCTCGTGGGAAACACTAGAGACATGGACTTAATAAGGACCCGAACCACACGAAAAAGCTCGTCGGAAATAAGTCTCTAGTTTTAAAGACCAAAATAGTAACAACGATAGTCATGAAGATCCCTTTTAAACATTTCAGATATCACCCAGCAAGCAGGTGAAGGTTAGTGGTAAAAGTGGGCGCTTCGCAATCAGGGATCTCAGGTTCAAATCCTGAGGCCGGTCATCCTTACCGGGGTTTTCCCTTAGTCTCACCAAGTTTACGTTCGGATGGCACATTCTTTCAAGATTCCCTTTCCTATTTGTTGATAGTGTTTCAGTGTAAAATGCCTTTTCAGTTGCTATATCTGAAATCTTGTCAATAAATGAAAGAAAAAAATAATCTTGCAATGAGAGAGGATAGTTATGTCCAAAACCACTATTTATTATTTTGTGCATGAAACAAGAAGTGGACGAGATTTAATACATCACGAATCAAGTTGTGCTGGTTTTAATTTTTATGCAAAGTTAACGTTTCAGTAAAGCGACAAAAATTCTGTGTGCAATTTAGTTTTCTCTTTGCCTTCCTCACAATGCAGCATAATAAAACACATGTAATGTTGAGTTCTTCCTCACAAGATGGTGTATTAAAAATATCCAATTAAAAGAAATACTTAGAAAATAAAATTGCAACAGCATGAAATTGTACTCCAATCTGAACCACACTTATTCCATAGACAGTACATAGTAAGGACATAAAATGATTCCAACATGAGCTCCATATCTACAGTAGTTTGGTAACGACACGTATACCATTACACTGCCACCCCCACATTAGTACCGTGTATAGCCTCTATGGACTGCATGCATTTGATCATCGAAATGACAGATACGGTCTTGCGGTACATTATGCCTTGCCTGCTCGACCTGGTTGCGCATATGAACAACAGTTGTAGATTAACGTTGAGCAGTTGTCGACCATGATGTTCCATACATGTTCGATACGAGGCAAGTCTGAAGAGCATGCTGGCCAGGGAATTCGTGACACACCTTGAGGCACGTTATGTTGCACGGGGAGTATAAGGCATGGTATTCTCTTGTTGGAACAGTACATAACCCTCCTGTCGCAAGAAAGGCAGTACAACAGGTTCCATCACAAAATGCACGTAAGAGGTGCTTGTCAATGCCCCATCACGAACACCAAAGGCGAACGAAGTTGTAGCTGGTTACACCCACATCATAAAACATGGGGCGAGACCAATATGTCTTTCATGTACGTACTGTGGGAGCAGACGATCCTGGTCGACATCGCACTCGCAGTCTACCATCACTTGCATACAGACAGAATCGGCCTTCATCGCTGAACACAACGGAACGCCATTCCCTCCTCCAGATGCTTCTTTGTTGGCACCAGGCCAGCCGTGTACGACGATGTTGTGGTATCAGTAGCAGATAGGCAATTGGTATGTATACTCGAAGTTCTGCCGTTAGTAATCGGTTCCCAATAGTGCGTGTGGATTCTCTAAAGACCACATTTGCTCGAATGTTGGAAGTGGTAGATATGCAGTCTCCCAATGCTGCCCTAACAATACGTTAATCTTAGCACACGTCCGTGCTACGAGGATGTCCAGAACCTTCTCTGCGGGTATGAGGATGGGTTATAGCAGTTTTCAAAAACTCACAAATTTCTATTTTTGCCCTTCAGTAATATACCCTTATATTTAGGAGTAGGAAGAAAATTTGAAAAACATCTCTAGGGAATCTTGTAAAAACCTTAAGTTTAAAATTCGCTCTAATTACTGAATGAATGAATGATTGATTTTGGGGGCAATGGGGACGTCAACATCGTGGCTATAAGACACCGTCACGACTGACGCGGTTGCTCATAACTGCAAGAGTAAAAGAGGAAAAGGCTAAAACGAATAGTGTTCGAATGAACAAAGGCGCTGCTAAAGAAAAAGGAGAAAAAATAAAAGCTGAAGTAGAAGATAAAAGAATAAATAGGATAAAATACGGTATATAACAATATATGTAAAAACAGTAAAAGCTGAGAGAATATATAAAAATTTAGCAGCAATAAAACAATAACTACAAACTAAAACAGCTCGGAGAACGTGAACAAACCCAGAATCATAAATGAACTTAAGTACCCGCCAAACATCACTACGATCCCCCAAGGCACGGGTAAGTAGACAAGGCAGTCCAAGACGTTCTCTGAGATCTGAGTATTCAGGACATTCAACAAGAATGTGCTGAATACTCAGAGAGACAATACACTCTTCACAATGCGGACGGTTCAATCTCCGCAGCAAGTAGCAATGCGTCAGATGGGAATGGCCTATATGCAAACGCGTCAGGAGCAATTCATCTCGACGCCTAGGCTGCGATGACGTCTGCCAATCTCCAAGAACTGGCTTGATAACGTGAAGTTTTATTTCAGTGGCCTGGTCCTAATCCGCTTGCCAGTGAGAGCGCATCAAGGTGTTAAAATGGCTACAGAGATCGGAGCTAGGGAGACAGTGCTCCAAGGCAACCTCGGCCAAGGCGGCGTTCTTGGCAGCTGTGTCTGCGCGTTCGTTTCCCCGAATGTCGACATGACCCGACACCCAGCAGACAACGACGACACAGTCCTCTTCCTGTAGCTGATGCCATCTCAAAAGAATGTCTTGAACAAAAGCATTTCGGCTAAAGACATTCTATATACTAACGATAACACTCTGAGTCGGTGCAAACCAGCAAGCGACGTAGCGAAAGGGTGAAAACATGGTCAAGGGCAAGCTTGATGGCAGTTAGTTCAGCGGCATACACTGAACACAGGCGATGCAAACTGAACTCTGAGCTGCCTTCGTCGGAAACAAAGGCACAGCCAACAGAATTCCCATCTTTAGAACCGTCCGTATGAAACGCATTAAAATCGGGGTACTGTTCGAGTAATGCTGCGAACTCCTGCTGGTAGACCTGGGAGCTGGTATCTTGCTTCGAATAAGAACACAAGCGTAAATCAATTCGTAGGGGCCGAAGCATCCATGGCGCGACAGCACAAACCTGGACTAGCGAGAGAGAAGGCCACATGAAATCGGCAGTGAGAGGACTCTCACACGTCCGGACGTACCATAAGCGTGTAGCACGAGGACGTGAAGCATAGCGCTCGTAAATCCGACCACTACGGAGATAGGGTCTACAGGGATGGCCAGGGATACAGCGCACATGTGGAGAATAATTTTGGTCTTTGGAGAAATCTCACGACGGAACGTTAACGAAAGTTCGTTGGCCTTAGCAAAAAGGCTGCCAACAGGACTAGTACGAAAAGCGCCAGTAGCTTAGTCGAATACCCAGGTAATGAACTGTGTCTATACCCGGCTGCACTGTACGACCCTTCTGAATCGTGTTTCCCGCTCATCCAGCGATAGAGTGCAACGTTGCCACATGGTCATTCATTGCAGTCTCCCTCCCTATTTTTTCTCGTAGTGTAACCACAACTAACTACTGATGAAATAATAATAATAATAATAATAATAATAATAATAATAATAATAATAATAATAATAATAATAATAATAATAATAATAATGCTCTCAGGGTTCCACAGGGTCCGATCTCAGTCTACTTTTATTTTTAATATTGGTGTTATTGGTGACAGAGAGCAATTTAGTAGACCTAACTTCAAAATTAAGTATAACGCAAGCAAGTAAAATTAGTGTACTCACCAGTTCAGGCATCTCGCAAAACACCCATTTCAAATTCAATCGTTTCATCTGCAGTGTCCGTGTCGCTGTTACTTTCCTGATTGGCCCTGGGATTTTGCAAAGTACCTATTTCTAATTCACCAGTTTCATCTGCAGTGTCCGTTTCACTACTACTTTTCGAATTAGCAGAATAATATACTACATCGTCATTTCCATCTAACATTTCAGTGTCACTGTCACTGTGAGAATCTTCCAACACACCCACACCTAAATCGCCACTTTCATCGGTGTCACTATCGCTTTCCAAGTTAATGATAACGGGATCATGATCATGATCAATTAATCCTTCAATCTCCCACATGCAATTTTCTAACCTTTCCACGTGTTCAACACAGTTTTTCATTGCTCCCTCCCTATTTTATGAATGCCTTCTTCCATGAGATGCAGCACCTCATTCGCTCCAAAATTCTTGTTTCCACTGGCAATGTGTTCTTTCACTGCACCCTAAACCATTTCTATGGGATTCAGCTCACAGTGAAAAGGTGGTAAACGTACAACTTCATGTCTTCACAATATTTTGCTTTGTGTTTTTCTAAAATTTGTTGAAGCTCTACTTTGGTCATTGAAGGGTCCCAAGAGATGGATTTGTTTGTTAACCAAATCTGGATTTCCTTTTTGGTGCTTCTTTTACTAGGAACTTTTTCAGCTTTGCGTGAATGATAACTTGCATTATCAAATACCAAAACTGAATTTGGGGGCACGTTCGGTAAAAGCTGCTCTCTAAAATATTTTTCATAAACTTCAGCGTTCATTTCCTTATGGTAATCCCCACTCTTTTTCTTCCCCCGAAACAACAGCTGCGCTCCAGGCACAAATCCATCTTCAGATCCTGCATGGACCAGAATAATTCTTTCCCCCTTCCCCCGTGGTTCTTTTAGACCTGTAGTAAGTGCTTCGCGCTGCGCTTGAGAAGCTGATTTGATTGTCGTGTCAACCCATCTTTTGGATTTTGTGTGACCCAAATTCGCCCATGTCTCGTCAGTATAAATTATGGGCCTTCCGTCTTCTCTGGCTTTCTTGATTGCCCTCAAATATCGGTGTCTCCAAGATACAATATCGTCTCTGTTATCAATCAACAAGGAGTTCTTCTTTTGTCTCATGAATTTAAACCCCATCTCCTTCAGAAGCTTGCGCAAAGTCCATGGTTCGATTTTGGGAAGTCCACCAACTTGATTTAATCG
Organism: Thermobia domestica; assembly: GCF_964235325.1. NCBI lineage: Eukaryota > Metazoa > Arthropoda > Insecta > Zygentoma > Lepismatidae > Thermobia > Thermobia domestica. Next base: position 76,669 of record NW_027655946.1, on the reverse strand, counting down.
TTCACAAATTTTTGCAATAGTGGGTAGTTCGTTTTCTCTGAAAAAACTATGAACGTGTCTTCTGATAGCTCTTCTGGTAAAGTCGTCATAAATTTGTAGCCGGGTTCTTCGTGTGTCATTTGGACGCTTTTTCCTCGGCGTTTGTAGTTTACCACCCCCTTTAATAAATTCCTGTCTTATGTCATAAATAGTCGACATTGCAATACCAGTCGCATCGTGTGTACGTCTTACTGCCTCGGAAACTGAAATGCGGTTGTTGGGTCCATCCCGAAAATAAGAATATACGTTAAGAACAAGTTGTCTTTCGCCACTTGTCAAAATATGTTTAGACTGTTTCTTATAACACTGGGGAGAAACAAGTCTGTTGTGATTTTCCATTTTGATATTATATCAAGTTAGCCCAGAACTAAAAGCAGCGTTTAAATATAAATGTTGTAATAACCTTGTAAATATACCACTTAGAAAATAGTACTATTAATTCTATAACTAAAATTCTATTTACCTATTTACACAACACTCACACGCACACGCACACGCATCACTAAAAAGAATACATAACGCACAGATTTTCATCTACGTAGGTATATGACGTGAATTACATACGAATTATCTTTTAAAGAACACAAGAAAAAAAGGAGGAATATGGTTGAGACGAGAGCAGCACCTCAAACAAAATGTCACCACACTTCAAAATAACAACAAAAAGAAAAATAGAAAGCCAAGGGTTTGTTTGTATAAAATTGGCAACACAACACCCCTCACGAGTTTCACTGCAAGTGTTGCTACCTCCTAAAAACAAAACAGTGTGCTGTCAGGTGAATAACCTCCTTCTGTTTGTTAATGAGTGTGTGTGGGGGTGGGGTGGCTACCCAAAAAGGAAAGCCAAATCGCATTCCACAAGAAATACGCAAAAATGTCATTTTTCCGACAAGATCTAAGAGAACATTGTGAAATAAGTGTCAAACATGAAGGTAGCTTGATCATTGAAGAAGGTATCATGGCCTTATGGTATAATGGATGTGTTGAGAAAATATCATAGGGGAAGTTAAGAAAAAATTTCAGAACTGATGAAAGATTACAATTGTATAGGTTTAATAGAAAGTTAATTACTGAGCTTGTGCTTAAATAACAAACATACTCTTTATTTATCCGAACTTGATATTTTAATTAGGCCCGATTTCTGCACCAAAGCGAGGGGGCACAGTAGCTCAGTGGTACTCACTCTGGTTCAAGGGTCCCGGGTTCACTTCCCGGCCTCGCCATGTGAGTTTGTGGTGGGCAACACTGTGCTCCTGTCTCTGATATGGCCTGAGCTGCTAAAAAGGGACGTTACACGCACACCAATTTAATTTTTTGCACCAAAGCGAAGTGTTTCGGTACCTTTTTCACCAAAGATACGAAGCCTACGTGAAGGAAATAGTAGCGAAGTTTGCTCACATAAACCCAGTGTGCGAATTAACGGGTGGATCAGGAGGATTTCTCCCCTTGTTGTGCTGGATGATAAGTTTTGGATGTCCCCATGTTATCTTCTTTGAAGTACAGTGTATCTCCCCCAGTACAATGCCCCTTAGTTCGCACACTGCATAAACCAGATTTAGAGAGTGAAGCGAGTTAATTGTGAGACCATCAGAAGCTACCTAAAAACCAGAAGCTCTCAAGTCACATAATAATAATAATAATAATAATAATAATAATAATAATAATAATAATAATAATAATAATGGGTTGCCATATAGCTCAGTCGGTAGAGTGACCGACTGTCAATCTTCATCTTTTAGTTTCATTTTCAGGGGCTAGGAGTTATGAAAAAACGGGACCCAGAGTTTAAATTGGGATCCGAACTACTTCTGTTTTTGAATCCCAACTATTGAGGTGACTGCGGGAAACGAATCCGCGACCACGCGCGCGCAAGGCGAGCGCTCTAGCGATGAGGCTACAGGGAAGCAATTAATGTGTCGAATAAGGGGTACAAGAAAGTGAAGGGAGTCGTGACACCGCAGGTCACCACGTGATATATCAGTTCAATTGTAGACAAATGCCCCAAGGGCTGCTGAACCACCAATGTTTTATTTATTTATTTATTTATTTATTATTATTATTATTATTATTATTATTATTATTATTATTATTATGTCAGTGAATGTATAAGTGTAATTTCCCAATAAATCAATCCTATTACGAGGGTATGTTGATAAGTGCATTTGGATTAGAACAACATTTCATAGATATTCGTACAATTGTACTTCCTTATTGCAAGATTACATTTTTTTAAAAAATATACTGCCGTTCAATTCGGTACATTTGGGCATTGTCAATACATAATAATTAAATTTCACAGACGGCGAATCGACGCGTACTAGCTTGTCAGCCGTTGCCTACACCGACAAATGTTTTATTGAAAATTCGAAGATTCATGGTGGCCGATGAAAAAGCAAAGATGAAAGTGTGAAACTCCCTCAGCAATTCGACTACACTACCATTTCCGTACATATAAGAGTATTTGGATACACTGGCTGAAAGAAGCATGCTTCCTCGGCTCATTTCGTTGTTGTTTTCCGAGAACAGCCGATCCACTATGATCCGGAACACCAAAACAGTATAGTTGCCGCAGCAAAGAGCGAGCAGACGAATACGCAATACAGCCATAGCTTAACTTGGACCGGATTAGACTACGGTATAAGCGAAGCAGAACAGTTCGATCAGCATCCCATGTGCGATGTGATAGGACACGAAGGAGATTTAGAGCGTGTAGACAGTAATACTTACGAGAGCGAATGTATGGTGCCCACGACAATCGGGGTGCCCATTCTAAATAATCTCTCTCCTATTTTCGAGATCTCTCCCTCTCTCTAGCCGTATTATCCTTCCCTATTTGACAATCGACGGTCAAACAGTAGACCCAAGAAACGAACAAAATCAACGAATGACAAACGAGTGCCATCAAGATACAAACCCGGGTCAACAATGCAAGAGCGTTGGCAGCAGAAGTGGACATATTGAGACTTCTCTGTGGAAAATCGAAATTCTGTCTCACTCGACCAGCGAACAAGACGATTGAGAGTTAGTTGAAACTGGGGAGTAATGCTGTGGAGGTGGCAGGAGCGACAGAAAATGATATGAACGACAACATAAAGCAGATCAGACACAGGACCCTGGATCTGAGAAAGAACGTTGTTGACGGCAACAGCAAACAGCGTAACGCTAAGGACACTTCCTTGTGGAACACCATTTTCTTGGACAAAACGCTCTGAAAGAGTAGATCCCACATGCACTCTAAAATGGCGATCATGAAGAAAGTTTACAATGAAGTGAGCCATATGCCCACGAAGAACCCAGTCATATGATTGTTTTAAGATGCCGTAACGCCATGGTGTATCATACGCCATCTCTAAGTGAAAAAATATAGCGACAAGATGGTCTCCGCTGAGAAAGGCGTCTTCAATTTGACCCTCAAGATAAGCGAAATTCTCGGTAGTGAATCGGAAACAGCAAATTCCACTTTGAAACCTGTCTAAAAGTGAATTCGATTCCAAATACGAGACTATGCGCTTGGTGACCATGCGCTCAAACAGCTTACAGAATCAGTTCATAAGAACAAAGGGTCTGTAGCTAGTGAGGCTAGTTGCGGCTTTTCCAGGCTTTAAGATGTGAAGAACCAGAGCCTTACGCCAAGCAGGTAGAAGACTCCTCTACTCAGATCGATTATATAGTTGCAATAAAGCAAACTGAGTATCGCGGGAGAGGTTGCACATCATATCGTACGAAATCGGAATGAATGAATAGGGGGAATTAATAGGGACGTCAGCAACGAGGCTATATGTCCCCGTCACGACTAACAACGTTGCTCAGGACTGCAAGATTAAAAGAATTTCAGGCTAACGAATACAGTTCAAACGAACACGAAAGCGCTGCTAAATGAAAAGAAAAAGTGGAAGATAAAAGAATAAATAAGGTAAAATATATAATAACAATAATATACAGAAAAACTTTAAAAGATCAGGGAAAATATATAAAATTAGCAACAATAAAACAATCACAACAGACTAAAACAGCTCATAAAACGTGAAGAACTCCAGAATCCGAAACGAACAGAAGTACTTGGCTAACAACATCACGATACTCCCCCAAAGCACGGGTAAGGAGATAAGGCAGTCCGTAACGTTCTCTGAGATCTGAGTATTCAGGATATTCAAAAAGAATGTGCTGAATACTCAGGGGGACTATACACTCCTCACAATACGGACAGTCTAAGCCACGCAACAAGTAGTCATGCGTCAGATGAATATCCGATATGCAGACGCACCAGGAGCACTTAATCTCGACGACGGGAACAAGAAGACGTACTCTCCTAGGAGCGGGTTAACTAAGTGCAGTTTATTCTCAAGTGCCTGGTCCCAATTCGCTTGCCAATGAGAGCGAATCAAGGTATAGAAATGGTTTTGAAGATTGGAGTAAGGAAGGCTATGCTCCGGTGCAATCTCGGCCAAGGCGGCGTTCTTGGCAGCTGCGTCAGCACGTTCGTTTCCCCGGACGCCGACATGACCCGGTACTCAGCAGACAACGACGACACAACCCTGTTGCTGCAATTGATGGCATCTAACAAGAACGTCCTGCACGATAGAGTGGGTACTGAACACATTCTGTAGACTCAGAACCACGCTCTGGGAGTCGGTGCAAACAAGCACATGACGTAAAGAAAGCGTGAGAGCATGGTCCAAGGCAAGTTTAAGTGCAATTAATTCAGCAGTAAATACGGAACACAGGCGATGCAAATTGAATTCTGAGCTGTCCTCATCGGTGACAAAGAACACATTAAAACGGGGTAGTGATCTAACAGTGCGGCAAATTCCTGCTGGTACACCTGGGAACTAGTAGCCAGTTTAGAATGTACAAACAAACTTAAATCATGGCGAGGTAGACAAAGCAGCCATGGTGAAACAGCACAAAAGTGAACCAACGAAAGAGGGGGCCACACGGAATCGTCAGCGAGGAAACTCACACGCCCGAATGTACCATGGACGTGTCGACCGAGGACGTGCAGCAAAGCGCTCGTAAATCCGACCACCACGGAGACATGGTCTAAAAGGGTGGTCTCAGGATAATTAAGAAGTCTCCTGCAACGATACGCTAAGCAGGGTCCATTGGCGTCAACACACAGGCTGGCAACGGGACTAGGACGGTAAGCGGCAGTAGCAATACGAATACCCAGGTGATGCACTGTATCAAGTTGTCGCAACAGAGAATCACGAGCAGATCCATAGGCAATACAGCCAAGTCTAACTTGGACCGAATTAGATTACGGTACAAATGAAGCAGAACAGAACGATCAGCACCCGATCAGCGGTGGGACAACACACGAAGGAGATTCAGAGCTCAAAGACAAGAGTACTTAAGATTTCGAATATGTGGTGCCCACGACAAGCGACGGTCAAACACCAGACCCAAGAAACGGACAGTATCAACAAATGACAAACGGGTGTCATCAAGATACAAGTCCGGTCAACAGTGCAAATACGCTGTCGGCAGAATAGAAGACACTGGGATTTCTAGGTAGAAAAGTGAAATCCCGCCTCATTCGGCCAGTGAACAAGACGATTGAGAGTCAGTTGAAGCTGTCGAGTAACGCCGCGAAGGTGGCGGGAGCGACAGATAATGACAAGATCGTCAACATAAAGCAGACCAGACACAGGATCCTGGATCTGAGAAAGAACACTGTTGACGGCGACAGCAAACAACGTGTCACTAAGGACACTGCCTTGGGGAACACCATTCTCTTGCACAAAGCGCTCTGAGAGACTAGATCCCACACGCACTCGAAAATGTCACTCGTTAAGGAAATTCGTAATAAATTGTGCCATACGTCCACGAAGACCCCAGTCACTTAATTGTTTTAAGATACCGTAACGCAAAGTGGTGCCGTATGCCTTTTCTGAGTAAAAAAAATATAAGATGTTCTCCGTTGAGAAAGACGTCCTGAATATGACTCTCGAGATAAGCGAGATTGTCAGTAGTCGAACGGAAACGACGAAATCCACTTTGAAACTTATCGTACGAAATAGGGAGAAGTCTGGGGCAGTATTGGAGGATTCACGAAGAGCAGAATCGAACTCAACAAGCGTGAGAGGGGCATTGTAATCTTCGCTGTTGGCGCTACGGAAGTTTAACGGGTTCCGCTCTAACCGGGTCCTAATACGAGCGAACTCAGTAGGGTAGTGTCCAGACTCAGAGATAGATGCAAAATACTGGCCCAAAATGTCAGATATGCCTTTAGTACACAATTGACAGATAAAGCAGGGACATCAACAGAAGAATTAGTTCCAGTAAGAGAGAGGACCCGACGCCACACAGTAGACATCGCTATGCGACTATTAATGGACGAAGCAATTCTTCCAGCTTTGGCGCCTCGAGAGTTTGATAAAACGTCTAGCTCGAGCACGTAGAAGGCGAAAGCGCTGGAGATTTGTCAGTGGGATGACGATTAAAAGTGGCAAGAGCGCGCCGACGAGCCAGGATAGCCTCCGCAGACCACCATGGAATACGCCGGCGGGAGACGACGCCGCCACATTCTGGAATGGAACCATGAGCAGCATCAAGAACAGTCTGCTCCAAAGCCTTTGCTACAGCATTTGCAGGAAGATCACGACAGTGGAACTCACTGAGCTCACGAAATTTACGCCAGTCAACACGCTTCAGATTGAAGCGGCGGAGAGGTAGAGGTGGTGCTACAGGGAGACGTCGAGGAATAGAGGAGAATGATCACTGCCACAGATCAGGATGTACTCTATGTCAATGAGGGCAACAGACCAGCAATGCACATGGAGAGGTCGAGACAGGAATAGGTACCATGAGCAGTGGAGAAATGTGTAGGGCTTCCATCGTTAAGAAAGAGGAATCGGCTCTCCTCAAGAAATTCCGTTACCTGACGACCGCGATCATTTGTACGCAGAGCCCCACAGGCGGTGGTATGCATTAAGGTCTCCGACCAGCAAAACTGGCGGCTCAAGCTGAAGCAGGTCTGCGGCTGAAAAGGCTTCCGAGTGATGAATGTATAACGAACAAATAGTAAGCGGACGAGGGAAGCAGACTCGCACCGCAACTGCTTGCAGTCGAGATACAAGGTCAGTCTGCCAAGAATAAACAGAATCGGAAACACATTTCGTCACGCCGCCAGCAGCGTGACCAGAATCTGACTTATCACATCTGTACATAGTATACCCAGTAAGTAGGAAGGACTGGATAGGATTAATTTTTTTTTTTTTTTTTTTTTTTTTTTTGCAAGCAGACAACTGGCGAGTGGTCGGAGACCAGTTGTGTCAATTCCCACGCTGACTACAGAAGCCATTGAGATTCCACTGAAGAAGCGCCATACTGGCTGAAATCAACGTTTAAGGCGAACTTTCCCACGAGGTCCAATTACAGGTCCTCCATCATATCAGACTTGGGAGAAACGGCAGGGGGCTTACTAACAGGGGTAGATTTCGTTCTCTTCGGAGAGAGAACCATGTCGTTCAGCCTGGGGATATGCTAAGTTTTAGGCCAGCCATGTAAGGTGATCGGAGATGGGCTGGAGTACGCCGAAGGCCACCACTAACACAAACACGGTTTTTTTGGGAAGTTCGCTCGTCGTTGCAACTGGGGTCTTAGAGTCACTACTATCCTCTGGGACTAAGTCTGTTTGGGTGGAAATGTCAAACATCTGGGTTGCTATAGATTTCCGAGAACTAGCTGCAACAGTAGCGAATGGGACAGAAAACGAGGAAGGAAGGCTTTCTTTCAAACGACGCTTAGCATCAGCAGCAGAAATCTTCTCAACAACCATGAGTTCTCGGATACGCTTCTCGCGCTGAAAGGCTGGACATTCCCGAGACCAAGCAGAATGCTCACAGTTACAGTTGACACAGAAGGGCTTGGTCCTTTACAGGGTTCCGCACCATGACTATCTTGGCCACAATCTGCACAAAGAGCAACACTCGCATTACACGACGTGCTGGTGTGCCAAAATGTTGACATTTAAAGCAGCGCAAGGGACTAGGTATATAGGACCGAACTTTCAAACTATAGTATCCAGCCTTGACGTACTCCAGAAGCGTGGGCAAACTAAAAGTAAGAATCAGTGACTGGGTACCGACGAGTTCACCTGACTTGTTACTTTTTATGCAAGCTACGTCTATAACGTGTTGGTCCGCTAAATCAGACTTACTGTCCTCCTCGGTGGCATTGTGGAGATCCCACGGGTCCAATAGCAGTTAACTTAAGTAGGTTCGCCGTTTGCCTCTCGTCTGTCGTTTCCACCAATAAGGTGCCATTACGCAATTTCTTGATGTCTTAAACCTGTCCGACATTATAAGTGATAACTTTATAACTAACAAAAGGGGATAAGCCCTTAATAGCACTCAGATGGTTTGCATCAGAATTGGCACTATCGTTTTTAACTTTATTTACAAGATATCGGATAATAGGGATCGCAATACTTGTCTTTTCCACTATCTCATTGTCACTTGGTTTGGGCTTCTTGCGCGAGGGGAAGCCCGGATCAATTTTTAGTGTTTTAGTACCCATAGAATAAAGATTTTAGATAAACATTTAGAAAGGGAAAAAGGGTGTGAACGTCACACCGGGGCGTTAGCGAGGAGTAACTTACGCTAACCTCTGGCAATCCTCTTGGCACGCCCGCACCGTAGGATCAGCGTGGGGCCGACACGGTCAAGGAAAATGGGAGTGCAAGAAAACCATTCCCGTCAACAAAAACGCGTGGCCCCGGAAAAGGAAGAAGGGAAACAAAAGGAAAGAAACCTGGCCAACAAAAAGATAGACCACCACCAGCCCAGAAATAATAAAACTAAACAAAAAGGTGCGGATTTTTTTGGATTCTTAATTTTGTCGTTTTTTGTAATTATTTTTAGTTTTGAGATTTTTTTGTTTTTTTATATTTTCAAAGACTCAACACTCCGGACAACACAAACACTGGACGCACACAACAGTAGGCCGGGTGGGTGCACGTCCTCTCCAAAGACGTCCACTAGACCTGCCTCTTCCCGACTCCCACCAACCACCCGCGAGTCCCGTAGCGGTATTCGCGGTTGAGAGAGCGTACAATGATGCGAAGATGAGGGGTGATAAATGAAGAATGAAGCCGCCCTCTCAGCTTCACCCCTCCCAGACGATGACGGTCCGCTACATGGAGGAGGTCAGTCTAATTACGTTGAATGGTATGTCCTCTAGATGACTGTATATACCTTGCGACGAACGAACAAACAGATAAACAGACATTCATATGTATATTCAAAAATCACTTTTTCGACACTTAGTAGTCATGAAACATAAATCTGTTGAAATCTCAAATTCGATAATTTTACGATCACCATACTTTCTTCTCTCCTGTTGTTGCTCGAAAGTAAAAATTCACAGAAGTATAATAACATATAAAAAGAACTTCAGACGTACAAATGGTAAGCCTATGTAAAAACTGTTATTACTATTATTTAATGAAAAAGTAAGGGAAGACAATATTGCACGAGGGGGGATCAGAAACTAAGTTTACAAGGCCGACATTTCTGGAGTTTCGTCTGCTTTAGAGGAATGAGAAGTGTGCGGTAATTTTAATACATGAAGTTAGCAACTGTGTAGTTTCAACCACCTAGTTGTAAGTAAACACAACTGGCGACTCGTTTGGAAAACTGGTCTCGCGAAGAAATCCACTCAGTTATTCGATTTCTGTGGGCGAAACATGTAACCGCGGCTGAAATTCACCGGTAGCTGGTAGAGGTTTACGAAGAGACTGTAATGTCTCATCAGCATGTCGCAGATGGCGTTGAAAGTTTACAGCTGGTAGAGAAAACGTCACCGACGAGGAGCACAGCGGCCGACCCAGCACGGAATCAGTAGTTTCGCTGCAACATCATCGACCACACTCCCTACAGTCCGGAGCTCACTCCAAGCGACTTTCACCTGTTCCCGCACTTGAAGGAGAACCTAGGAGGCCGTCGCTGGCTTCAGACGAGGAGGTGAGAGCACGTAAGGACAGAACAGTTACCAGGAGTCTTCAAACTCATCCCACGATGCGACAAGTGCCTCGACCGATATGGAGATTATGTCGAAAAATAACCAAATGTATGTACTATTGGCTGTATTGCTGTATTGCTTGGATGAAATATTATATACACGTTTCACTGCAGGTTTTGTAACCTTATTTTCTGATCACTTCTCGTGTAACCTTCCAGAACTCATGCACCGTTAAGTAATATCAACCTGCAAAACTACAATGAAATGCCATTATTTTTTAGTCAAGTAATGAATTTCTTCCAAAATTTTGAAAATTTGTGGGCTCTTGTTTGACAATTCTAAAAACTCATTAATACTCACTGTCGTATCCTCTTGCAATTGACATTCATACACATACCAAAGCCGTCTTAAAAAAATACATGGCGCGTTCAATGTACAAGGGAATCAAATCCACTTTTTTTTTTTTTTTTTTTTTTTTTATTTGGGACATATTTTATCTTTAAAATCTCTATCTGAAGCTCTTTCCAGAGCACAAAAGATTTGAGTGTAGGATATAAGTTCACCTGCAAAAAGTCAACCGGACATAAACTCATTGCCAGTCTTACGTTACAAGAACGGACAAAAGTTCCCCGGTTGTGCACATAAGATCACTTAAAAATAAAATATATAACTTTATTTATAATTATTTTTATATATAATTACATATTTGCTCAGTTCTACTTTTTGTTGTTATTAAATTAATGTTTCCGTTTCTTTCTCCTAATTGGATGTTTGTTGGTTGCAAACAGCTAATGTTTGTTTGGATCTCAATGTTTAATGTAAACAGTATATTGTGAACTGAAATTGCAAATTGTATAATTCAAATGATGTATTGTATTGCAATTTCATGTATTTCAAATTCCGTATTATGTACTACTTCGGCAAAGCTATGCTGTAATTATGATTATTGTAAATAGTATAGTGTAAACTGTGTACTTTCTATTATTGTGCAGAAAAAAATGTGTATTTGTTTAATATGCTGTTGTGTGTATAAATATACGGCATGTTCCCCAAATGTTCAAGTGTTACAGAGTTATCTACAAAAGTCGTCGGGGGGAGATTCATTCAGCTTATACAGAGATATTTTACCTACGAGGATTTTTTGGAGGTTCTTCAGCCCCTCTGTAGTGCTGTCACTGGTTATTTAGTGCAATTAGCAATAATCATTACGTATTTATTTCATTTTTTATTATCTTAGTTATTATTTTATAACACAATTTTATTATTTATGGTGAAGTTATGTCTGGTTAGCTTTTGCCAACTTTTATATTACTATAGGTGAGCTTATGTCCGTGCCCCAAAAGATTCATTTTCAGATATTGTAATTAACTCTTATAATGAAAAAAAGTAACTCTTCCATGTACTTAAGCGTACCGTACAAACTTCATGTCTCTTTTCCTCACTATTTATGTAAAAGGATTTGATTCTTTCGTACTCTGAACGCCTCATATTTTCCTCGTAACTTCTCACTGAGTTGCCAATCTCATTGTTACTTGCTAGCTTTTAGACGTCTGCCTAAACTTTACAACTTCAATTGGAATTCGTGGATTTTGGCACTTGTTCTGTATCCTTCCAGACTTCGCCTTTTCTAAATTCATATGTCGTCTTCGTTGATACTGTAATATTTATCATATGTCAAGTTTTAAAGGGGGAAAAGTTGCTGTAATCAAATCCGATGTCCATTAACATTGGCTGCATCGCCAGTATAGAAATAGCTCTCTTGTTATTGGTACATCTTTCAGGAAGCCGTTGGCGGCAATTTTGATTACAAAATGGCGAAAACTGAGCACGACTTTCTTTTTTCTTTAACATACGACATATTGCATATCAACGACGATGTGTTTTACGGCATTTCGCGTACTACGCTTCCGCTGTTATTTAATGTCAGTTGTTACATTTTGTCTATGATATCGAGAAATTACCAAGAAATTTGTGCAAAAATTTCGCTAAAAAATTTGTATTCTTCCTGTCTGTTACTCGCTCTTAGCTGTTTTTTTTACATTATATCTCGTATTTTCTTAAAGAAACTAAAGTGAACTTAAGAGAAATATCTAAATTGTACTTTTGTATTAACAAAGCACATAACTTGTAATCCTGTGCATTGCAGAAGCAAGCGATTATTATTATTATTATTATTATTATTATTATTATTATTATTATTATTATTATTATTATTATTATTATTATTTTAATAAAATGTTTTAAAATAAATCAAGAGGGGACCAACAGGAATATACAGAAATCTTACGTGCAATGATCACCTAGTACAGAATGCTGTGAGTTTTTCGAAAGAATATTATATAACGCTGAATGTACGGCCATAAGATTACTGCTCTCCCAAAGTTAACTTCCACCCGGAACATAGCGTCAGCTATAAAATACCATTTTGAAGGTACTGAGTTGATTATATCAAAAAGGCATTGTATGCAGATTTATACCGATGGTGTAGATTTATAATAGCGGTCTCAATAGAAATTTACTACATATACCGGGCATTTTAACATAATTGACAATTTAATACTTTCAATCATATAGGTTACCTTGCTTTTCTCAATGCAGATTACCATTAGTAGAGCATAACCGTTATAGCTATAAATACAGCATTTTATGAAATATATATATATATATATATATATATATATATATATATATATATATCCGTGCGAAAAACTTGCGCCAACCTGAGCTACATACTCAAAGGATTGACAGATTTAGGAACGTCAGCGTCGAGGCCATTTGAAGGGTAAGGGAAAAAAAGGATTGTCGCAAAACTGCATTTTCGAGAAAACGGCGTCTTAATATTGAAAACCGCGTAAAAAGACTTTGGTTAATGAAAACTTTTGCCCCTTTATACATGGACATTTCTACATCTACGCATGCATGGTATATAAAGTCAAATAGTACCAAGAGGCACCAACAGATAGGACAAAGCACCCGAGAAAGCACATATATGGACATTCCTTGTTTTTTCCCCTTACCCTTCATTTGTTACCGTCACGATGAAAACGACTGACGTAAATAAACTTTAATACTGCTGAAAAAGAAAAGTAAAAAAACTAAAAGAGAAAAAAATAACAAATATATCAAAATAACAAATATAACAAAAAATACTAAATGTATATAACAATAAAAATACTAAAATACAGCAATAACAATAAATACTAATAATAGTAACAATAGAGAAAATATATAACAATAAATAGCGAAAAAAGAAAAAAAGAATAAAAATTAAAGTACAGCAACATTAAATATACCAGGAAAAGGCTTTTAAAAAGCTCAGAGAACGTGAGCAATGTTAGAAGCGTGCGCAAAATAGAGGACACGCTCAACAATAGCAATATCACTGAACAATGCACAATCAAGTGTAAATGACATTACGTTCTCTGAGTTCTGAGTATTCAGGACATTCGACAAGAATTGTTGAATACTCAGTGGGACAATACATTCCTAACAGTATATGCGATTCAAAACACGCAACAAATAACTATGCGTCAGATGAGTGTGTCCGATACGTAAACGCATTAGGAGTACTTCATCTCGCCGACGAGAGCAAACGGATGTGTGCCATTCCCCAAGGTTTTGCTTAACTGCGTGAAGTTTTCATTTGCCTGGTCCCAGTTTACTTGCCAATGAGAGCGCATCAAGGTATGGAAATAGCTATAGAGACCGGTGCGAGGAAGACTACTCCAACGCAACTTCGGCCAAGGTGGTGTGCTTGGCAGCTGTGTCAGCACGTTCGTTTCCCCGAATGCCGACATGACTCGGCACTCAGCAAACAACAACAACAAAACCTTGTTGATGTACCTGATGGCATCTCACAAGGATGTTTTGAACGAGAGCGTGCTTACTGAAGACATTCTGTAGGCTTATAACTACGCTCTGAAAATCGGTGCGTAACGAAAGTGTAAGCGCATGGTCGAGGGCAAGCTTATTGCAGTTAATTCTGCAGTATATATTAAACACAGACGGTACAAACTGAATTTTGAGCTGCCCTCATCCTTAACAAAGGCACAGCCAACAGAATTCCCATTCTTAGATACGTCCGTATAAAACACATTAAAATCGGGGTAATGCTCTAATAATGCAGCAAACTTCACTCCAAAGGAGAAGTAATACTTATTATGGTGCAGATTGACGACACTTTGTGTTGATGATAAGGATTATTTGCGTAATAAATCATCGTAACAAATTTTGGGTTCGTGATTATAAACTAAACACAATGTCCTAGTGTTACATATTCACTTTCAAATGAATGCAATAACTTGTAGAGGTGTTAAAAGATTAGACATTATACAATAAAAAGGAGTTACTTGTAACTCTCATACTCATTATTTATTATGAAATAAAAGACAAAAATAAAGCATCAATATTTATTCATATATAAATACTTTCGTGCTGTTTAAAGTTATTTTCCCTATTTATGAGATTCATATGAAAGCAATATTTATGTTGGCAGTGAAAAAGAAACTTTGGCAAGCAATACAAATTGCAATAGCATATATGGAATAGCACAGTACATGTTGACTATTATGTTTTCAAAAGACTATAAATAATTCCATCAGAAAGAAATGTTTTTCAAATATGTGCATATTAAGTTATCAGTACGGTGGTTCGTTCACTGCATAGGAAACTTATCATTACGGAACATAATAATAAAGATCTTTCTCATCCTTATGGATGTGCAACTCTACAATATAACAGTAATAAATTATTTACTTATTTGCAGGCTCGTTTTAAATATTTCTATAAGCAATTCTTAACGGAAAGCAAGATTTAAATATAGAAATAAATAATGAAATATACAAATACATTCTTCTTTCTTATCATTCTCGCTTGATTGACCTATCACTTTGCAAATATTTACACTAATTAAAAAATTATAAACACTGTTAATAGATTTCTCGCGCTCTCTCCCTTTCGTTTCTTCTCTTTCCAGTAAAATATTCTGTTACTCCCATATTTTTTCCCCCTCAATATATGTATACAATACTCTGTGCATTTCTTTTTTTTTACAGTCTTATAATACAAATTGAAACTCAGAACATACAGTCATACAATACCGTTACTGTACCTTATATTTAAATTAAATAGAGAACTTCCAATTACACGAATAGATTCTGAAAATAACAGTAACAATAACTGAGAACTTTCTTCTGAAGGGAAACGAAAAAAAAGTTCGTAACATGACATAAGTATAATAAGAAAGGAGTGAAACGTATCCAAAACCTTTACAAACTAAAAATAATACGTTAATTGTCATCCTGAACAAACTGACACACAATCCATCACAGGCTCATCACTGTCAATGCTCTCCAAATCGTCGCTGTCACTGTTACTTGAAGAGTCAGGGTCCACGGCGCTTCCTGTCATGGCAACACGAGCATATTCATCGGTATCAATGGATTTGCAAAAGTGGATTGCGTACTTCAATTTCTCACGCAAAACAGCCTGCAAAATTAAAAAAAGAAATCAACATGTCTTGCGTTGCTTTTCATATATATGTTAGGGTAAATCAACTATCGTAGTTCTATAATACTAACATTATTTAAAAATTTTCCTTTCTTTCTAGTTCTTGATAACCTTACTAACGTGGAGAGCCCAAGAATCTATCTCCCAGGCAACGAAAGAGCACGTCTTTTCAATTTAAAATCATTTTATATTTAAACACAATTTTTCTTAGAATTAATACAATTATTTGAGCAATATTTCAGTTATTATCCTGAACTTATGTAGACTTTCTAGAATGTCTGCAAAATTTGGTTAATCATCTGGATGAGTTCCAGATTTGTATTCCAAATTTTGATTTTACTTATCGCTTAACGAACTTGTGTATGGGTCCACTCAATTGGTAAAACAACATTCTTTCAATTTATGGATTATCAAACGCTCTTCGATTATTATTTTAGCTTTTTGAAGATAAAAAGTCAGTATGATACAATACATTTATCACCTTCACCCCCCAAAATTATGAATTATATTTTCTGCTACTGGAACAGCCGTTGCATTCTTTGTTGCATAATAGTCTTTGTCCAGTTTCAAATATAATTACAAATCACTGCACAAAATGTGATTATATCTGCCCGCACGTATAACTTACAACAAATTAAATTGTGTTATATGTTTTCACTAGCAGAATATCAGTTCTTCACACGGGGAGGATACGTTTCATTTTGGATATAAGTACTAATGGGGGCTGTTTTGGGATTTAAACTGCATCAGAAGCGTCACTGTTCGTCTCAGTGACCCCGAAAATTATGGATTCGACACTAATATCGCTCATTTTCGATCATTTTTATGTCTCTCTCCCCTCCCCCAAGCTGCGTCGCTGAAATGGAGTTAAACGGCATCAGAAGTGTCACTGTTCATCTAAGCGAACCTAAAAACTATGGATTCAACACTAAATCGGTCATCTTCGATCATTTCTAAATATCTCTCCCTCCTCCTTCCCTAAGTTGTACTCAAAGTGAAATGATAAAAACTATCCCCTTCCCGAACCTCATCTATGTGGCAAATTTGATAGAGATTGGGCTCGTGGTTCAAGACTTAAGTCACAAACATAGTGACTATCATTTTTATAAATATAGATTAGAGTGAACTTTTTATTACTCGTTAGCAAATACAGTATCCATCTTGCATATATTTATCAAAAGTAAGATTTTAGTTAAGATATGACATACTAATCCTTTTTATTTCACGCTCTTCTCCTTATCATGAGGTTTCTCAACATGGGGGTCACGAAGGTAGGTGAGAAGATAAATAGAATCTAGTAATGGAAAAATATATTTCTAAAGAATATTTTTGAATTTCTTTTTATAGACGTATTTTTACTTCCATACTTATTGTAAAATGCAGCAAGAATATGAAACAAATAAAGAATCATTTAAAACAGAATAGAAACTCGTGAAAAACTGCATACTGAAATCGATCCCCGACCAAGTAAGTTTGTGGTGAACAACATCGTGTCCGTGAGCTTTCTCTGGGTACTCCCGTTTCCTTCCACTTGCTCATTCCACCACTTCTTCCATCATCATTCACTTGCCTTAATCATGTCTCTCTCAGCCTACCTAAAGGACATAATCATTCACTTGCCTTAATCATGTCTCTCTCAGCCTATCTAAAAGGCATAATCATTCACTTGCCTTAATCATGTCTCTCTTAGCCTATCTAAAGGGCATAATAATTCACTTGCCTTAATCATGTCTCTCTTAACCTATCTAAAGGGCTTGCCTTAATCATGTCTATCTTAGCCTATCTAAAGGGCATAATCATTCACTTGCCTTAATCATGTCTCTCTTAGCCTATCTAAAGGGCTTGCCTTAATAATGTCTCTCTTAGCCTATCTAAAGGGCATAAACATTCACTTGTCTTAATCATGTCTCTCTTAGCCTATCTAAAGGGCATAATTATTCACTTGCCTTAATCATGTCTCTCTTAGCCTATCTAAAGGGCATAATCATGGGACGTTAAACTGAAATATTTGATTTCATTTTCTTTTTCAATGCAGTTTCCTGGGTTCATCCAGAACATGGATCATCTTCAACGTTGGATCAAGCCTAAATTCAATAATGCATATTTACTACTAGCAGAATATCCGTTCTTCGCACGGGGAGAATACGTTTCATTTTGTACATAAAGGGCTGAATTTGAATTTAAATGACATTGAAAGTGTCACTGTTTATCTCCGTGAACCCGAAAACTATAGATTCGACACTAATATCGGCCATTCTTGATTATTTTTATATACCTCCCCCAAGTTAGGGACTGAATTTGGATTTAAACGGCATCGGGAAATGTCTCAGTGAACCCAAAAATATGGATTCGACACTAATGTCGGCAATTTTTATTATTTTAAAATATTTCTCCCTCCCCTAAACTGCACCCTCAAAATGAAATGATAGAAACCATCTTAGTCCCAAATCTCATTTATGTTGAAAATTTGATCGAGATTGGTCGGGTGATTCAAGAATTATTAAGTTACAAACATATTCACTTTCATTTTTATACATATAGATAGTATATACTCAAATTTTCCATTTTGTGATTCACTCTGCAGGTAAAAAATCCAGCTAATGTAGTATAGCATTGTACTCAACATTCACAAAAATACTCAGCTCTAAACTCAAGGAACAACGAATTTACTATTTATTTTCAAGGTTGCATCTGTGAAAAAAAAAAAAAAAAAAAAAAGCCACTGTATGACCTATACTAAATAAACAATTTAAATTAAACTTTACAGGCAGGGTGAGAAATTATCACAGTCAAAGTAGCGGGGAAGAGGGGACATGAATGTTTAAAAATAGAAACTCTTCGCTCTGAAATGCTTCGATACAGAGAGTTCACATATTTGAACATCTACAATTATTGAACTATGTGGAATTAGAGATGATGCAACCACTAGTTTACCCATTAAATACATTTGAAATACGAGTTAATTACATATGAATTACTGTCATTAATCTGCAAACTTACGGCAATAGTGTCACTTTATTCACCCTCCAGTACCTTATTAGTAGGGAGAACTTTATTCCAAAAATATTAAGGAGGAAAAGCTCTCTCCATGCCCTTAAGATTTCACACCCTGCTTAAGGGATACTCTAGCAACGAGATTCATGCAGTAACTTTCAATAGCTAGCAGGATGCTACAGTGATGAATAGGCTATATTGCTTTAATAAAGATGAGCGCGCAGAATAATGAGCAGTACAACAATCACAGTCTAATTCGGACGTACTAGACTACGATATAAACATTACGGAATACGACGAAGGAAGGGATAAGTTTTACGTCCCACACTTATGCCGGCTAGGCTAAAGGAGACGGTGATGATAAAAAATGAATTAAAATGTGGAATGAGGAAAGTGGGAGGAAACGGGAAAACAACGAGAACATCCACGCATACGGTGTTTGTTCACCACAAAGTTCACTTGGCATGAGCGGGGATCGAACCAAAGACCCCATGTTACAAAAATGAACGCTGTACTACTGAGCCACCGCAGCCCCCGACCGAAGGGAAAGAATATTAGGAAAATTTCAGAGCGAAAAGTCATGGAATCCAGATTACAAATGTGACTTGCCACAATAAGCTAAGGTCAAAGACCAGAGTCAGATAGCGGACTGAATCTATGAAGGAGAGACGAGTGCCACTCAGATACATGCATGTATTAACAAGGCAATATGTTAGAAATAAAAGTATACACACTGTTTTTCCTGTAGAAAATCGGAAGCCTGTCTAATGAGAAGAACGTAAATCTCAGTTGAAGCTATCGAGAAATCGCGCAGATAAAGAAAACAAAACCAAATAATAAATAATCAATTGCAGTAAATTGTAGAAGGAAGCTCGGAACTGCACCAGAACAATGTTGATGGATAGTGTTAAGATTAAAAATTAAACGAAATTTTTGGTTTACGTCCCATGGTTATGGCCTGTAAGACTAAATAAAGCGGACGATTAACCCTGATGTCTTCTAGCCACCTGCTTGATAATTTATGTCTTCTAGTTTCGATCTTCTAACCTGGTCGAAATGTAAACAAATTATAATGATACGAAATTAACAAAATATTGGCTACTTACCAATGAATCCTCCCTTGAAAAATTTAAAAATTTTTGACGTTTCGGAACCCTCAGCTGGTTCCTTCCTCACTGGCAAGGTAAAAAGGATTAAAACGGAAAGGAGATAAAAGGAGTAAAACAAGGAATACATACCACTATATAAAAATAACGTACAAAAAAAGAGATCCTGAGATGAAAAGAGCAGAGTGAAAAAAGAATGAACTGAATAGAAAAGAACGTGGTGTCTATGTTAGGCCACTGTTTCCAGATCCAAAGTATGCATCAAAGGTAGGTATCCAAGCTCGATCTCATCCGCCAATGTACAAGGCCAATATTTGGAAGAACTTCTTTCGTAGAGCATTATTAATTTATGACCGTCAAAAAGATCTCAATGAAGAAATACAGTTTTTATATAAAATAGGACAAGAAAACGGTTATAAGCTGTGTATTTTACAAAAATGGTTTAATCAAACCATAGACCGCTGCAAGTACCCAAAACTGTAACTTCCAAAGAAGCAAAAACTTGGATTGGAATTCCTTATTTTCCACAACTTTCAACAAAAATTCAACATATTCTTGCAAAGCGTAACATATCTGCTTCAAGTATTACCCCCAAAAGTTTACAAAAACATTTCACTGAATTTAAAAACTATTTTGTCGATCCATTAAATAAGGCAGGTATTTACCGCGTCCATTGCGGTGATTCCTCATACATTGGCCGAACTAAACGTAATATTAACACGCGCGTGAAGAAACATGTTAGACAATCAAAAAAGTCACAAGAAGAAGGCATGTCGGGTTTGGCGCTTCATCTAAAACAACATTCACATAATATAAAACAGGTTAGGGTAATAGGTTCAGCAAAATAAATAAATAAATAAAAAAAACAAAAAAAAAAACGGGAAATTAAAGAATCGTTTTTTATTCATAAATACAAACCTGCATTGAACCTTGATATTGGCAACATTGATCGAGCTTGGGTACCTACCTTTGATGCATACTTTGGATCTCGCAATAGTGGCCTAACATAGATATCATGTTCTTTTTTATTCAGTTCATTCTTTTTTCACTCTCCTCTTTTCATCTCAGGATCTCTTTTTTCGTACGTTACTTTTATATAGTAGTATGAATTCCTGGTTTTACTCCTTTTATCTCCTTTTCGTTTTAATCCTTTTTACCTTGCCACTGAGGAAGGAACCAGCTGAGAGTTCCGAAACGTCAAAATCTTTAAATTTTTCTAGGGAGGATTCATTGGTAAGTAGCCAATTTTTTGTTAATTTTGAATATCCCCCCATGCGTCCATGTAATTATATAGTGATACGACTTTACCTGAGGTATTAAGTCTGATATCACTATGATTTCATTTACAGTTTCCAGTAGGAGTATTCGATTTATTGGATGCACTAAAATGAACGTGCATTGTGACTAGTTAAAATGAACATCAAGAAATAACATTTGATATCAAAATCGTTACTGAAAATAGCAATTTTTATATGTCAGTGAGCTGAAAATAATTGCAAACGAAGTGTTAAAGTGAATAAGATTTTAAAAAATCTAGTGAAGTCCAAATTCGGAGTTCATTTTCTTCACAGGATTTACGTAAGCAGGTAACAATGATATTCTAGGAGCTCCAGTCTACAAAAGGTTAACAAATGGTTGCGAACATGACTCCAGAGCAAGTCGAAATATCACCAGAAACTAACAGAAAAGGATCACGAATGCACAGGTTTGTCATTTTATCAATTTAAGCTGCGCCCCATAGCATCTATCAGTACACCATAGCTCAGTAATTTCGTGTGGACGGGAGTAATCTGAAATATGAATGAGACCTTTCCGATCATACACGCGCCGACATTAGAAACAGTAAATAGTACCATCATCTCCTGTATTTATGGAAAAGTTACTTTTGATGGAATCCCTTTCTCTCTTGGGTTCATAGACCTTCCCAAACATAACAGTAAAGAAGGGCAGCGGTGGCTCAGTGGTAGAGTGTTCACCTCTGGTGCATCGGGTTCTTGTTTCGATCCCAGTTCACGCCAAGTGAGCTTTGTGGTGGACAAACACCGTGTGTGGGGTTTTTCTCAGGGTTCTCCCGTTTCATCACACTTTCTTCATTTTACAATTTCATTCATTTCTCACCATCACTGTTTCCTTTAGCCTAGCCGACATAATCGTGAAACGTAAAACTTAAAGATTTTCGTAACATGTTTGCAAGGGTTTGTAAAAGTAGAAGATATTTCCAAGAGTTTGTAAGCAATGGAGACGATAGCCAAATGTTCACGTGTCCAACATACGGAGGTAAATTTAACATTACCAGCATAAGAATAACATTGCTGTAATGCTGCCCCGTTCCAAGATAAACGGCCGCCAACGTACAGAGTAATAGCTAATGCATATCTTATGGTAAAACACAAGTTCCGCAACAATAAAGCCAATTTAAAGGATGGCCAAGTTAACAGATTTTACTGTACACACTTGTTTCCATTTATTAGTTCACGCTTTGTTTAAGGCTTTCTTATGTTTGTACGCGTTTTTGTTACGTGTTAAAATTTCATCGTTACATACAAAGATGTAAAACTTCAAAGAACGTGATAAGTCATTTTATTTGAGATAATACTAAATACAAAGAAATAGAATTTGATTTTATTTTATTACTTTAAGCAACTTACCTTGCATGAATAATTTGGCATCTTAAGAAGAAAGAAGCATGTGTAACTTTCTGGTAAGAAATGGTCTGGAGGGTTGTATTTGTCAAGCACCTACAGGAATAACATTTATAACATTAATCACTTATAGAAGACTTCTAAAAAAATTATAATTTTAAAAACTTAACAAATACTTATCTATCTACACAGGAATGCTATATTTAACAGAAATCTAATGTGGCATTTACATATCTTCTAAATTTTTATATAAAAACGAAACTGGTTTCGTTATTCGCTTTGACATTGCTGTAAGAAAATCGAAAAGACGTCGAACTTCTCTGTATGTCATTTACGAAGTTCTTAATTGCTGTACATATACTTTCCACAATATACTTTTTCCACAGTACCTGGTAATCCATGACAAAACACATTGTAAGTATTGCAAGAACACGTTCTTGTTTGGAAATTTTTACAGTACTACTCTGCACACTTTATATCGTGATATACAAAAGAAATTTTCACGAAGGTACTGCTGCTAAAGAAATTTTCACAAAAGTACTGTTGCTGCAACAGGGAAGGAAAGCGATCAATATTCTACATTTCAAAACTCGTAATTTTTTCATCATCCTCTGTACACAATCCTTGAAATTCTCCCTTTTCATATCTTGAGATGAAGTGAGCAGGGTGGCTCATGAAAGCTCGTGTTCGAAATAACAACTAAACTAGCAGAACTCCTCTGAAAACACTGACATAGAAGCAATACACACGATTTTGCATGGTCACCTGAACGTATGGAAGCTCTCAGGCCGTTGAATCTCTCACAACCTAACCAAAACTCAAAGATAAGTTCACATCAACTAGTGTAAAATAATGTTTAAAAAATTCAACAAGGTAAGTAAAATTTGGTGTACTACCTTGTTACAGGGGAGGAAACTTGGATCTATTCATACAAACCCGAAACTACACAGCAATTCACTGTCTGGGTGTTTCAAATTGATCTGAAACCATCAATAGTTGTTTGTTCAAGGAGTACTGCCAAGCAAATGATTGCTTGTTTGTTCGGTTATACTGGACATGTGGCAACCATAGCTTTAGAAGATCGAAGGACAGTTAATGCTAAGTAATAGACAACAATTTGTTTGTCAGAGATAATCAATGAACTATATAAAACAAACCCAAATCGTCCCATTATTCTTCACCACGACAACGCCGGTTACTACTCAGCACGCCAAACAGTTGCTCTTTTGTCCAGTAAAAATGTCGAATTAATGACTCATTGTCCGTCCTCATCTGATTTATCACCTAATGGCTTCTTTTTGTTACCATACATGAAAATTAAGATGCGTGATTTGTGTTGCCTGAAGCAACTGTTGACGCATTCCGAACAGCAGAATTTTGAGGTAGCAAAAAAGTGGGGAAAAATGATTTTAAAATTGATTTAAGCATATGAAAAAGTGTATCGATGTTGAAGGTGAATACTTCGGAAAACAATGCAGCCATTTCTAGAATTTCATATGTCTCGTTTCATATTAATTGCAGAAACTCTTCAACAAATCTCGTATAACAAGTTGCGTTATATAGCAGAAATAATTGAAATTATATAAATATCAAGTTGTCATGTAATTCCATTTTAACTGAGAGGTATGTAATTACTACTTCGTATTGGCACAATTTGTTATATAATTTCAATAACCTTTCATTGTGTTGCTGAAAACAAGCACGTGAAGAATTTGTTGCAAAATATAGTTAAAAGCCTGTATTTGATCCTGAAGGAGGATACATAATCTAAATAAC
This sequence comes from Thermobia domestica, assembly GCF_964235325.1. Lineage (NCBI taxonomy): Eukaryota > Metazoa > Arthropoda > Insecta > Zygentoma > Lepismatidae > Thermobia > Thermobia domestica. The sequence goes on along the minus strand of NW_027655946.1, from coordinate 52,641 downwards.
TGAAATAGTTATGTTGAAAAGATATTGTTCACACAGTAGTACTAGGGAATTTATTTATTTTTATTTATTTATTTAATTAATTTTATTTATTTATTTATTTTAATATTAAAAATATGTTTCTTACATTCTATAAGAAGATATTTTAACAAGTTGAAAATATTGCTATTAAAGCTTAAATATGTATTTACACATAAGTAGCGCTTTATCAATATGATAAGGAAAGTGTAGCAGCCCTCTTACAAGACCGGACAAGTTACTATATAACTCAAGTATTACTAAGGAACAGTTCATAATTTAACTACTGAGATTTTAAAATGAAGAAAGAATTCAGTCCCGTTCCAACCAGAATTTCTTGCTAAAATTTCATCGTTATGATCTTAAATACGATCTATGATTTTGGAATTACTAAGGCACCAAACAGTAAACAAAATCAAATTGTGTACAGCTTAGCCTCTACAAGTTTCCAATTTTTATCAGTACTAACAAATTATCGATCGCCGATAACACTCAAACATGAAACACAGGTTAATAAGAAAATATTATATAAAATAAAGAGGTACATTATTGTCTATTTGATAGAATATCTCTGTCAACATGTATTTGTGTCATCTACTCCGTGGATAAAATATGTGTTATCACGTTACCAAATTACGACAATTAACTCACATATTTAATTTTGTGAGTTCTCTTTTATGGGCAAAATAATATTTATATATTTGGTCTAGGAAATAATTCGTGCGGGTGGACAAGAGATGGCGCAACGAACGGAGCGTCCCACAGTTCCGTGTATCCACACATGTGTTGCAAACCCCTGTCATCGCGTATCGTTCGTAGTATAGGGCAGTGGATTAAAGCGTCAACAACACCAGTTTGTAGTTAAGTGAACATGGCGCAATTTGTGCCTGATAAAGTGTTTTTGCGGGGTGTCCTGCTGCATTACTTTAACATGCAGAAAAGTGCGACTGAAAGTCATCGTATTTTGGTGGAAGTGTATGGTGACCATGCTCTAGCTGAGCGAACGTGTCAGAATTGGTTTGCACGGTTTAGAAGTGGTGATTTCGGCTTGGCAGACCAAGAGCGAGCTGGACAGCCAAAAAAATTTCAAGACGAAGAATTGACAGCATTGCTCGAGCAGGATTCGTGTCAAACGCAGGAACAACTTGCAGCAGCATTAGGCGTTGATCAAACAACAGTCTCCAAACGCTTGAAAGCCATGGGAATGATTCAAAAGATGTCACATTGGGTTCCACATGAATTGAAAGACAGAGACGTTGAAAGACGAAAAACCATTTGCGAATTGCTGCTTCAACGACAAAGCAGAAAGGGGTTTCTGCATCGAATTATTACGGGTGATGAGAAGTGGATCCATTACGAGAACCCTAAACGAAAAAAGGCCTGGGTGAAACCAGGTGAACCAGGTCCATCACAACCAAAACGAGATATTCACTGTGCAAAGGTTATGCTGTGCATATGGTGGGATATGAAAGGTGTGGTGTACTATGAGCTGCTGCAACCGGGTGAAACTATGAATGGAGAACGTTATCGACGACAATTAATGCGTTTGAAGCAAGCTCTGGCCAGAACACGACCAGAATGGGAGAACAGACATGATAAACTTATTGTTCAACATGATAACGCTCGCCCACGTGTCGCAAAACCGGTCAAAACCTATTTAGAAAATGTCGGATGGGAAGTTTTACCCCACCCGCCGTATTCACCAGACATTGCTCCTTCGGACTACTACTTGTTCGATTGCATGAACAACGATTTGAATGGACAGCGGTTTACTTCTTCAGAAGATATCGAAACATGGGTCTCTGACTGGATCGCTTCCAAGGATGAGGACTTCTTTCGCCACGGAATCCGTACATTGCCTGACAGATGGGCGAAAGTGGTGGCTAGCGATGGACAATATTTTTCTTAAGGTATTTATGTATTTTGTGTTTGTACTACAGCTTCAATGTGTGCGTACCAACCGCACGAATTAATTCCTAGACCAAATATGTCACATATGAACAATAAAAATCCTTTGTTTCATTTTCTCCTAATGATTAAGGCATACCTGCAACACAAAATCCCTTCCTCTAAAATCAGCGATTGTTCTTGGAAGTCTTGTCCTACCCCACACAAAACGCAGGAAAAGCGAACGCTCTTGATTGGTAAATTCTTCCATTACCTCCCAGAACCACTGAACAAGAGATGACTTAGAATCTACACCTGTAATAAAATCAAAGTATAATAATTAGAATGGTGAAATATTGTTAATTAAATTGATACAATGAATTAAATATGAAGCGAGCAGTGAAGAACTTGATTCTTCATTATTATTAACGTGTAACGATCAAAAAGAAAAAAATCGAAGACAAGACATACCAATCGGTAGGTATTCTTGAGCTGAACAAAATTATACACGGTAGTATAAAAGCCTATGTGTAGTTTTCGAGAAAATCGAGATTTTTTTTTAAACGTAAAAATTGATGCAATACAAGAACAGCGCCACCTATTACGATGAAACTAGGAATGGCCAATTCCGGAATTTTTACTTTTCGGAATCTGGAAAGTAAAATCGGAAAAATTCCGATTTCGTAAAAATTTCGGATTTCGGAAAAAATCTGTCGGAAAATTTCCGGAATTTAAAAAAAATGCTATTTCGTAAAATTCTGGAATTCGGAAAACTTCCGATTTTTTCCAAATTTCGGAATTTTTTCTGAATTCGGGATTTTTTCCAAATTTCGGATTTTTTTCGAATTCCAAATTTTTTACGAAATCCGCATTCCACAAAATTTTGGCCATCCCTAGATGTAACTGATTCTGATTACTCCTATCAACGTTTTCAATATAATGCTAGCAAGATGACAGTACACAGCATGGTTAATGATGGATCGATGAGTTAAGGAAGTAATGGGGACATCAGCAGCTAGGCTATGTGTCCCCCGCTACGACAAACAAGACTGGTCAAGCTCAGACTACCGCAAATAAACTTTGGAAAGAATCACTGTAAAATATAAGAAATAAAACAAGTGCTAAAATTAAGAGCAAACGTCAGAATCAAGAGTTAAAAGAATAAATAGAAATAAAGAATACAATAGAAAAAAAATCAGAAAAAGGGCAGAATAAAAGATAAAAGTGCAGCAACAGAAATAAAATAGCAAAAGGACTAAAAAGAGCTCAAAGGACGTGAGCAAAGTCGGTAGCGTGCACAAACGCAAGTACACGTTTAACAAAATCTGGAGAATTCCAAAATGCACGGTCAAGTATAAGCGGCATCCGTGACGTTCTCTGAGAAATGAGTATTCAGGACATTCCACAGGGATGTGCCGAATACTCAGCGAGACTATACATTCCTCGCAATACGGACGATTCAAACCACGCAGTAAATAACTGTGCATCAGATAGAATGATTAAACAGATAAAGACGGAATGGGTTTTCCAACAATAATATTTTTAATTTATTTCTATTGTTTTTATTTCTTTATTTGTAATTTTATATAGCAGCACTTTGTGGGCAAGCAGCACTATGCCTCGTTAACATCCAGAGAGGCAATAGGAACACGAGACAGCAATGACTGCATTCGAATGCAAGAACACGGTCGGTTTATAGAAAGCTGGTTTCCGCGAAATTGGTGCACGTACAAGTGGATGAAAGAACAAATAAAAAAATGGGACTGAGTTTTATTTTCTTAACAAAAAGCTACTTCTTTGGGGGAAAAATCGGAAATTTTCATTCTTTTCTTTTTATGATTTCCTTATTCAAGCACTACATTTGTTTTTCTGTAGTGGATTCTACAACTTAAAAAAAGCCTTTACAAGATTCAATACTTCTGAATTCTATGCAACGTCAGGAGCTGGTAAACTTGATAAGCTTTTAAACTGGCATTGCATAGGTTATCAAAACGTATAAGTTATACAACTCAACATGTCACGGCTGTCGTTTTGGTTGTCTAACAGCCTTATGAAGCGCCTGAATATTACGTATCTAAAAATGTTTTACGTCTAAATTCAAACTGGGAGAAAAGAAACAAAAAAAGTATCATAATCCAAGAAACAAATATAAAACCATCGCTTCCATGCTGAGAGACAGACGGTCGTGTTTTCGGACGAGTCTCGCTCCCATTTGTCGTATGTTTGGGAAACGTTATATTATGAATTTCATACATTTTACTAGAATCTAATTTGAAATCAGCTTACAAAACTGTTATAATCGGCTATTCTTTGCATGATATCAGTTTAACTCGGTAGTAAAAGATCTTTATATGCTTGTGTATAATATGTTTCTAACTCCTAAAATATGTTACTAACTGAAGTTTTAGTTTTGCATAAATTGTAAATGTTAATTTTGTTCCATGAAACGTATTACATCTTTAGAATAGTTTTTGCAAGCACTGTTCTGAAAATGGACTTTTTATTAATTCCTTTTTGGCGTTGAACATTACTTTAATAGCTCTATGAATAATTCGTGGGCATTAGAAAAAAACACTATGTTTACTAAACTGCTATTTTCTTTGCTATCGAATGACTGATTTTCTTCACTTCGTGAATTTTTTCATGTTTTTTTTCTTCCTCTTCTAAATACACCATTTTCTTTTTCTCTTTGTGTGTGTTATAATGTAAAAAGACTGTGAAACATATCGTTATTTCTTCATTAAAATTGATTTTAAAAAGCTCAAGATTTCCCAGTCAAAACAGCCGTGGAAAACTCGTTCTTTTTAAGCTTTCTCCGAGCCCTTGCATCTCTGCGTACAAAGCTTGCTGCCACAATAGTGATGCACGTGTGAAAGAAATGGATAGAAGACAACTATACGGAGGAAATCACTGAACAATGGAAAGCACAACGTGACTATATCGTGGGATGACGTACATTTTTCTGTGGTGGACAGTACAGCGTCGCCCAAACTGTTAGCTCGATGCCGGAGCTCGGTTTCTGTGTTGCGGCATGCATGTCTTTTTGCCAGCTACATTGACTCAGGACTACAAACACCTCATCAGGCTATAACAAACTGGCGAGCATCGCCGTTGCTATACTGGCTGACAGACGGTCGTGGTTTTTGACAAGTATCTCTCCAACCTATCGCAAAGTGGCGGGTGCATGCTTAAGACGCTATCGTGCTGAGAGCAATCTCTCGAGTGTGATAGCGACTCAATGACAGAGGTAGAGTTCAATTGCGTACAACACGCAATCTCGGCTGCTACGCATTGAGGGTAGTCTCATTACGGAAGTTCTAGGATTGACTAATACTCTTCCTCCAGACAATTCTGGGTGTCATATTTTAGCAGGATAATGCACGACCGGAATGTAGAAGAAGCACGACTAGTATCATTGCTTCCCTGGGCTAGTCTCTCGCCTCACATGACACCCATTGAACAAGTGTAGGTTATGGTTGGTCGGCACCTTGTTCGTCAAAGTCCTCCGGCAGGCTATTGATGTCTTGTGGACTCACACACAAATAGCATCAGAGATGATTCCTCAGGAACACAGCCAACAATTATTTGATGCCATAGCGTATACACGCTCTCGTTGCATCTAGTGATGTAAAATACCTGGGTATTTATTTCAGCAGGTAAACACCCAGATATATATACCCAAATTGGGTATTTAGGATACAACTATTAATATTTGGATTCCTTCATTGTTGACAAAAAATGCAATGCTTACTTGCATCACCTCAACACAAGCACTATAAAGAATCATCAAACAAAATATAGTAAGAATCTATTGGAAGTTTTTAACGAATTCTTTAATTTATTACAGTTGTAACTGCAAAATTCGAAACTATTCATTTTTTTATCATTTGATTAAGATAGTTTATTCGTTTGGCCAGAAACATATTTGACGATCTTAATAAATCAGAATATCACTTCCAAGTGATCAAACAGCTCTTTTCTCTCAATAGTACAAGCTACACTTGATGAAGAAGTACAAATTGTTGGAATCTCTTCTTAATGAAAATGTTAATATTCTTCAAAAATAGTATAATTATTATAATAGATAATAAAAACAAGTAAAAAAAATCCTAAATTACTTACCTTTATATGTAGACACGGATTTTAGTAGATGAAGAGGAATGTCAGGAGATCCACACACCATTGTTTCCAGTTCATAACCAGTGAAGAGAGACAGAAGTGGAACGGGGATAACTTTTGCCATGCCTTCTCTGACAGCAGCTACTTGTTCGTCAAATTCATGTAATCTATGAAAATAAAAGGAGTTCAAACCAGTTAGAGCTGTTTTGCTTCTGGTCACCCGATACTTGCTTGTAATCTTTTACGTAAATAACCAAGAGTGTCTATTGTGTCTAGTGAACGCTCTACTACTGAGCCACGGTGCCGTGCCCCTTTTTCTTTATCATGGTTTAATGGTTTACGAATGTGTCCTCTTAATATTGAACGCTGGATTCTACCGAGCATGAAGTTTAGACAAGTATGAAAGACAAGTATGTTAATAATTACATATATATATATATATATATATATATATATATATATATATATATATATATATATATATATATATATATATATATATTAAGGGGTTTTCCAGCAGAAATCAAACAAACGTATACGCATCAAAACCAACGATATATTTATCCATTTAGTTTTAGTGAATTATCATCATTGGCTGCTCTATACTGAGTGACAACTTCGCGATCATAACCTTAAAACTTAAAGGAAGAAAAAACCTGAGGGACAACATAAAAAGTTGCCGAGAAGCACTGTAGTTCAGTGGTAGTGTGCTCACCTCCGATCCCAGGCCAAATTACTTTGTGATTGACACAATCGTGTCGTTGGTTTTTCTCAGAGTTTTCCTATTTTCTCCTACATTCTCATTCCGCCAATTCTTTCATTATCGTTCACTTTGATTAATGATCCGTTTACTTTAGCCTAAAGGGCATAACATGGGACGTAAAACTGTATCATTTCATAACCGGTTGTTATTGCAGCATTATCCTGTATACTTATAGTCAACAAAATATGTAAAAAGATCATTCAAAATCGTTAGATTTAGTAGATCTTGAACTCACTAATAAATATTGCAATTCAACGACTATCGTCTCAGACATGCTTTATATATATATATATTTAATGAATAGCCACGGGATATTCGAAAACTTGAGTACAAACAACTTACAGAATTACAAACTCAGGAATAAGTATAATAAAAAAAACGTGTTAATTTTCTTGACAGAATCACACTTTTCTTCAAAATTCTTACTGTAGAATTTCCCACAGGACAAACGAAATCAATATTTTTGATTTCTTCTATTTCTTCGAGTATTTTCCATTTTTATCCCTTGACCGTTGATAAATAATCGGTAATGAAAGATTAACATAACTAGTTATTTCCTCCAAACCTTCGGTTTGTTTTTCGGTGGGAGCTCATATGGTTCGGATCCCACGTTAAGTTGTAGGTCCTCGTCTCACATATTCTCGCTGCCGAAAGGGACGCTAATTTCCAATCCAACCAACATTCTTTAACACTTCGACTTGTCTCCAAATTCCCTGTAGGTTAGCGACATCTCTTGGCGTCAGGTAGAAGGAGGCAGCTAGCGACAAATATTAGCCTAGCGTGACTGGCGGGCTGAAGTCATGCTTTTAATAACGAAGGATTGTTTTAATAATTGTTGGACATTCCTTATTCTCCCTACTTTTAACACAACTCTTTCTTTCTAGGTGTTTCTTTCAATAAACGTTTATAAACTAAACAATGTGGCACACTCATGTATATATTTCTTTTAACTTTAGCAATGGCACGGAATGACAGTGGTATGGTATATGCTTAGCTTGTCTTCACGAACGAACACTTTTCCGAAATATACTTCCATGATGTTCCTGAAGACCTCATCCGAACATGTTGATGGATGTCCACAGGACTCATTTTGCAATGCTGTATCACCAGAACAATCTGACAAACCACCGGCAAGCATTTGGTGCGTTCATTCACCATTATTCCTAATCCACTGTTGGTATTTTCTGAGGTTTGCTGGACAGAATGTCCCAGTTTGAATTCGTAAAGAAATGTGTATTCTCCATGGTGTACTTTCACACGACCCTGTTCGACAACGCACTGCCTCCTGACTGTCTGGGTACCTCAGCCTATTTGCAGGATGTGTACTGAGTTTGTGACGTTAGACGCGTGACCCTAATCTATCCCTGTGTTGTGCTGCTGAGGTGAGTTCCCCACCAGACGTAAAAGGGACACCTCATTTGCACCAAACTAACAGAAATATGGCAGTAAATACCTACTCTGGCTTTCCACATATTTTATGGACTTTTCCTGGTTTTTGCTATTTCTTGAATTTTTAACTAACTTCTGTACTAATCCTATTATATGATAGGGAATTGAAAGCAACTGACATTCTTAAGTCTCGTTAAGTTTTACTACACGCCAATAGATACAGCCAAAGTCCGTTCAAAAGAACATTTAAAATGACATGCACAATTGGAAACAAAGGTAAGATTACCTTGATATTTTGAAAAGTCAACTTTTTTTGGCTTTAAGAGGTTATCGGATGAAACAAGTAAATAACCTCAAATTGTGTTTTAATTTAGATTTTAATATTATCCTACCGACTGTGCCACTATTAGAATCTAAATTAAAACACAATTTGAGGTTATTACTTGCTCCGTTCGATAACCTTTTGAAGCCAAAACACAATTACGATGTTTGATCTTTTATTCTTAATCTGCACCTTCACTAAAATCACAGTTCATCAAATCAATCGTACACCATAAAGTAACTAACATAAACTTTCATTACAACCTTAAATCTTACTACAAACATTTGCAATCTTTCTTGTAATCTTGTCTGATAAATCTATCCGTTTGTTTCACATGCTATAAACGATCTCAAACTACCGTAACAGTATGTGCCACATTTGAAAGCACTTTGTGCCACGTTTATATATCCAACCATTTTTACCAAATAACTTCTGACCACTTACCTTTTTTTTTGAATATAACGAGTTCAGTTTCAGATCCTGATCAGTTTCAACTAAGAAAATTGATTTATCTATTAACAATTTACTGGCAAGTGTAATATTTAATCATCGCTGCGCCTCGAAGAATCGCTATGTGTTAAAACCACAACTTTTCAGGAGAAGCAAATAACACTCTAAACTCTTAAAATTTTGCCAGATACACGGTAATACTTGAAAAATATAATAAAATTGGTTCTGTGTATATTATGCACTGGACATTGTTGTACCTTGCTTCAACAATATTATATTACTATTTTCGTGTCTATTGCGCCTTTATAAATCAGGGTTGGCTGGTTTAAACTAAGGTGGTTTAAACCTTGGTTTAAGCCAGCTGTTTTTTTTTTTTTTTTTTAAAGCAACTGGTTTAAACAAAAAAAAAAAAAAACAACGAAAAATGCTTTAAATCGTGTGAACTTTATGGTGACGTTTCCACATATCAAACCATCCGCATTACGTTTATTTACTTTTCACCTTTTAATCAAGGGGTCCCGTGTTCAATTCTCGGTCGAACCACAACCCATCTTTCAAGTGTAAACCAAGTAGCATTTCGAGTGTCCCTTTAAGCGAAAGTCTTCTCCATGATAACCTTGGTATTTCATAAGGATGTTAAGCCTAAACAGACGAAATGAAACCAAATTATATATTTCTACTTGAATGAATGCCTGTTGTTTTATAAAGAAGCCAAGCGTGCTTAAATATATCGATAGAAATTGGCAAAATTTATCAACTGCCTACGTAGCTTCCAACATCAACTTGGATTTGACTTTGTTTTAATTTTATTGAATGATATCTACACACCAAATTTGTAATTTAATACCTCAGTTTTAGCGTAGTGATTATGATACGTTGAACTTAAAATTTTACATACAAATACATTTGAAGTAATAACAGGATTTTCCCAATGGCTAACGTGGGAGTTTCCCGATTTATATATAATTCTACTTGTGCAACTGTTTATCTTTTTGTCCTTCTGAAATGACTCTCGACAATTTATAAGGACATATGCTTATAAACATAATACGACAAGTCAATACGTATGGATAACTAGTAATCAGAAGAATTATTATACTAGCAGATTAACACAATCCTTTTCGAGGGTAACTAGATTTTACCTTTTTATTTCCAAAAGGAGTCTCACCACATTACATTCAATAATCGATACCTACTTCTTACTTTCTTCACACATATCAATTTATTATTTCTACCTAGCAACCTCAAGACATTTCTTTTTTATCTTCCTTTTCGCATAGCTGCTCCGCTATTACGCCTCTGATCCTTTACATAAAAACAGGTACAGATTGACAATAACAAATATAGATTGACAATGATAATGACAATATGACAATGATAATGACAATACAGCGATAAACCGTTGTAAATTATATTAACAAGTAGGCCTATGTAAAGATCAGTACAAAGTATTTTTATCAGGAGTCCTTCGTGAAAGAGTCAGCAATCGCATTTGTGACCAATTAGACCCGGTTTCGTGTCCAAATGAACAATTTCTCTTGGATGTAAAGTACGTCGAGAAGTGGTTTGGATTCCGCTTTAAGCTTATGTGACCCTTTCCAGCATAACTTTGTAGTTGCACAACACCAAGGTAAAACAAACTAATTTCTGTCCATATCTAATATAAATACATAGAGTAAATTAAAAAATGAAATCTTTAAGTTTTACGTCCCACGATTATGCCGGTGAGGCTAAAGGAGACGGTGATGATGAATAATAAATGAAATGATGGAATGAAGAAAGTGGGAGGAAACGGGAGAACCCCGAGGAAACCCAAGCACACGGTGTTTGTCCACTACAAAGTTCACTTGGCGGGGGCTGGGATCCAACCCGGGATCCCTCTACCACTGAGCCACCGCGGCCCTAGAGTAAATTATTTAAACCAAAAAAAAAAAAAAAAAACGTTTAAACCCCACACACACAAAAAAAACGGGTTTAAACAAAAAAATGTTTTTTTGTTTTTTTCAATAAAAAACAGTTTTTGCCAACCCTGTTATAAACACAGAGGATTTGTATACATTAATCAAAACGTACATGATGAGGACCTAAAGCCTTTAACTTCAATCTATTATTTTTTCATTGTTGTGGCGAAACAATTGAATATTCACTTATCACATTATAAGGGACGCTACCTGACAGCTTTCAGGTTTATTTGCACCATATAACCCATTTTCGACAAAAATGTCACATAGCGGTTCTTCGAGGCGCAACGACGTAATTTTACAACGGTTTACGTAGCAGACAATCAAGTAAAAATTTATATATATTCTCCTATTTTATTGTTCTGTAAAATAATGCTATCCATTCCTAACTTTCAACTGATAAACACAGTACGTGCTTCGTACACCATCACAACAATAGAAAAACAATAAAAACCAAGATATACACTCGATTTGCCTAATCAGTTTTTTCTTATTTAATCTATGGAAATAAATGGTCGTTGATAAAGTTTTGTATTCCAAATAGTGACTATCATAGTAACATTTAAAATTCTTGATGCCCCACTCACATGTATAAAAGTAAGAGCTAATCATGAGATGGAATGTCTTATTCAGATATTTAACGTACCTGTAATTCAAGGCTAGCCGAACATATTCGTGTCTATTTTCCAAAGTAATACGACGATAACGAGATGAGAGGGGAACTTCAGTACCAAAAGCAGAGGGCGTTGAAAATGGCATCTCTAAGGTTTGGAATGCTTTCTCATCTGGTTCCATATCTCGAATGCACATCAATCCTATCAAACAAACCGAACGTAAAATTAATTACAATTATCAAATGTTACGGAAATACTACTACTACTGCTAATAACAGTAATATATAAAATGTTCTGTTGTAAAAGGAAATATTACAGGAAGAACATTTATATGTGAATGCAATACCTAAAAACAGATATATATATGTTTATAATTAAATAAATGAGTTTTATTTTGCAGGCAATGATTTCATTAACATTCTATTTATTTATTTATTTATTTGTAACTACTTCATTCCACCCACCCTGTATATCACCTAATGTATTAATCTTAATTGAAATTTTGCCTGTGTTTGCACGAGGAACATACCTGGAACGTAATCTCTATCTACTTCTGTGAGATCTGCTGGAGTCAATGGCATACCCGCTAACTGCTTCCACACTGGTTCGGCAAGATTCAAGCTTAGAGGACTTCCAGTTCGAATAGCAATGCCCATCAAAATTCCTACAACAGAAAAGGAATGCATAAAATTAATCTCAAAATAAGTCCGTATAACTCTTTTTGATATACAAAATAAGTTCTCTCTTTATATATCATTGAATTCACGCTTATAGAAGAATTAGTGAGATATAAAATCGGTCGTTTCCTTCAATAACGAAGTATAATGTACTTAATTTTATTATTTTCTGCAACAAAACTGAGATAATGAAAAAAATACCACAAAAATGATTCAAGTAATAAAGGTTATCAATGACAAATCGTGTAATGGATAAGAAAAATGTATCATTAAACTTGTACCCTATATTTGTAACTACGAGGGGTGTCCAATAAGTTATCTACCTAGACAGAAAGGGAGGGGCGGGGCATAATTACGCCTGATACGCATCCCAAGGCCACTGTGGGGAATCCCCGCTGCGCAATTTGGGGTTAGTCGGAGCAACGCACTGGCCGTAAACAGAGTTTTGGTGTTACGCCGTGTAGCGCATGTTTGTGTGACGCCGCAAACAATGGATTTGCAGAAGTTGGAGCACCTCTCGGATGCAGCTCTTCCCAGACTTACTGGACTTCTCAGAGGACCAAATCAAATTCCTGGCTCAACGAGGTCCAACAGGCTGTTTCCCAGTGGTTTGCAGGCCATGACAAAGATTATTTTTTCTCTGGGATTTCTTCGCTGCCCTCAAAGTGGCTATGCATGGGGACTACATCGAAAAACAGTGATGACCAAGTGATCCTATCTGCATTCTTTCCTGTCTAGGTAGATAACTTATTCGACGATCCTCGTATGTTCTGAAGCTCTCGTATGTTACATAATTAATATAAAAGTATTGATCGGAGGTTAAAAGAACATCCACAATATTTATTATTTCACAATAATTAGTCACTATTTTTGATTGGTTGATTTGGAATTTAACATTTGGTTTCAGCACTGACACTATGTAAGAACGGAACCTACAGCATATGATTGATCACTAATCTATGAGTTCATTCTGAATACATACAAAATATATTTCGCTACGTACCTAGGAACCTGAACATATTCATGTGAAGAGGTGATCGTGCCATGGGATTCAAAAGGAAGCAATCTCTGTTGGTGCCAGCTTCATCTCTTCCATTTGGTGTGACTATCAGCAACGGAACGGAGCCATTTTGTAATTCATCACACATCTCAGCTATACTTTCACTGTAGCCACCGCCACAGTCATCAACACTTTCACCTGAAAGGAAGGAAAAGCTTAGTCCGTTCTTGGCAGTCCACTTATTTGTTTGTCTTTTTGACAAGAATTAATAAATACATTCAATCTTCAACTCTCTCTCTCTCTTAAGATTATATCTAAGTAAACTCTAAAGCAGCGTTTCCCAACCGGTGTGCCGTGAATGGGCCGCTGGTGTGCCGCGAGGAAATCGAAACAAATTATTAATTCTATAGCAACCAAATCGCAAGACAAAGGAAAAATGTATATTTGTATTTCACATTATTATTAACCTCTGCTATGAATCTACAACTTTAAGTTTCATACCGTGTTACTTTTCTGTACATTTTTAATGTTGAAAAAAGTATTTGTTATCATTGTTACGACTATTATTGCTTCTTTATTGCTGCAGACTAGTTCGTAACTTGAAATTTTAAAATATCATTCAATCCTTTCGACAAAGCAAACATGCATACAAATTACCTACATTTGTGTTTTAAAATTAAAAGAGATTTGTTTGTTCGTTCGTTATTTAGTGATCTTTCTTCTTAGTGAAAGGTTGGATACAATTTTCGAAAAAGAAAGCTTAGTTTTAAAAACCTGAGTCCAATATTTCATTGCAATTGTTTTCTATATTTAAATTAGAATGATTGAAAAATAAGCATAATGATTTACCACGGGGAAGAACCAGTGATTGAGCTTTTTTCTCTGTGAGAAGATCAGTAATCAGAGAAAAAAATACCACGGCATTATATATATATTTACAAATAATATCTATGAGTGTGCCGCGAGAATTCAAGTTACACCTATAGTGTGCCGCAAGTTGAAAAAGGTGTGGGGAAACGCTGCTCTAAAGAGTCCTAAACGCATTGTATTTAACTTTCAGTCCTTTGTTACTTCGAACTTCATTCTTGAGGTTGGACTACCAAATAATCTTTCTGAATATTATTCTCAATCTACAAATGGTCCCGTTAAAAGTAACTAAGGAAGTCACCATATAGGTAAATCCCGCTTAAAATACTTCATTAAGCAATGAAGTATTTATTATAGCGTCTTAAAATTTTATAATCTATTACGGCAAATACAATGTCCACTGGAGTTCCCAATATTTAATGACATCTCATATTTCGAGTTCACTTGCGAAGCGTTAGTTATTTTATTTTTTATTGGATTTTAACGTTCTTTTTCAATATCGAAACTGTGTGTGACGATATCTGCTGCTTAAAACAGGTTTCAAACCACTACTCTAGTCTTTATCCGAAGCAAGCAGAGCCGGCTCTACCATATGCGCAACACGTGCATTTGCTCGGGGTGGCAAAATCTGTCAACTAAATTATTTAAAATAAATATTTTTTGTTGGAAACAGACTTCATGATGATAATAGTTAAATTTACCTATTTGAATACTATATTCATAAATCATGTTTAGGTCACATGGGCAGTGCTAAAGAAAATGGTCAAACAAATTCCAGCATGAATTGCTTGATTATTGTCAAAGACAAGAACTCACGTCCCAAACAGTAGCGAACACCTGTTCTATTTAGTTAGTTATTACAGTTTGGTACGAAAACTAGTCTTGTCTTTGTCACAAACAGTTCCTTATCATTGAAGATGAAACTTTTTTTTTTTTTTTAAATAACAGATGTAGAAAGAAAATTAAGAAATAAAGATAAAAGAGTTAGTTGCACTGGAATGGCTCGATACTAAATTCTATAAAAAGGATTACCATCTTTCCTCTGCAGGTGTGTTTATCTTTCACTAACATAATAGATTATTATTTACAGAAAAAACTGATACAACGAGATTGTATTTGTAGTGTTTAGGCCTTTCTGAGTGCGAGTGCACTTTCCTTCCCCTGGCTTTAAAGATTTGTTCTTTCTGGAAAAGGGGATGGAGTGGAAAATGATGCCATTGCACGTGGCGGCAAACTGCCTAGGGCCGGCCCTGGAGGCAAGCAATCTTTCGGGAGTTGTGCCCTGGAATACGCACACAGAAATTACGTATGTTAGCTACTGGTTACGTATAGCATTCCGTGTTATCGTGAACAAGCGCAAATAGATACAAAGAAATCTGGATTACATGTCAGAAATCTGAGCAGTTTCCACTAACTGTCTACTTTTCTAGAATTGGTATTCTGTAATACAATTATTAATGTAATACAAATATCCAATCCCAGTGATCAGCGTGGGACAGGAACATGAAGGAACGCGTCCCCTACTTTTAAATAACTGTAATTTGCATTCCTCACTTTTTTTTTTAAGTAGGTCCATAAGGAAAACATTAATTCCAAGACACTGTTTCCTTAAGGAAACAGCAATTGCCATGCAGTGTTATTCCAATTTTTCTGACTCACTTCAAACACCAATCAGTTCTTGCCTTGACTTACTCAGCCTTCAATTGTACCTTACAACTGAGCAGAAGATAAGAGATAAGAAGAACTTTAGAAGTCAGAATGCCATCTTGGTATAATTTTAAGTCTGTAACGAATAAGCACAGGCAAACAAAATATACAATATAATTTATACACGTTTTATCACGTGAGAAATCTAGCGAAAATTAATAAATATTCGAGCAAAATCGTTAATTAAATCACAACTTAAATCTCTTATTATAACTTCATACATAACAACCAGGAAATCAATTCTTACTTGAAATCCACAATTAATAAATGATAATAGCGATGTCATCAGTTGAGAACAGTCATTTCTCAAGCTACTACCTTTAAGCCTAGTCTACAAATGTAGACTGAATAAAAGGAGTATCCTCTCATTCAATAAGTAAGGAATTGTTTAAAAAACCGAGACTCACCAACAAATTTCACTTTCCAGATGCGATGTGGTAAGAACAAGGACTCCTGTGTCAGAAGTGACATTTTTGTTACCATCTGACCAAACACAGATTTAATGCCATCAGGACCAGCGAGTCCTCCTTTACTGCGAGATCTTTTCACCTGAATGCGATTCAGTTCAATGACAGGGCCATGCTGTCTGTCTCGGATCATAGTAGCTTGCACCACCTACAAATATCCAGTACGATTACTCTACACAGCATTCAAATAATCACTATGAAAATGTCAACATTCAATTCGTTCAAAACATGCATACGAAAAAACATACGATATGATAATTATGTATATTACACTATTGTGTTTCATGTATTCAAAGTAGATTCGTTGTTAAAGGGAGCAGCCTCGATAACTAGTTTGAACTATCTAATTGTTATAGTTAATATTTTGCAATTTTGAATATAAATATACAATATTGCTCTAAATTTATAACTTCTGGTCTGTAACAGTCAATTTAGGTACTTTAATCTATTTTATTTTCCATTATTTTCTCAGGTTGATAGCACCCTGTTCATTATTCTTACACCATAAAAATTAGCTAGTATTTTGATTTAGACAGTGAGCATTTTTCCCCTTTAGATATGGGAAATTCCTGATTCTTTCTCCTTCAGTCTTAAAGCACATTCCTACATTCCTGATTACACTTTTTTTTATTATTATTTTACAAAAAACTACCACTAGCAAGTACATTAACACTAATACTACTTTAGACCAATGGTAATTCTATTACATTATTTTTTAAGACACTAAGTACAAAAATAGTGTCAGGATGCAACTAAAACGTTCTTTAATATTATGAATTTCGTTTTTACATAACGTTCGTGCTCTCTAATGCAAATTTTATCACTTGGTGGAACTTTTATTCTTTAAAAAAAAAAAAAAAAATAGTTTCCTGTAAATTCCTGAATTTTTAGAGTTCTAAGCTTTCGCCTCTTCCCTGGAGTCTTGGTCACGGAGGTTAAAAACAAGAAGAACAGAAACATCAACGAATAAAAAGGAATGGATATACCAAGGGAAGAGCCGTGTTGTGCAAAAAACACGTTGTCCAGTTCGTCAGCGATCTCCAAATCAGGCGAAGCGAACTAAAATATGGCAGAGTCGATTTGCGCGCCTTTCCTATCCCTTGTTGGAAGGTGGCCAACTCATGTTTTATTGTTATTGTCATGCTAATGTCGTGACAATTTTGTAATCAGCACCTCTCATTCGTGACTCAACCACCCCTTGTCTAGATTTAATTTCGTGTTTTCTTCTTTTAATGAATAAATACATTTTTTAAAACCAGTCTCTCTACTTCATTTCTAACTCCATATGAAATTTTCGAACCTTCTACCCTGTTATGTTTCTTTTAAATGTTTCGATAAACCTGCTATCGGATTTTCCGCTTTTGAATCTCTAATGTGTTCCTTTACTCGGACTTCTAAATTTCTTTTCGTTTTGTCTACAGAAATCTCTTATTTCATAAATACCCGAGTTTTCATTGGGATTCATGTAATAACTCTTAAATTGGGTGATGTTTTTCTAAAGTTTTGAGGGGGTTTTACGGTTGTACGAAAACCATATTGTGTATAGATTCTATTTAATGCAGTTGTTAATCTGAGAAAAATAAGCAATCTAATCCATTTTTTATCCTTTATGTCGGCTTCAGGTTTATCAGAACTTGAATATCTTTTAAGCTGATTATATCAATTAAATAACATGAGTTGGCAATCTTTCAACAAGAAATAGAAAAGGCGCACAAATTGACTCTGCCATATTTTAGTTCGCATCCATCTCCTCTGGAGATCGTTGACGCACTTCACAACAAGTTTTTTGTACAACAAAGCTCTTCCTTTAGTAAGTCCCTTCCTCTTTATTCCTTGATGTTTCTATTCTTTTCCTTCCTGTTTTTAATCTCCGCGACCATGACTCCAGGGGACAGTCGAAAGCTTGGAACTCGAAAAATTCAGGAATTATAAAAATCTGTAGATAGAATGATCGTTAGAATTCCTGAGCATGGTTTTGCAATATTTAGACAATATTGTAAGGAATACTATGTTAAGAATTATATTCGGCATGCTTTGAGTATTTACCTAAACAACAAGGAGAATCGTTCATTACGTTATGGCTTTCATGCATAATATAATTATCTGTTAGCGATTGACTACATAGTTATAAGAAAAGTATCTCGAGGAGACATGGATAATTAATGAAACTGACAAAAGTAATTGTAAACTCAAAATCATAAATTATGGAACAAATCCCAACCTTATGTCAATCGCAGTAAAAACCTGTTCCTAAGTTTATGTTAAGCTTCAAAAAACAATTTTAAAGAGAACTTAAATTACCTTTCTAAACGTTGTTTCTTTGGCAGAAGATACCAATATTCCCCTCAACTTGTCAATATTTTCCTTTAATGGTCCCTCGCCTTCCTCTGCATGCATTCCAACAGGAAACATAGATACACTTGGGCAAAATAGGTCTGAAAAATGATGTAACAATACCAGTCTATTTCGTAGGGTAGTCAATGGAATGTCTCGCAGGAGATCATATTCCAGAGGAACAACACTTGGAAGTCTTCCAGCAGAAACTGGTTTATTAGTACTCCAGGCAAGTGTGTGTGCTGAGCCACATGCGACACGGGTGATTTTCTTACCCTAAAAGAAAAACAGTTTAAAACAATTACAATTACTTTGATTTAAACTTGTCAAGTACGTTGACAACTTAATCTACTTATCATTATCAGAGTTTGAAGTCTAATAGTCAGCATAAAACAAGATAAAAATGGAAGTCTTACACACCCCATGTAGCGTTTTAAAATATAACTTGTTGTCCAGTAGTTTCACGAAATCTGGTTGTCGCAGGTTCGAATCCTAATCGGGGCATATGGTTAAGTATTTTCCTTTCACCATTCATTTCTCATTGCCTTCTTTAAGGGCAGAACGGAAGGACGTAGAACTTCAAAT
This sequence comes from Thermobia domestica, assembly GCF_964235325.1. Taxonomy (NCBI): domain Eukaryota; kingdom Metazoa; phylum Arthropoda; class Insecta; order Zygentoma; family Lepismatidae; genus Thermobia; species Thermobia domestica. The sequence goes on along the minus strand of NW_027655946.1, from coordinate 33,484 downwards.
AAATACTCATTTGACTACAGACAGGTTTCAAAACTTTCCGTTCGAAGCTCGTAGACAGATTGAGACATTAACATTTGTGATGTATCTAAAGATTTGTAGCAAGAAACCTGTTCAACTGAAAATATGGGAGAAATCGAAGTCAAATTCACTGATGAAAGTTACGAAAGCCAAGTTTCGTCAGTCATACTGGAAGTTGATTCCTGATAATTACCAGCTTCAGAATTGTATTTTATACAACTGGGTATCTAGTTCTACGCTGTCTGCGTATTATCTGGATCTTTCTCGAACATGTTACAAGAAGAGGATATAGGTCAGTAAACTAAAGTAGAGAAGTTCTATCGGTTCTGATAACGAAAATTTTGTTTTACAAACAGTCTGAAGTTACAAGAAGCAGCACTGAAAGTGAGTTCTGTACGAAGCTCCACGGCGTCATCATCATTGGTTAGCATCCCATGAACCGGTTCGAAACGAGCCGAAACCAGCACTGCACCAGAAGAAGGTTCTCCAGTGTGTTTGGTGAATTGCTCTCGGTATCGTGCATCGGGAACTGCTACCAGCTGGGCAGAGCATCAATGCAACTGTGTGCTGTCAGTAGTTGAGCCGTGTTAGAGAAAAACTCAAATCTCTGGAGCCAGCACTTCTAAATCGCAAAGGGCTCCTTCTGTTATAAGAGAACGCTAAACCTCACGTGGCTAGGATGACCCGGGACACTATTCTACGCCTTTTATGGAAAACACTATTGCATCCGCCATACTCCCCGGACATTGCATCGTCCGATTATCACCTGTTCCATTCCTTGGATAATAACCTTAGAAGACGCCAGTTTAAATCCCTAGTAGAGGTGCAAAATGTACTTGATACCTTCTTCGCTTCACGATCCACCAAGTTCTACCGCGATGGAATCCATAGCCTTCCAGAATGTTGGCAAAAAGTCGTCGATGCTGATGGGGACTATTTTTGATCTTCGAGGTACGTTTTAGGAGACATATCGATGTTCGAATGTGATGGGTGAAAAAGCGATAGAACTTTTTTGGTTACCTTTATAATTAGAACTTCAGTTAAACTTTGTAAGAGAAGGTTACGTGACTGAGGACACTTGCTTAGCTTTCAGCATATTCAGATTAGAACACGAGTAGTATTAGAAATGAAAATGAGATCTTTAAGTTTTACGCTCCATGCTTATACCGGCTAGACTAAAGAAGACAGTGATGATGAGAAATGAATGAAATGGTAAAATGAAGAAAGTGGGAGCAAACGGGAGAACCCCGAGAAAACCCACGCACACAGTGTTTGTCCACTACAAAGCTTACTTGGCGCGAGCTGGGATCGAATTAACAACCCCATGCACCAGAGGTGAACGCTCTACCACTGAGAGCCACCGCGGCCCCATGACAAGTATTAGAATTCAAACAGCTTACATAAAGTTCAATGTCGTGTAACGTTTTACGTCAAAGCAAATTACATTTTTACCACTCATACATGTTTATTATATTTACTACTCATGCATGAACTGAAGATATTATCAGGATTTCATATAGTTAATATCTAATCAGTTCTATTTATTTAATTATATGATTTGATGCATACACTACATTCTTGCTTATGTGACCGTCAAGACTTTTTTTTTTCTCTCTTTTACACTGTGGTTACCACTAAGCTACAGAATGTAAATACGTATTGCATGACAAAGCATGCTTGAGCGAGTATCTTCACTAAAACAAAGAAAACATTGTGAGTGATATGTTTCAAAACGCCTATACTAGGTAAAGAATTCAACATTGTACAGGTACTTGTGTTATAATAGATGACATTTGTGACTAATACGTGACATCTGTGCAGTGTCAATGTGTGTTAAATTTAATTAAATAACGACATGTACTGCAAATACAAAAAATTAAGCACTCTCAATAATCCGTCAGTCTGAGCTTTGGCACTCTTCTGTGCAAGAAACAGCCGGATTAGCGAGACTACATTTATATAATTTGTAAAAAATATAACGAATTATCGCATCTATTTTAGTATCCTATAATTATAATAAAATGTTTCCGCGATCTCTGTCGTCTTCACTAGCAACTCTAGAAAACTCACATAAAAGTATTTTCATTTCGCGTAATGCCATTTTACACTATTTCCGTGAGCCTAGATAAAAAATGATGTGGTTTCAGCTCGTTAATATAAAACCTTTGTACTCGAAAGGACTTTCATAAGTTGTCAGATGTCATATTTTTCACAAATTATGTCAGTTCTAAGAAAAGTGGCTTAGGGGCCTGTTCACATATTACGTAACGTTTTTTTTTTAACCAATATTTCCCCCTTCCCTCCCCCTTGTCACACTTCCTAACACAAGGCCGAACCCTCACCCTCACCCATTTGTTACGTAACACTTGTTGATTTTTGTTTTTTCGCCAATTTTGCTTGTTTTGGGGGTTATTACAATAAAAAAAAAATATATATATATATATATTTAATGGTAGAACTTTATATTACAAAATATAAATACAATAAAAACTATATTTAATGGATAACTTTATATATATTCTGAATATATTTGTAGTCTTTTCTCGCCAACAAATTAAAGCATTAGAAAATTGTAGTACCGTAATAATATTTTTAACTCCATAAGGTGGTTTAATTAACCAGTCTTAATTCTTCGAAACTGCATATTGTCGTTTTCTCGAGGAGATCGCGCCCATCATTCTAGGTCACTGATGACTGGCTAGGAGGGAATACTGTCGAAAGATGCAGGTGAAACAGGATCTAAAGAACTGACATCGACCCTTTTTTCCAGGATCCGTGATGCTTCGTGTATTTGAAGTTCACCAGTGTCCGCGATGCAAAGTAGTTCTCTTCCTCGTCGACCACAGATTCGTAGTGGCTCCACACGTGAAAGAGCAGGGGCCATCTCGTTTGTCGACAAGCTCTCGAGTAACTTCTTTAGACTTTAGACTGCATTTTACCGCTTTTCAAATTCTTCGTGTCCTAAATCAGTATCAGAATGGAATAAATTCGATTTTTCCAGAAATATTCAAATCCAAAATTCAAAAAATTTAGTACGAGATGAATATCCGACGAATTAGGTTTTCAATATCTTAATTTGCTTTGCAAATCGAGGGTTGTTCCGTCGCGGAAAATATTATTTCACAAAAAACAGTTTCTTCAGTTTCACATGTGAAACCCCCTTAGAAGAATAGAGTGGATAATGATTGAAATCAATAGTTTTCAACAAAATTCTCATAAATTGCGATAGAAGCCGGAACGCGAGGGCATTTTCAACCGATGGTTGCAATCACTAACAACTACTGTATCTCCAAAAAAGGGTGTGTCGTAAATGCAATGCTGCGATAGCCACAAAACGGAGTTTTATTATATTGTAATACACACGGAGTTCGTCACCTGTCATGCTGGTGTCTAATAGCATCTTCGAATCCCTTCTGCATGATTCAATTTATATAGGCTATATGTTCGCAATTTCTCAAAACAATAGAGATATTTATCTATTTATATAAATGAAAAGGACTGAATAAAATTACTTGTTTACAAGATTGCATATAAACTTGAGAATAAAAATAAAAATTACAGCAAAAACATGTGTTAGTAACGAAGACGTAAACCCTCTTCTTCCCCCTTGTCACATTTCGTAATGCAGTGCTGAATCAATTCCGCCCCTTTGCCGCGTTACGTAATATGTGGACGACCTCTTACCATGTGCCTCTGTGTTTGTCACTTTAATGAGGCACAAGATTAAGTCACTTTTTTAATGAATATTTGTCTTATAGCCTCTACCAGTAGATATATCCGATCTAATGACCAAATTAAAAGCAACTGCTAGAAATGTTTGCACTACAGAAAACTTATAAATGCAAACAAATTATGGTAGCTAGTAGAATAAGAAAGTGGTGCAAACGGTAGTACCCTGAGAAAATCCATGCAGATGAGGTTTATCTGCCACAAAGCCAACATCGCGAGACCTGGGAACGAACTGGTGGCCCTACACTCTAAAGAACCCTATAAAATCAGAGAAAATGTCATCTATGGACTTTTCAGATTTTCTTAAGAAAAGGTTACAAATAAAGGGGTTAAAAACATTTTATAATTAAGGACAAATATAATTAAATAAGGATTTACAGCAGTCTCTGATTTTCTTGCTTCTTACGCAACATACAAGATATAAAGAGAGGACGATCTGAGATCTATTCACAACAGGACTTGAACCTGCAAACACGTGCACCGAAAGGAAGCAATATTAACAGACGAGTATATACACTTACCTGTAAAGCCATTACAAGTCGTGGTCTCTGAATTGCGTTAGTTGAACCGTCTCCCAATTGCCCCTCGTCATTGTCTCCCCACGTGTACACTTCCCCTTGGTCGGTACACGCTACGCAATGCAAAGAACCTGTTACAAATAAAAACATAAGAGTAAGCTATGCCAAAAAATAAAAGTATGCCTCTCTTCAACTACACATTTTATATTATTGATGCAAAAAATACTTTTATTCAAAGAATGTATCCTGAAATTACACTAAAGAATGACTACTACTGTGTAAGATACGTAACGCTTAATTTATAAATCAGCTTATTCTCGGAATAAAAGCACTAACATTCCTGAAACCATTAGTTTAATTGCAAAGCTGTATTCGCTTTTCATTATTAGGAAAATTTAATTGTAATACATCGGTATTCACCTTTCATTATTGGGAAAATTTTGTACCGAAATACACATGAAGATATACGTATACAAAATAAAGATTTCTTCTATAATGTGGTATTAAGAGTAATTACACGTTATTTTCGAGGAAGTAAAAGTTTAATAAAACTTGTTAATTCTTCACATGTAACAGTAGGATCAAGTCTTGTAACAAAAACTGCTTTTGTTTGGACTTTCTTGTTTTTTTAATTTATGACTCACCTTTTTCCCTTGCACCAAAGTTAACCTACTTTTGTTAGCTTCATGTAATATTGTGTTGTCTCTTGTTAATAAATACTTCCTATTATGAACCTTCGATTTTTGAACAATTTGCCATTCACTGTCTGTGTCTTGCCTCGCGGAACTGACCTTGACTTCATTGACCTGCACACTATTGCTGTTGCTGTCCTGTTGTAGCCCTTGTACCTGCGTTAGGTTCAGCGGAGTCTTGTTTACTATTTCAGCACATGTTGAATATGTTACGTGGGAGGTTTCCTCTCACAACTGAACTAACTTTAAGTTTTCTTGTTTAAGAGAAATCATTTCAGCCTTTAGTAACTCACAATTTTCAGTGACGGTTTATAAAGCAGTAAAAGCACATCTTTCATGTATCGCGACATAATACTAAAAGCTTACTGCAAAAATGAAATCTTCAGGTTTTACGTCCCACGGTTATGCCGGGTAGGCTAAAGAAGACGATGATGATGAGAGATGAATGAAATGAAGAAAGTGGGAGGAAACGGTAGAACCCAAGAAAACCCACGTACACGGTGTTTGTCCATTACAGTTCACTTGGAGCGAGTTGGGATCGAACACGCACCACAGGTGAACGCTCTACCACTGAGCCACTGCGACCCTTTAACACTTACTGCAATTTTCACTTTTATTTTCTGCTTTGGGTTTATGAATTAAGCTATATTCCAATTAATCCTCACTACACGATTCAATTAAAGAACTATCGTTTACTACATCTGATACCTTAATATTCCATTCAGTAGTTGGAAAAATGAAATGAAATCTTTGAGTTTTACGTCCCACGTTTATGTCGGTTAGGCTAAAGGAGACGGTGATGATGAGTAATGAATGAAATGGTGGAATGAAGAAAGTGGGAGGAAACGGGAGAACCCCGAGAAAACCCACGCACACAGTGTTTGTCCACCACAAAGTTCACTTGGCGGGGGCTGGGATCGAACCCGGGACCCCTAGCACCAGAGGTGAACGCTCTACCACTGAGCCACCGTGGCCCCTTCAGTAGTTGGAGTCGCCATTGTATTATCATCATGATTCCTGATACAATCCTGACATTCATATGTAGACCCACCTTTCATCAGATAAATTTCATATTCAACACATCTAAATTTGAGTCAACTTTTAACATGAAATCTCTGCTTACATACAAAACAAGGTAATATCAACTGTTTGCCAAATATTAGTTTCCTGCATGAAACATATGGATCCTAAGCCGGCGCTGTGCTATTATTATTATTATTATTATTATTATTATTATTATTATTATTATTATTATTATTATTATTATTATTATTATTATTATCCACTATTTTGTCTTCACATTCAGCGTCACCTCTACAAACAATTGGTAAAATGCATTCCGACAAAACCAACTACAGCAATAAAAAACGTCTTATATACAGCATTAGTTATAGCCTAGGTCCTACGTGTCCGTATAAAAAAAAAATCATAAATAATTCAAAATATAAAAAAAAAGAAAGAGAGAGAGAGAAAGAAAGAATGAAAGAGTAAAACCTTTACTTCATTTCATTATAATTTCAAAATAGAAACACATTTAATACAAACCTGTAGCAATACAAATAACCTTCTTTCCTTGCAGTGCTGCAACTTTTCTAGGACGTCTTACATGATCATCTGTTCCATGTCCCAAACGATGATAGTCGCCTTTCCCCCTTCAAAAAATAACACACAAAGTATTGAAAAATATTCCACGTTTTAATTACAGAACGTTACGAAATATTTTTATCCAATCTACGATATGAACAGATCTTATGCGAGCTCAAATGAATTCCCGTTAATACTAGTTTAAAAATTAAAATTAATTCCTGGTGCTACATGCCCACGACTAGCTCAAAACAGCTGAATGACGCATGTTTAATTGACTGATGCGTGGTGAGAGCATTGCTTTTCAAGGCTATTATATCTTATATTAGATGTCAGAATTTAAGTAGTTTCTTAAATGTCTCACATACCATCTTTATGCAAAATGACTAACGCTTGGATTCCAATTTAAGCAGTCAGATTAAACTCCAATTAATCAAAATGGAACACAGTGCCTCACGATTGGGTGTCAAAATAAAATTTAAAAAAAAATAAATAAATAAATGTACAACCACAAGGAATGTAATAGCGAACAACGCGTTATCAATAAGGTACGAGGCATTTAATACAAAACAGACTAGTATTTCAAAGTTTACTCAATTGGAATCGGTCAAATAGATGAATATATAATAACAAGGTAACCAGACATTCAATACATTTTATAATTAAATAACTTATTGAATGAAATTATGGTACATTATGATAACATCATGAGAAAATCAAGACAAGAGTTAAATGTGAATCTTCAAATTTACGACCGTTGAACTGACAAATACAATTTGGCAAAAATGTTTTGAAAAATCACTCGAAAACAACTTCGTATTTTTTATCTTGTGCTCCAGAATAAAACCACACTATTTTGTAATTAATTTAATATAAATAGTGGCTACACAATATTTATGAGCACACAGAAGTAATGGAAGTGTTTAAGTAATGTTCGAGAGATTCGCTTTATAACAAACATAAAAAATTGAAAAATACGAAACACACTTACATGAAGAAGCTTTTTACTGAATAATGAGCAAAGAGAAAGAGAGAGAGAGGGGGGGAGTTCCGACGCAAAAATAGAAAATGAGTTCCTTAACATAAATATTATAAACGATACCGCTAAAACGCTTTTTTTTTTAGATAAGGAGGGAAAAGGTAACGAGGGAACAAAATAAAGAGAGCTATAAAGCATTCCGGTCAGGGTTACTCTTTCATTATTCTTGCCGGTTCTCCCTATTTCTTTCCCTCCCTATCTTATGAAGTTAATGAAAATTTAAGAAGTAGCAGTGTCTCATGTGCATCACGTAGAGGAGTTTGGTTTGTTGGTTTTACTAGAGAGAGATTAGTCTGGAGATGGAATATACAGTGTGTCTGGATGAAAATATACCAATAAAAAATTTGAATAACTCGAGGACCAATAGTAATAGAATCATCAGGTTTCGTTTTTCGGGAAGAAAAAAGAATAAAATTTTATATCCAGTATATATATACACACACACACAAAATCACTCAACTCAACTAAGTACACCTTCACGTGTGCCTCTTTTGTTGCTTAGCAAACATCATGGCGGTACTCAACCTCCCTCCAAGTGTTGCATAACACTCGTTGGGTCTGATACTCAAAAGTCTTCATGTATCCCAAAGAAAATGTCTAGGAGGTCAAGTCGGACGATCTCGGAGGCCACTGAATGGGACCTCCCCTCCCAATTCAATTATTCCGGAAATGGTCATTCAATAATTCTCTCACACAACAACATAACGGGAAGAAGCCCCTTCTTGTTGGAACATGTATCTCTATGACATGTGAGGTACAACATAATTTTCCAATATTACCTGCTACATTGCTTCTGTAACTCCAGCCTCTTCAAAGAAGAATGGGCGTATTACAGAACTTTCAGTCAACGCACACCACACGTTTAATTTCGGGCTGTTTCATTCGTTCCACAAACTGATGTGGATTTTCCTCATCCCATACCCTGCAGTTATGCTTATGCACCTTAGCTGACTGTGGAAGGTGGCTTCGTCAGAAAAAGCTACTCTTTTAAGAAAATCATTGTCCTCATCAACGTGCTATAGCATTTTAACAACGAATTCATATCTGCAAGGCTTGTCACTAAACTAAAGTTCTTGAACAAGCTACAACTTGTAGGCTCTGAGACGTAATCTTCTATGTACGATACCATGCACAGTCAAACACGATATTGTTCACCACAAACTTATATCACCTAGGGTCGAAACAGGGATCCTTCGTACCATAGGTGAGGACTCTTAGCTGATAAACCATTTTAGTGTACTTTTTTAGAGCGTGTGACTGTTTTCACTATTTTCTGGTAAGTAATGTATTATATATCTTACATAACTGAATGCATGCTGAATAAGACAATATACAAACTACAAGCTTACCAAGTGTAAACACTCCCTGATCGGGTAAGAGCTACAGAAAACTGGGATCCGCATTCCACTTTGACCACTCCAAGTCCAGCCAATGATTCTATTTTCATAGGAATCTGAAAAAGCAACAAAACCAAAATAAGGTTATAACACTTCGATTTTTCAAATTTTATTTACATGAGAAAGAGTAAAAGAAATATATTATCAAAGTAGAAAAATCAAATGCTTAGCAATTGCGTGGAATGAGGAAACTCTATTTTAAATATATTTTTATTATTTATGTCGTAGTTCTTTTCGTTTTAAGAAAAGGTTTTTTAAAAAAATGTGGGTTTTACGGTGTATGAAAAATGTATATACAATCAGATCAATACAGAAGAGAAACTACGCAACATATGCAGAAAAGCTACTTGTATTTTAACTTTACTTTCTATGGGTTACGTTTAAATTATTTCCATTTTTATATTGGTATAAATGTCTAATATCTTTAAATTTTAATGGTTTTCACTATGGTTTCCCTTCGTGCTTTTGGAAGTGACTGACGCATGATGGATAATTTCATAACATTTTTAAAATTGAAATATTTCATTGAAATTTCAGAAAAAAATATTTTTTTCGCTTTTATGATTGTTTAATACATATAAGACACTGGTATTGTGGAAATAAAAATCGCAGCTATTAGAGTGAATACACTCTTTTATTTATTAAAGTAGGCTAAGTTACCAAGCAAGAAGTATGAAGAAAGACTTTTGTTGTACGAGTATACGAGTCTTGACAAATCCCATGTTTAACTGACTTTAATATGTTTCTGTATCAGAAACATCAGAATAAGCACTGCCACTTTTCTCAGAGATATCAGAGCCACCAGTCTCTGCATATGACACATCGACATCAATGTCACTATCAGATTCTGTAGGTGTAGAAGTGTTTGTTTCCTCTTCATACATTGTGTCCATTCGTCCTTGAATCTGCTTCTTCCTTTTCTTCACTGAATATCTACTTGTACCTGCTGTAGGCTCATTTTGGTTACGATTCGGACTTAATCAACTCCTCTTAGAAAAGATGGGGCCACGATGGCTCAGTGGTAGAGCGTTCATCTCTGGTGCTTGGGGTCCCGGGTTCGATCCCAGCCTCCGCCAAGTGAACTTTGTGGTGGACAAACACCGTGTGCGTGGGTTTCCTCGGGGTTCTCCCGTTTCCTCCCACTTTATTCATTCCACCATTTTCATTCATTACTCATCATCACCGTCTCCTTTAGCCCAACCGGCATAACCGAGGGACGTAAAACTCAAAGATTTTATTTCATTTCATTTAATTTGCTCTTAGAAAGGGAAGATAACTTTTCATCTCCAACAGATCTTTTTTCAAATAGTGATATGTACTTCAGGTTATGCTTTACAAGTCACTTTAGCAGCACGTTCATTTGTTAAACGGTTGCGTTTCTTCATATGGATGCTTCCATATGTGCTGAAGATCCTTTCACAAGGAGCAGATATGGCAGGAAGGCCAAGAACTTTGCTTGTAAATTTTGTGAGCTCACAGGAAGGGTGTATTTCATTCCACCAAGTTAGAAGAGACACTTTTGACGCAGCAGACCACAGATATTCTTTGGACCAGATGTTTTCTTTCACTCTGTATTGTGCAAATTGGGCCAGAACTTCTGTGTCATCAGTATCTGAATAAAGCCTTGAAATCTGCTCAAATATTCTAGAGTGTCCGATTGTTCTTTGGTGGTGCTTCTGTAATTTGGATCTAGAATATTCGCTAACAAACGTACAGGACGCAGACACATCTGCTTACGATCCTCGAAGAACTCCACATTATGTTTTGTTCTTCCCTTTTAAGAACAGGAGCGCCTGAAACTGTGTTTTGGATTTTCTTCCTCAGGTCGGAAAATATTTCATACGCTTTGCTTATCTGAGGTCGATTTTAGTGATCCAATTTGCTATTGGAACAATTAAACTATGAAAGTTGCTTATTTTGTCCCAGAAGGCATCTTGGAGAATGAAGTCCTTGAAATATTTTATTTTGAAATATTTCAAATTGAAATTTTTCATGCTCACAACTCTACGCATAAGTAGCTGAAACATACAGAAAACCAACGAACTTGTAAAAATTTCACTTTCTCTAATTTCACATAATATATTAAACTGATACATAATTACTTAAAAATAATTAATTCATTGACATTTTAAGGTTTTACGGTAACTTTATCCTTAAGGTTTCGAGGCGTTTATTTTTTATGCGTTCTACAAGATTACACTGAATCTGCTTCTTTCTGTTCCAGTTTATCACGTATTTGATACAAAAAGGTAGTGATTCCCATAGAACTTACCTAATACCACGCAACATCGCTTCTGGTCTTGATAGTCCAATGAATTATGTTTGGAAGAAGCATTATCCCTCACATCTCTCATCTATCAATAGATCCGAAGTTTCAGCAAATTAAGGGATGATTATTTCTGCGTTTCACTTGCTACTCCAAAGTCTCAACGATTTCTAATTAATTTAAATCTGAGAATTTTGAAGGTCAGACCAGATACAACCAGGTGGCTAAATGTTCCTCAAACCATGTACAAACGCTTTAAGCACTAACAATACGACAGTTGTCATGAAAGATTTGGTTGGTTGTAGTAAATTCCTTCCAGTACCTAAGTTTCATATGACGTAGACCTACGGCTTAACGTAGAATCCAAACCACGTGAGTTCCCATCGGGAATCAAAACTGGATTCGTCACGCCGAAGGCGCATATGGTAACCAAATAGTCACAAGGAAATTCTTAGATGAGAATGTATACTGCATATTCATCACGAAAACGTTGGGGAAATGCTACACCTGGTCGCTGAGAATGTCCAAATAAACTCGCTGATCCATGTTCACATTCATCTCTGTGAGTGTACCCAAGTCAGTTCATATTCACATTTACCTGTACGCAGTGGTGCTTATCTTCACCCCGCACCCCTCAAGACTGAGCAACACTCCCAAATTTATCATTCTGCACCCCAAATATATCTTTCTCCCTCCAAATTTAACAATCTCTAGTTTGATTATATTATTTTCAATGAAAACTCCCCCCTCCCAAAAAAGAAAAAATAGAACTTTACATGAACATAACCTGCACCATTAAACATGCCTTGGGCACTCCTGCCTCTTATGAGTGTACGCAAGTCTCTGTACGAAAAAAAAAAAAAAAAAAAAAAAAGACAATGACATCTCACAGAACCACCACCTGCTTGTACTTCAAGTAAAATGCTTTATTGGGCTTTCAGTGCAGTCTGATCTAACAAATCGTTGCTTCCAGACCACATTACACATTTCCTGTCCGCTACACTCCAGTGTCTCAATTCTTGAGCCCATTGATGACGTAGCTTTATGCGCCGTAGTAAAATTGACCCCTTTCTTGGTACTCGATTCTAAATTACATTGCTTTAAGTTTCTTCCGCAATATTTTCTTTCTTTCTTTCCGAAATAAACTGGGATCGACCTGCATTTATAGACTGCAGCAATTTCTGTTGAGAATTAACTTGTCGGCGGTCCCCCCCCCCCCCCCCCGCATAAATAGATTTTTGCTACCATAGTTCTGAGTCGTTCTGTGTTCACACACGGTTTATACATGTTGTACGGTCCGTTTTGATACATCAACAAATCCGACAATTTCGTTTCTTGTCTGTCCAAACACAATGGATTTTTTTTTTTTTCGTTTATCACATCTTTGTTTCCATCCACCCTGATGAGTTGTTTCCATATAGTCGACTGGCACACCCACTCCAGTTTATTCTAATCGTCATGTGTAAGCGATAATACATCATTTTAGTCACGTATAATCACTGAAACACCAACTATAACGGTAGAACCGGCCAATATTATTTCTACAGAGAAATAACTACGTTTTTATCTGGGATTCTTGTAAGGTCCTTCCGTCATTTGTGCGTTTATTATTTGTGTCCATCGCAAACGATCTTTTTTTTTCACGAACATTCATTCATACAGTTCCATGATGCACTTGTACCGTCTCTTGTAACTAGATTGCAGTATTTGGAATTAAACGACTTTAATTGTTAATACTTTTGACCCCTATCTATAAAAACAGCCTAGAATTTGACTCAGTTTTGAAATGAAATGAAATTAAATCTTTCAGTTGAACATCCCATGATTATGCCCTTTAGGCCAAGGCAGACGATAATTAAGGCAAGTGAATGATGATAGAAGAGTCGATGGAATAAGAATGTGGGGGGAAATGGAAGTACCCGAAAAAAAAAAACGGGCACGACGTTGTCCACCATAAACTTACTTGGCGGGGATCAAACCAGGGACCCCATGCATCAGAGATAAGCGCTCTACTACTGAGCCAACGTGCCCCTTCGACTCAGTTTTGAGCCCCCTCATGGTTATAGGATTAGTGTGTGCCCCCGAGACCAAGGTTAGATTCCCAGTGGAAGCTCATGTGGTTAGGGCCCCACAATAAGCTGTATATTCACGTTTCAAAGAGCTTCGAAGTTGAAAGGGACCCTAACCTTCATATCAACCAACTAGTCAATCGATTCAACTTTGACACATTTACGTTTCGCATAATGCTCTTCTATTAGGATTTGATTGGATTGGATCTTAACGTGCCTTTCAGCACCATGGCTGTATGAGATGTGTGCCTACATCTTAAGGTAGGATCTGAACCACATTAGCTCCCGCTGGGAATTCATTCGATCTGTTTGATTCCCGGATTTTAGTTTTACGTAGGGACATCTTCCTTGTAAAACTTTCGTGGTGTTTCAACAAGAAACTAAATATGATATATTCATCATCATCATAAGTATTCTGCCATTATTGGCAGATCACTTGCTGCAACTGAGAAGCTTCCATGCTCCACGATCTTCGGCTAACCTCTTTGTGTTCATGTACGACTTTTCTGTTTCGACATCGTCCATTAATTGTAATCTCCTTCGCCTCCTCCCTGTCTTTCCTGCCACCGTATCCTCTAGAACGTCCCTCATGATACAGTTCTTCTTTGCCAATATCCCAACTCTTTCTCTTCTTAATAATGTCTAAAATTGTTCTTTTCTCCCCCACCATTTCTAACACCCTCTCATTCGTTTTCCGCTCGACCCAGCTAATTCTCTCCATTCCTCTCCACACCCACATTTCAAAAGCTTCCAGTCGTTTTTCATCATTTTTGCGTAACGTCTATGTTTCTGACCTATATAGCACCATACTCCTTACGAAGCATTTAGCGAGTCTTTTTCTCAACTCTTTATTTAAGGTCCCACAAAACAGTATTTTCTTCCTCCTCCTACATTTCATATCATTACTAATACTACTACTACGACATATTAAGAATACCTTATTTTAAACTTTTTTACGATAATTTCTTTCCAATTTTGATTTTCGAAACAGAACAGTGGTATAAAATAAAATCAGACTTGTCTAATGAAGATAACGATGCAAAAGAAAAGAATAATTACCTTACAGCCATCAGAACCACCTCTACCCAATTTTCCATAATCACCATCACCCCAGGACCAAACATTGTCGTCATCAGTAATACACAGTGTCTGAGCATCACCGCTGCCACAGGCAATATCACATACTCTATATCCTAATAGAGCTTCTACCTGCAAAATAAAAGTAGACGAGACATATTGGTAACATCAACGTTTTTTTATAAATCGCTTACAGCAGTATAATTCACGCTATAATTTTTATTTGGTACCTAGTAAGACGAAACTTACCAATTTTGGTTTCATTTGGTCTTCACTGTCCCCATGTCCTAGTCTCCCGTAACGACCTTTTCCCCAAGTATACACTTCTCCATTTGATGTGATGGCAGCGCTGTGTGCACCTCCGCACGCAATATCAACAATTTCTTTTCCTCTCAATGCCTCAATCACACGTGGACGATCACACGAACTGCAAACAACAATTTCAAAATGCAATATTTCAACAACTGGAAGACAATTGTGTAAAAATATTAATGAACATTTTATTGTTTAGCCATAGAGTATATTGGTAATTTTATTGAAACAAATTTCACAATCAGCAAGCTGTTATAATTTAAAATATTTATAGTGATCTTTATTATGAACTAATTTTGACGATATTAATTTAATTTTATGCGTTGGACTTAAAGAAGTGCATTTCGTTTCACTTCTGCATTTTCTTTTTACATTATAATGCATTCTTTGTTCATGTTTGAACTTCACCCGTGAGAACTATTCTGATAACGTTTTCTCACATACCTTTCTTATACGTCATGATAATGCTCCAGCCAGTGAAAGTATATCTGCAGACGAAATGAATAAAAATTCGTATGTTGTGAGGGGCTTGGTACTTCATTTTACGCCTGGGTTCTAGACTTATGGGCGGGGCTTCGTTAGAAAAGTGGAAAGAGTGATACTCTATTCTGAAAGATGGTGGCATAATATACAGACGTGCATGTTTGTTGTGTTCAATTTTTATTATTTTTTATTTATTTTTTTAAACCTTTGTGTAACTATGTAGAAAGCTAAGAATCTACACAATACAAGTATAGTAAATTGGGTCATATGTGTATTAAATTCAGGATTTTTCCTCTGTGCATGTTATGTGCGTAATAGTTCGTCGTAGTATGTTTTATCTGTAATTGCTTAATCTATAACTTCTAATATATTGGTTTATTGCGGTTGTTTGTGGTGAGGTTGGAACAAAGCTTCGTTTGCTTCAAATCGCATCACAATTTGCGGGAAAACAGCATTTGTGTACAGATAGCTTTGTATACATTCAGGTTGACATTAGCAAAGCTGTCAATGCACGGGTGCTGAATGTATTCCAAGTTCGATTCTCGATCACGTTGGTTTCTTTTGCCATCCGCAGTAATCATAATATATTTTGGAATCTTTGACTTTCGTACCTTGAAGGATAAGGCTGAAAAGAATAGTAATTCATTTTGTGTAAAGAGAAAACATTAAAGACATAAAAGTACTTTGTTAACTTCTACTCAAAAAACAAAACACACTTAATTTATAGATTTGTACGATTTCAGAATTCTATTGCCAACAAGTAATATTTCTTCTCTCAGTGTGTCATTATGCAGCATTCTTAAGTTTGAACTATTTTTAAATTGTCCACTCTTTTTCCACTATACCTCTATTATTTGTGATAACAGACGGGCTAAGGCTGCCTTTACACTATGATCTTGTGAGCCGCTCATGTAAACCTGTAGTGTGAAGGCGCTGAATACTTCTGAGCCGCTCAAAAGATCGTGATACCAAAATGGCAGCCATGCTACAGCCAGAAGAAGCCGTAGCTTTAATCTTGGCGATAAATTGCAAGAAGAAAAAAGAAGATATAGAACAATGTGGATTGATTCTATAAATCGATCAAGATTGGAAGAATATTCATTTTAGTCTGTTTCTTAAACTGAGAGAAGATGGAAAAAAAAATGCAATTACTTCAGAATGTCTATATCTTCGTTTGACGAACTGTATAGTAGTATAAAGTGTGCATTTCATCAGAGTAACACCAAAATGAGACAATTTTCAACATTAAATATATGTACACTTTTCTCCATTCCAAACTGAGTTCACGCTCACGTGTGAAGGGCTCTGATAAGACTGCGTGTAATTTTCTTCCCCGCCAACAACTCACTCGAGCCATCTACTGGCAGGGTGATCTTCATAGCAGCTCAGAGCCGCGGCTCACTTGCACCGAAGCGCACTGTGAAGACGTATATTTAAAACAATGTAAAGCTAGCAGCTGCAGCTCACGTGAACGGCTCACAGGATCCTAGTGTGAAGGCTACCTAAAAAATCTAGTGAGAACTAATACATACAAGTATTTACCTTATCATCTGTTACCATATATTAATTTAATTAATCTTATCTAGATATTATTAAAAACTAAACAATACTAACCTTCTGCTACCATGTCCTAGTTTGCCGTCGTCTCCTTCGCCCCACGAATATACCTCCCCTTCAGCAGACAGAGCAAGGCAATGCTTACCCCCAGAATTAACTGCCACCTAAAATTAAAACACAATGCTCACTTGGTATTATCACACGATTTAAAGCATTCAGTACCGAACTTAATAGTTTACCTTTAGCGTTTTACATAATCTTAACTTCATGTTTTCTTATAATATTTGTCTAAATTCTAAAAGTTAATAAATGTGATTAAGATACTAATAAAACATGTATTACAAATAAAGTAAGAGCGCATTGCCTTGAATGTGAGAATCGGCAGAAATCATAATTAATACTAATGACACTAATTATATTTTATATTAAAATGAACACAATTACATTTTGAAAGGAACTTTGTTGATTAAACAGTGAGATATTCTAGTTCTAACTTTCACTAAAATTCCATCATTTTTATCCATACCAATTCTTAAAATACTGATACTAATTCCTTAAACTTACCTTTTTAATGAAAACATGCTGTATTGATTCCAGCAATGTCGGAGTTGATACAGATTCTGTTCCTCCTATTCCCAATCTTCCTCCAGCTCCATAGCCTTTTAAAATAATATTGAAACACTTAACACACTTTGAATATAATTTTCTTTCTGTATCACAAACTACAAATTATTTTATCAGAAAAGAAAAAAAAAAAACTTACTTTCCTCGTATGAAGATATGAAGGATTATTAGTTTTATTCATTTCAAATATTTGACATTTGAATTTAAAATAGTCACTGAAAATTTCAAGAAATGGAAGGGTTTAGTTACCAACCAAAATTAGATTTCAGTGCAAATGACAAAATTATTTTTACTTTGGTTAAACAAGCACAAATGAATAAAAAATATTCTATGATTTGTAGGAGTTGAGTGTTGATTTTGAGTTTAACGTCCCTTTCAGCAGCGATGCTATATAAGGCGGGACCTACTGATTAACGTGGTATCCGAACCACAATGACTCCCGCCAGGAATCGAACCCGGGTCTCCCACGTCAAAGGCGCGTACGCTAACTGCTTAGCCATGAAGGAGCTCTATGATTTGTAGGAGTTAAATTGTACGTCTTGTTCTTTCAATCTACCTCTATGCGACAACTGAATGGTTGATTTGGATATAGTCTTAAGAAGCATTTTCTTCAAAATGCATTTTCTTGCATAAATGAAAATGAAATGAAATCTTTAAGGTTTAAGTCCCCACGGTTATGCCGGCTAGGCTAAAGGAGACGGTGATGATGAAAAATTAATGAAATGGTGGAATGAAGAAAAAGAGAGGAAACGGAAGAACCCCGAGAAAACCCAAGCATATGGTGTTTGTCCACCACAAAACTAACTTTTCTTGCATAAATTATTTACGTTTGGATATCAACATATATTCACACAAAGTTTATTAAAGTATGTGACTCAATAGGGATAATCATTCTCTGGTGGTCTAGTGGTTAGCGCGTGGTGAAGTGCTTCCGAGTTCAACTCCCGGTGTGAGAGCACTAAACATCTATTTTAACAATCATTCACTTTCATTAATCATCCGTCTTCTTTAGCCTGGAAGCCATAACCGTGAAACATTAAATTAAATATTTAATTTTTTCTCCACAAAAAGGGTAAGCCTGTATCCACATAAACCAAATAACAGAACAGAATTTGTAAAAGCCTCCCCTGTAACTACGAATTTGTTACATAAATCCTTATCCTAATCTACACTTTAATCTCGCGCAAGAAAGGAAGAAAGTTACATTTTGAACAAAACCGAATTCATGACAGACACATGAAGAAAAAAGTTTCAATTTATTGCGTTTTCTTGTCTGCTTGCTTATACGAGGGACGTCCAATAAATTATCTACCTGGACAGAAAGGGAGAGGCGGAGCATAATGACATCTGACACGCACGCCAAGGCCATTGTGGGGAACCTCGCTGCGCAATTTAAGGTCAGTCGGAGCAACGCAGTGACCGTGAGCAGTTTTTGGATCGCCGCGAACAATGGATCTGCAGAAGTTGGAGCACCGCTCGATCATCAAGCTTCTCACTAATGGCTATTTCCTCTTCCGAGACCTGAAGAAACACCTCCAGGGACAACGTTTTTCGTTGGACAACGAGGTCTAATACGCTGTTTCCTAGTGGTTTGCAGGCCTTGACAAACACTATTTTTTCTCTGGGATTTCTTCGCTACCCACAAAGTGGCGACGGTGCATAGACCTCAATGGGAACTACATTGAAAAACAGTGGTGACCAGGTGAGGCTATCTGTATTAGGGATGGCCCAAAAATTTCAGTTCCGGCGGAACCGGTTCCAAGAACCGGTTCTTGGACATCCGATTTTTAGAACCGGTTCCGGAACCGGTTCCAGAACCGGATCTTAGGAACAGGTTAAAGACCTGGATCCGAAAGCCCGGTTCTAGACCTGGATCCGAAAAAACTGTTCCGGAACTGGATCCGTTCAGAGCCGAAAACCGGTTCCGCCACGAACCGGTTCTGGCCATCCCTAATCTGTATTCCTTCCTGCCTAGGTAGATAACTTATTGGACGCCCCTCGTAAGTTCTGTAATGATTTTCACCACATCGTATATTTTGAGAATATCAACTGTCTACTACCTATAAAGGTATACTTTCTTACAATTTTTATTGAATTTCCTTACATATAAGGTAATATTTTATCTTCACTTTTACCTTGATCCATAATAAAAATCATTTGATTTGAAAACTTCGTAATGAAACATCACTACAAAAACTTATAATCAAATGCGCTAAAATAACATAGCTTTTGCTCCGGGCATATCGTTACTACTCCTATTATAGTAATTTGCTCACATTTTTAAATTATTACAACTATCAAGTTCCAAAACAAAAAACTATATATCATTATTTTTCTTCTATAAAATTTCTTAAATATATTACACTAATAAAATGTGAAATCTGCGAAACAATGAGGATTTCTTTCTTTACTTCCTTTTTTCTAAGTAAGGCATCAAGAGAGGCGAAGAGGATAAAGACAGAAATTAACAAATTTATAAACTTTTCAGTAAATTTTCGCAAAGAATGATATTCAGTAGTACACTTTAAATATGTTAATCACTGATCTGTTATCAAAGAGATATTCACGGGCCGAAGAGTTCTCTACCTGCGGAATGTTCCAGTTGATGAAATTTACTACGCTCTTAACTGCTCGACAGATCGAAAATGGCTATGAAGCGTAGTTCCCGCTAAATCTATGCTTTCCATTACCTGAAATGTCCATTTTTCACATAGAAGAATAAGTATATAGAAAGTATTTGAACCCCTCCTTCTTAGGACACAAATGAAGATGATGAGAGATGAGAGCTCCTTCGTAGCTAAGCGGTTAGCGTACGCGCCTTTGGCGTGGGAGACCCAGGTTTGATTCCCGGCGGGAGCTCATGTGGTTCGGATTCCACGTTAATCAGTAGGTCCACGTCTCATATAGCCTCGCTGCTGAACGGGACGTTAAACTCGAAATCAACTTAACTCAACGAAAGAAGATGAATAAGGATTTTATCGAACGGCATCGAAGATGTCACTATTCATCTCAGTGATCCCGAAAATTATGAATTGGATATTAATATCGGTCGTTTTCGATTCTTTTTAAATGACAACCCCTTTCATTTTCACTCCCTATATCAATGCCACTCAACTTGAATTTGAACGACATCGAGTGCCACTATTCATCTAGGCAACGAAAACTATGGATTGGACACTATTATCGGTTGTTTTCGATTATTTTTATATCACCCCCTTCCGACCCTTCACCCCATACTGAAGGAACTTAACTTAGACTTCAACGCCAACGGGAGTCACTATTCATCTCACCCTCATGCTGGTACAGCGTTTCTGTAGTAGAGCACTTACCTCTTGTGCAAGGGGTCCTTGATTCGATTCCCGGCGAAGTTTGTGGTGGACACATTGTATTCGTGGGTTTTCTCGGAGTATTCCCGTTTCCTCCCCATTTTCATTCTACCGATTCTTGCATCGTCATTTATTTGCCTCAATCAGCCGTCTTTCTTTGCCTACAAAGCATAATCATCGGATGTTAACCTGAAAGATTCATGCGCATAGTTTGTCGATCACTTCAGTTTTTACTCACTCTGTACATAAAATAATTTAAGATTCAGTAAGTTAATAAATACTAGGTTAGCATAAATAATTTATCGGATTATAAAACAGAAATTAAAGACCTGCAAAGATGGGTGATGTATGAAAAAATACCTACATTCATCAAGTTTAAATGGTGCGCGTTGACATGCTAAATGACAGGTTTATGACGGCAGTTTATAAAATGACAACAATACGGGAGAAGAGTTTTTTTTTTTTTTTGTGTGTGTGTGTGTGTGTGTGTGTGTTAGAATATCTGAAGTGTTCATCGATTACAATAGTCCACCGTAAATCCGTACACCAGTACAAGAAAGATGCACCTGATCACTAGACATTTCGTGTTGGCATCGTCACTTTGCGATACAGGTTACCTTGGTAAGCGGAAAAGCAATGGGCGACCACCTATAATGTGCTTCTGGTCATATGGTCCAAAGTCTCTATATCTCACTACTACTCTTCCTGCGGGGGTATGTAAAGAGCAGTTTATCTACTACAATGCCAAAAACAACGCAAAAAATGAAAACAAAATCATATTGCTGCGACGACCATTGACAGGAACATGCTATTTAACATACGGAACCAAGTGGATTACCACTTCGAGATGTGTCGTATGACCAATGGCGCACACATTTAACACCTGTAGTACGTACCTGAAACTTGTTGAGTATATGTATCTTCCATAGCGTAATCAATAAATTTGAAGACCAACCTTGCTTTTTTGTATCCTATTACAGTTAAGTTCAAATGAACATGATAATAACGTCGAATTATTGCTGACAGCTGTCAGTGTTGTCACAACATATGTAAGAAAAGATTTTAATGAGGCGAGTTCTTTTTGAGTTTATTGATAAGATATTGCTTCTCAAGCGGCTCAGATTAGAGTCTGAAAAGTTCCTTGAAATTGCAATTTTGTCTTTCCGGGTTTAAATAAATTTATTTGTAATTGAATTTCATATTTTATCATACCTATAGTCAAATAACTGATTGGTTAATTTGTGAGTTTAACGTTCTTTCCAGGCTGGGGCTATATATATTTAATATTCCAAGGACATAATACAAGTATGTAATTTCAGAATTTTTTATGCAAAGACTTACCTGTTGCATAAACTTTCCCATCTGCAGTCACTGCCATCAACGTTTGTTCACCACCGACCAATTGCACAGGCCTCAAAGCTGATAGTGCTTCGCAAGGAGTCGGTAATTTTACTTTCGCTCCTTCAACTCCACCCAGCTGACCTCGATGATTATGTCCCCAGCCATAGATGGTGCCACTGCCACCCCAGGACAAGGTCCAATCTTCAGGACGTCTAAAGGTAAAATGGAAATCCAGACAATTATGGTTTCATGCGAGATGGCCAATACTCATTTAGAAATTTGATGACGCTCCTTAAGTGTAAAAGTATATTTTCACGCCGATTTGTCTACCTTAATTACAAAAGCATTGTAGGGACATTAAAAAAAATGTGAAGAATTAAAGAGCAACAGGGATAGATAGAAATAAGTAAGAACTTTTTTCTTGTTATAATTACCTCCAGATTATCTTCTTCCAATTAGTAATCTAAACCTATACATGTTTGCTGTGAAGGCGTACTACTGGTTTTCTCCGATATGACAGTAAGGATATAGATGACCAATTTTTATCTGTTACAGCCATGTCTAATGTTAATTCAGCAAATTTACTCGGAAATGTAAAAATTTACCCTCAAGAAGTATCAACAATTTTACAAAAGAAAAAAAAATGAAATGAAATCTTTGAGTTTTACGTCCCACGCTTATGCCGGTTAGGTTAAAGGAAACGGTGATGATGAGTAATTAATGGAATGGTGGAATGAAGAAAGTGGGAGGAAACGGGAGAACCCCGAGAAAACCCACGCACACGGTGTTTGTCCACCACAAAGTTCACTTGGCGGGGGCTGGGATCGAACCCGGGACCCCAAGCACCAGAGGTGAACGCTCTACCACTGAGCCACCGCGGCCCACAATTTTACAAGAATAGGAATTACTTAAAATCCAATGTTCACAGTCGGACGAAGTCATTATAAGAAAATGTACACACCAGATACATTATTTAAGAAATTTAAAAAAATGGTGAATGAATATATTGGTTTCTCATAAACATCAAGGCTATATAAGGTAGACCTGATACCTCAGGACCGAACCATGTACAAAGTACATGCTTACAAATCACAGAATGCCTATTTTAGTTTTATGACTAATGATTTTGTTCCTTTATCAAAACCATCACTCTGTACTTTATTTGTTCTTCTTCTTCTTCTTCTTACTACTACTACTACTACTACTACTACTACGACTACTACTACTACTACTACTACTACTACTACTACTACTACTACTACTACTAATAATAATAATAATAATAATAATAATAATAATAATAATAATAATATAATGTTTAAATGTTTATTAGGCAGCTAACAGCATACATAGGCACTAGTGCCCGAACAGCAGGCACATGATACATGCAACCCTACATATACAGCAGTCTTAAATTACAGTAGAGCGTCGATTATCCGAACGTCGGTCAACCGAACAACCGCTTAACCAAACTGTGTACTCGCTCGCACCTGTTACTCTCCCACCCTACCGTTCATCCCCCTCACTCCCAAACCAAATTTCCCACAGTAGTCGCCGCACTGAGCCACCGCTGGCGGAACATTGCTTCTAATGGGGCCTTCATAAGGCGCTGCTGACCGGCCAAGCCGCCAGTCGCTGTGTTTCAACAATCAGCACACTTCTGTCGGTTTGGCACTGGCTGTAGAAGTACAGTCCAGTACAGTGCAGTACAGTACAGTACAGTACAGTTCGATTATCCGAACAAACCAGTTTTCCGAACACCCATGTCCCCCAATTACTTCGGATAATCGACGCTCTACTGTATATTTAAGAGGAGGCAAAATACACCAGCAATACAAGCTAATTCAATCGATATCATAAATAAAATAATAATAATAATAGCAATAATAAAATGAACATACAAAAATTTAAAAAATTACATATGACATGTAAATAAAGACTCGTAACTACGACAAAAAAAGTATCCGTATCCGAAAAAAATAAAACCTTAAACCTAGAAGAAAAGAAAAGATGACAGAAAAATTAAAAAAAAAAAAAAAAAAAAAAAAAGATAACTAAAATACAAACTAACAACACTTAAGGAAAACGTTTTAAAACCTTTCAATTGGCACCTCACTAAATTAAATAAGTAAACATTATGGCTCCTTTAGAAATTTAATAAGTTCTGAACGAACTTAACAAAGTTAATCTGGAAAATATCTAGAACAGAGTAATATTTGTTTGCAGTATTTACAGTTTCATAAACAGAACATTTCAATGTAGAAACATTCGAAACGAAAAGAACAAAATTTCTAATGTTACGGCACTGAGTACTTACGTAAAATAAGCCATCAATAAAGAAACTTTCATAAAGAATATTATGAAAAAAAAATCATATAGAAAATATAACGCCTATCGTTTAAAGATAACAGCTGTAGATATACAAGACAAACTCACATCTTTGAAATCTTTGAACTTCCATCGTAATAATAATAATAATAATAATAATAATAATAATAATAATAATAATAATAATAATAATAATAATAATAATAATAATAATAATAATAATAATAAGAAGAAGAAGAAGAAGAAGAAGAAGAAGAAGTTCCCTGACAATGCAGCTCCGAACTAGTCTTACCAAACGATTTTCAGCTGAGTGATGTATGATCAGCAAATTGACTCCATTGTGGTTGTTAGTAGACTGCGAAGCCTACAAAACGGCGTTCAGTTGAGTAATGTGTAGTTAACATTACTGGGGTTGTAGGCCTAACAGACTGCTTTTAGTTGAATGATGTTGCCAGCACATTGTTACTGGATATCTGGTCTTACTTAGACGCTTATAATGTGGTCAGCACATGGACCCGAACGCGACTGCTACAGGGATTTATAGCTATAACAGACAGCTTGATTTATGTATGGCTACCACACCAACCCTCAACGCGGGTGTTCTGAATTTTTACGTCCACGAGAATAGTTAAGTAATGTATAGTCAGCACATTGATCTCAACGCGTTCGTTACTAGACTTTCTAGGCCTTCCAGACTGCTTTTAATTGAGTGATCCGTATGGTCAGCACATGGAACCCATCTCAAATGTAAATAAATTTTTAAGTTTACCACATGGACTTGGAAATTAGAGAGGTCGCCCATTTTACACTATCACCGTCAGCTCACAGCACACTGACGAGCTAGTCCTCCTTACGTAGTACGGCCTTTGCCTTAATATACTACCACCAACAGCCCTGACCGTTGCCACCCCAGACTTCTGATGGAGGCACTAGGAGAAAGACAAATGAAATCCAGTTTAAACTCCCACGATTATGCCCTTTAGGCTAATGGAGACGGATGATTTAGGTTAATGAATGATGATGGAATACTTGGTGAAACGAGAATGTGAGTAATCCGAGAAATTCCACGAACACGATGTTGTCCACCATAAACACATTTAGTCGGTGATCGAACCAGGACCCCATGCACCAGACTGAGATTAAGCCACCGTCCCCCAAAAGAAAGAAAGAGAGGGTATTTCATTATATATCAATGTTATAATTCGAATTATGTTCTCCTGTTAAATGATAACTTAACTACAATTATAGCGTGAAATTCGAATGTTTTTTTAAAAAAATAAAATTCCCTTACTTTTCCAAAACTTTTTACGAGTAACCTGAATTTCCTGTCTTTTCCAGATTCTACAGGTTTCCTCTATAATAATAAACGTTTTATTTTCTTGTTTAGTTTCGCTCTAGCATGGTATAAATAACTCTATGAAGATTGTAGTGCAGAGTGAGAACAAACCATGTAAAAAGCGAATGCTTCGAAGTGAATATTGTCTGAAAAACATTGTGTGTCTACTACACTACACTACTCAACGTTGTTATGGAAAACGTAGTTAGAAGACTAAGAGAGGAACAATGACAGAAAAATTTTATATTGCATATGATGTAATGATTTGGGGAAAATACACAGACAATTGCACGCCTGAGGCAGATGTAGTTATTTATTAGCAAATATCCAGACATAACCTGTATGTAATTTACATTGTAATAATGAACAAGTCAAACATCTAAAGTTAAATCACAACTTAATCAGTAATAAATAAAACTAAAACTTTATATATATACATATACGATCAAACACCAATTATTGATGCAATGAGTAAACATACGTGTTAGAAGCATTTCCTCTCGACGACGACTACTACGGGACCAAGTCAACAAATTATCAATACGTAGCTTCATAGAGTGAAGCTTAATCTATTCACTAAAAACTAAGTAAAAATCATGCCAAAGGTACAAATCGTAAGATTCAACATCTACTTCACAGTTTGATTTCGCCTACCTATTTAACCACAACAATAACTGCTCATCAAATTCCTGTTTGAAGAGATCGTGACTTTCATGATCATAGGTAACAACTTCATCTTCTGGAATCATCTCTGCTATCTTCTTTCTCACCTGAAAGTAAGTTCCTTCATATAATATATCATATTCATTGTTTCCGGCAGGTATTAAACTAAAGGAATTTATACAATTCGGTTCAATATTTACTCTGTGTTAGGAAGAATTCACTTTTTAAAATACCACAATCTACTCCCATAGAAAAGCACAGTTTATTACATACATGAAGAAAATGTCTTATTATTCCGATGTTTATCTTCAAAAATACCGCATCGAATATTTAAGACTACTATCTGAACGACAGAAGGTACATTTATTAAATGCAACGAAAAATATTTATTTAATTCCATATTTTCTGCGCTGAGGAATGTTTCTAGCTTAACATAGAAAATAAAAGAATGACTGAGAATTTGGTAAATTCGGTCAGACATCTGCACGTAGTCGCTGGTTCGATTTCCGGTGGGAGAGCACAAACTGTAATTTCACAATTATTCCCTTCTACTAATCATTCATCTTCTTCAGCCTAAAGAGTATGATCGTGAGACGTTAAAGTAAAATTTATTTTATTTTATTTTTTAAAGACAAGGTGCGATATGGTCTGCAAAAGCTTGTATTGCAACTAAGTTATTGGTTGATTTGGAGTTCACTATTCTTCTGTTCAGCACCGAGACCATATAAGACGTGAACCCACCAAAGCTTAACTTGGGATCTATAACAAAACACTTTGGATAGGTTAATAATTACCTGTACCTTGGGCAGAAAGTGCTCATACATATGCACTATACTTCATAGAATGTTAATTTAATAATAACAGAAGAAGAATGTTTTTAAGATATGTAAAATTATTATTATGGGATAGTTATTGCTATGTAAATGTTTATGGATACCTAGTCAGCAAGTTTGTGTGCTTGACAGTTTGAAGGAAAATATATTATAAAGTATATCAGCTAATAAACCATTTTAGCAACGTTCATCGACGTTATCATTCTAATAGAAAAGGTGAGAATAATGGTATATAATTATTAAAGATAATTTTTACATGCAAACAAATACTACCACTTAAGATTTATATATCTTACTAAGCCGAACCAGGTTGACGACTACCCTTGGTGAGTCGTTATAAAAATTTTGGTGCCTTCACACCGGGATTAGTTAAAAATTTTGGTTTACCTCACCCGGGATTTGTTGTAAATTCATATCCCGAAGCAGAGTAAGGTTGAATTTACTTTTGTCATAAAGTTAATGAGTACAAATTTCACCATATTGAGAAGTGGTAGAATAATTATAAGGAAAATGGACACTGAAATAATGGAGAATGAATCCACCAATAGTGACAACGGTGAACCTAGTGTAACATCAGGATTGACATCAGAAGACCGAATCTTGCTAGTCTTACAGCGGCAATTGATGCAAATGTCTACCGAGTTAAAGCAGACGATGAAGCATAACTCTGAAGAATTAAGTAGACGAATAGAACAGAAGTCTGATGAATCTAACAAGCAATATGAAGAATTAAGTAGACGAATAGAACAGAAGTCTGATGAATCTAACAAGCAATACGAAGAATTGAAGCAGACGATAGAACAGAAAATGGAACAGAAGTCGGATGAAACGAAACAATTAATTATCCAGACGATGAGCGATATCACCTCGCAGTTCGAGGAAAAGTTAAAAGGAATATCGGAGGAATGCCAGGGTAATCACAATCACCTGAGACAAGAAATCAGTGATGTAAAAAAGGATTTAGAAGTAACAGAATCTTCTGTTCAACAACAAAAGATCCAGGTCATCAATAATGCTAACAACATACGAGCAAATACGCAGTCGATAGCTACGTTACAGGAAGAAATTAGAATGCTACAGGTTAAGGACAACACATACCGTAATAACATGTGTAGTGATCGCATGGAGTTTCCCCACTCACCAGAGATGAACTCGCCTTCGCCGGTGTCTGATGAGGATATTATATTGGAAGAAATACATCCGAAGGGTACAGATGGGCGAAACATAGATGGTGTAACGACACATCACGTCATGGATAGGAACTATCACCCAATAAGTACACGGAATGATAAAAGGAAGGTAAAACTAAGTGTTAAGATGAGTGAAATTCGAGCTATGAGCAAATTCAGTGGTAAGTGTAACGAGAATGCTACTTCTTTCTTAGAGAAATTCCAGGACGAATGCAGTATAATGTGTATAGATAGATCACAATATATGAAATTAATCCCTCATGTATTACTCCCACCTTGTTCATTATGGTTTAAAGCAGTACGTGATCACATCAGTACATATGAAGAATTCAAAGCGGCACTGATCGCCAATTATGAAAATGACTTTTTGCTTGCGAATAGAGATGCTACCATTAGAAATCAACACTTCAATCCTCGATTGCATAAATCTGTTGTAGAGTTTGTTGTAAATACATACAACGAATTAAAGGTCGTTAATCCATTGCAATCGGAATCGAGAATAATAGCATCAATTCGAAATTTGCTTCCATTTAAATTACAACAGATCTTATTTTCCACACAGTGTATGAGTTTCAACCATTTATTAATGCTTGTCCAATGCTATGAAACTCAATACCATGCTATGAATCAACAAGCAGGAATGGGTAAAAATAAGAATAATTCAGATCATTTGGTGCCTGTTCGGAATTTAAATATCCGAAGTGTAAATAATACGGAACATAACCCAAGCCGAGTATACTCTAGCAATCAAAATGAGCAAAATAGACAAAGTTATGTAGGGAATCCGCCTAACCTAATTAATCGTAGCAATTCATATGTTAGACCATATAATCAAAATAGGTTTAAAAATAGACCGAATGTATGGCGAAATTCCAGGAATACAGCGAACTACGTGGATAGACGTAATGGGAGGACAAGAGATGTCACTTCACATCCGGATCCAGGTATTGAAGTAATTCCTGTACAGAACAATAATACGGGACATAATAATGATTGTGCAGTACAATGTACTTTATTAAATTCATATGCAAGTATGAATGTAACCTGATTACCGTTAATGAAATTAAGTTAAATTCATATCCGTTATAGATTTTCATGAACATTTATTTTATTTTTATTCAATTTAATTCTCTTTAATTCTCATTAATCAATGATAATTCTCAAATGTTTTTAATATATGTAAGAATTATAATTCGATTCATAAATGATTAAAAGCAAAGGTTATTTATATTAGATTGATTTGTGTAAAAAAAAACTTAACTGTCAAAGATTATGTTAAGAAGAAGATCTATTCTATAAAACTAAATATTCGACAACTATCTTGAATGAGATTCTTCTATGTTGTGATGCCTTATTAATCTAATGTTTATTTTAAAATATCACCTAAAATGATTATCATATAATGCGCCCTGACTATTTGTAACTCATGTTTGTCCCTTACGATTTTTGAATTCGCACCCTTCAACGATTAAATAAATGAGCGACGATATTTTTAATAAGAAAATATAATAATAATATAATGAATGTAATTAAAAATAAGTATTGATGAAGTGTAATATTTGTTATAAATATATATATATATGAAATGTAATGAAGATATATATGAGGTGCGATCAAAATGTGATGGACATATGCAATGTAAGAACCGTATTGTAAACGGACCAGTGGTTCTTGAACATAAAAGCCAAACTCGCTTATGACTTTTATATTCAGTCCATTTGTCGGGCGACATTTTATATAACAAAACACTTTGGATAGGTTAATAATTACCTGTACCTTGGGCAGAAAGTGCTCATACATATGCACTATACTTCATAGAATGTTAATTTAATAATAACAGAAGAAGAATGTTTTTAAGATATGTAAAATTATTATTATGGGATAGTTATTGCTATGTAAATGTTTATGGATACCTAGTCAGCAAGTTTGTGTGCTTGACAGTTTGAAGGAAAATATATTATAAAGTATATCAGCTAATAAACCATTTTAGCAACGTTCATCGACGTTATCATTCTAATAGAAAAGGTGAGAATAATGGTATATAATTATTAAAGATAATTTTTACATGCAAACAAATACTACCACTTAAGATTTATATATCTTACTAAGCCGAACCAGGTTGACGACTACCCTTGGTGAGTCGTTATAGATCCGAATCACACGAGTTCCCACTGGGAATCGAACCCGACTCTCGCATACCGAAGGCGCGTACGCTAACCCAGCTACGAGGGAGTTCAACCAAGTTATTGTTACAAGAAAACTTTCTATACTGCGTTCGGATTCTTTCCTTAATATGAGTCATTCCATGAGAAGACGGACAAGACAAAGAGAATTTCATTTTGCAGCAAATATAATTTAAATAAGCTCATTTGTTTCTTAGATTTCAATATTCTACCGGGTTGTACTTTAAAAGTATGATGTGATTAATGATTTTAAGAAATGTACAGTTTTTCTTGGATGTTCCAGGTTTATGAACGCTGTGAAAAAGATGTTTGTAGACTGTCACAATTTCTGCTGAGAACAAGTTCAGACAAGTTCTGCTATATTAATTGTTAGAAGGGGGTTTGCTGTAAGGGGGGATTAGTGAATTTTAAATTGTATACTAAAACTATGTAATTCTAATCTAACGTACGTAACGGAAAATTACAAAAAGTTTTCTTCTAAATAGTAGGAGTTTATTGATATTTTCGTTCTTTCGGGAATGTTATGGTCGCTGTGTGTTTTAATAACTGCAAAACATTTTTTATTAAAAGAACTCTTATTTCTATATCAAACTAAGTGAGAAAAAAAGTGAATATACGTATTACAATATTAATTTCTCATTATGAAATGAGAATAATGTCCGTATTGATTGTTAATAGCAGGTAATAAGTACTAACAATTTATAAGAATTAACAATAACAATTCATAATCAATAAATTCATAGGACAATAAATTGAAAGTTAATGTTTTGGAAAATGTAAGTTTGTATTACTACCGGAAATTGAGATTGTTGTTGTTTTCGATATTAATTTGGTTTATATGTTATATCTGATGCTTTTGCATTACAAATTCATTCAAGAAATTATTCTTTCTTGTACATGGAAATTATTATTTTTACTTGCTAATACGAAAAAGTGTTCGTTATGTAGGAATATACCTATTTCAACTCCTGGCGCAACAAACTTACGGGTTATGGCCTACCAGCCGGCTTATGACACTCATGCCTTTGGAGTAACGTGTGGTCACCATATTGGCTCCTCTGGGCATTAATGTTGGCTTCTACACTGGAGTTCTTTACTTCTTTTCAAGCAGCTCCTAAACTGTCACTCCCCAACGATGCTGGGTCGATGCCGCAATAATAACATATTTTTGTTTTTAAGAAATATACTATCCGCAATAGAACTAACATTTACATAAGATTACGTGGTAGACTAGAAAAGCAATTATTCCATTTTTGTCTGATGTTTATTATATCGAAATCGAGCTGTAGTTTTTCTAAGATAAGAAATAGGTATATTTATCATTCCCAATGGCGTATTTAGAATTCTGTTTCGGGGGGCTATGCACAACACGGGAAAGAAGGGAGGGGGCAATCGCCTACCTGAGTTTGAGAATTAAATATATTTTAATTTATGCATAAATTGAAGTTTTAATGGCAAGAATTGCAGACTGGTGAATCTTATGTGATATGATACACACAAAAATTTAGCAGTGAATATAACCTTTTATTCTATTCATACAAGAAAAAGGAATTTCCCGGGCTACTTATTCTCTCCTTTTGACTCAAACATTTACCTTTCTTTACAACAAAACGATGTAAATATTCCTTTGCTATAAGTCCCGTTATGTTGATATCCGTGCAAGTTGGTGTGGAACACAAGTTTCGATAATCAGCTCCTCTTTGTTTTGATGTTACTGACGACTGTCGACTTGAATCACAACAAACGACGGTCGAAAGTAGGATAGGAGGAGAAACGAAAGAAAGTAACTAAGAAAAAAGAAACAGAAGAGTAGAATGGACGAAACAAAGATAAAAAAAAAAGAACGCCCTGTCTTACATGGAATAAAATTCGACAAATACAGTATTGTTTCTGAACAAAGAGCGTAAGAAAATGGAAAGTCAATGAAATTCTTAGAAATGGTAAGAAAGATTATTGTTGTATATGGAATGTGAAGAACTAACAAATTTATTTCGGGGAGGGGGGAGGCTTGATACCCGATAAGCTCCCTCTTAAATACGCCACTGATCTTTCGATATATGTAAATCAAATTAGTTGTGGTTTATCTAGATCTAAAATAGCAGTCATAATTTGTTTTTGTACACAGTGGTCTGCACATTTATTTCTTATTTACCTGATACCCTGAATTTTCTTGTAATCTTGATAAAATCGATTAAATAAAATAAATTGTTACGTAACAAAGCAAAAATTCTGCTCCAGACGGATATAATATTATTATTCTTGTTTTTCAAATATCTTAACCGTGCTCGTGGGTTTTCTCGGGGCTCTCCCGTTTCCTCCCACTTTCTTCATTCCACCATTTCACTCATCTCTCATCATCACCGTCTCCTTTAGCCTAACCGGCATAAGCGTGGGACGTAAAACTTAAAGATTTCATTTCATTTTTTTCAAATATCTTAAGATGTTATTCATTAATAATAAATGCAATAGAAATACTACAAATACGTACCTCAACTATGAAATTATGCGGGAGTGAAGTTCGATTTACCAAAGCAGCAGCGACGCGTGCAGCCATGCAATAACGTCTAAACCAAGACCATTTGTGATTTTCTGCGCAGCATGGTAAAGAGTCTAAGCCCAAATCACAGGCTAAAGCGACGAGTACCTAGGATATCAAAATAAAATAATTTGTAAAAAAAACTTTATACGCAACAATTACGATTTTCTATAGCATCATTTCTTCAAATAACAGTTCAGTTTGAATTACACATTTAGGTTTAGAGATTTAATATCTTACCTTGAAAAAGGAACTATGCATGAGATGCTTGCCACCTCTTACTATCGGGTCTTCATATTCATATTGTCTAAGTAGAGCTTCTGGTAACCCTTTTACAAGTGCCGATAAGGCTGAATCTGTATATGGACGAGGTATTTCTGGAG